>NC_090258.1:16781553-16976553 GCF_037325665.1 Littorina saxatilis
CGGAATGTTACTGTCTACAAAAATGGTAGTAGAGTCTCTCCAAACATCTCTGGATGGCATCCATTTGGGATTGCCAAGACTGAATGACGTCCATTTATTATTATCAACCCTTGACCGGACTGGGTGGCCGAGTGGTAACGCACTTGCGCTCGGAAGCGAGAGGTTGCGAGTTCGACCCTGGGTCAGGGCGTTAGCAATTTTCTCCCCCCTTTCCTAACCTAGGTGGTGGGTTCAAGTGCTAGTCTTTCGGATGAGACGAAAAACCGAGGTCCCTTCGTGTACACTACATTGGGGTGTGCACGTTAAAGATCCCACGATTGACAAAAGGGTCTTTCCTGGCAAAATTGTATAGGCATAGATAAAAATGTCCACCAAAATACCCGTGTGACTTGGAATAATAGGCCGTGAAAAGTAGGATATGCGCCGAAACGGCTGCGATCTGCTGGCCGATGTGAATGCGTGATGTATTGTGTAAAAAAATTCCATCTCACACGGCATAAATAAATCCCTGCGCCTTGAATAAAAAAAATAAAAAAATAAATCCCTGCGCTTAGAACTGTACCCACGGAATACGCGCGATATAAGCCTCATATTGATTGATTGATTGATTGATTGATAGCGTCCATTTATGGTTCCCAACACTGGATGGTGTCCATCTATAATCGCAAACACTGAAACATTCAACATTTTTTTAACGTAACGTCTTTCTCCTGGGGATAGGAGCATCCTTCTAAAGGACAACCCCCCCCCCCCCCCCCCACCAATGAATGGTCTGTTTGTGTTCGGTGCACAGTGCCAATATTTTTGTCCTGTTTAAAATATGTCCTAAGTAACACCATAATGAAGCTGCATAATGCATTCGGCAAAACATATTTCTATTCTTAACAGGAAGCACCCAGCCAGGTTGTACATTTTTGGTATGTGTCCAAGTGGATGCACGTTCTAAATCTCGCGTAAAAGCCGGGACAGATATGCTGTGAAGTTCACGGTCATTTACGAGGAAAGGAATGTGCGTATCCACTTCAAAAGCGTGTCTCCAGTCTATGGACGAACAAACAAACACATTCTGATCTCAAAGTTTCCAAAACAATAACACCATTCCTTAAATTGTTGTTTCAATATTAATTGCAATATTTTGTGTCAAGATTAGTCTGTCAGTACAAGGTAGCGGGGCTGCAAAAAATTTCCCATTCTGAGTATAACAAGAAATTCCTCCGAGGTAGGAAAAACACCCCCGTTGGTCAAAGGGAAATAACCATTCTCACTGCCACCAACTGAGAAGGTTATTTCCCTTTGACCATTAATATGTCCCTCTATAAGTCCTTGTATAATCTTAATCCACCAATAACTCCCTAACCGTGTGTTTGACTGGTCCCAATTTTTGTAAGGACCGTCTCAGGAATGTATAGAACCTGTTCACCAAGTTTGGTGACGATCGGTCCGTTCATTCTTGAGATCTATATGCGAACACAAACACACAAACAAACAAACACATCGACCGAATCCTATACACACCCCTATACCGGGGGTGTAACTATACCGTCGAAGCGATGGAAATGAAACGTTGAGGACACAAAAAATGTTTCTTGTTCTGTTTTTCTGGGAAAAACTGCCACAGTGGTGCTGCCATTTGTTTGCATTTGCACGAAAGATTTGTCCTACAGCGCGTAAAAAGACCTCGAAAGGTTATGTACATTCAATAGAAACACAATTGTCAGCCAAAATAGTTAGTGAAAATAAAGTGCAAGCCAACAAACATAATTATTTGTGTGGGCCGGATTTACCTCCAAAAACTTGCTTTCGGGTGTTTTGGCCAGTCAAAGCTCTCTCTCTCTCTCTCTCTCTCTCTCTCTCTCTCTCTCTCTCTCTCTCTCTCTCTCTCTCTCTCTCTCTCTCTCTCTCTCTCTCTCTCTCTCTCTATCTATCTCTGTTCTTTTTATATTTAGTCAAGTTTTGACTAAATATTTTAACATCGAGGGGGAATCGAAACGAGGGTCGTGGTGTATGTGCGTGTGTGCGTGTGTGCGTGCGTGTGTGCGTGTGTGTGTGTGTAGAGCGATTCAGACTAAACTACTGGACCGATCTTTATGAAATTTGACATGAGAGTTCCTGGGTATGAAATCCCCGAACGTTTTTTTCATTTTTTTGATAAATGTCTTTGATGACGTCATATCCGGCTTTTCGTGAAAGTTGAGGCGGCACTGTCACGCCCTCGTTTTTCAACCAAATTGGTTGAAATTTTGGTCAAGTACTCTTCGACGAAGCCCGGGGTTCGGTATTGCATTTCAGCTTGGTGGCTTAAAAATTAATTAATGACTTTGGTCATTAAAAATCTGAAAATTGTAAAAAAAAAAAAAATTTATAAAACGATCCAAATTTACGTTTATCTTATTTTCCATCATTTGCTGATTCCAAAAACATATAAATATGTTATATTCGGATTAAAAACAAGCTCTGAAAATTAAATATATAAAAATTATTATCAAATTTTTTTTTTTCGAAATCAATTTAAAAACACTTTCATCTTATTCCTTGTCGGTTCCTGATTCCAAAAATATATAGATATGATATGTTTGGATTAAAAACACGCTCAGAAAGTTAAAACGAAGAGAGGTACAGAAAAGCGTGCTATCCTTCTCAGCGCAACGAATACCCCGCTCTTCTTGTCAATTCCACGTGCACTGCCCTTTGCCACGGGCGGTGGAGTGACGATGCTACGAGTATACGGTCTTGCTGCGTTGCGTTGCGTTCAGTTTCATTCTGTGAGTTCGACAGCTACTTGACTAAATATTGTATTTTCGCCTTACGCGACTTGTTTCTTTCTCTCTCTTTCTCTTTTCTGTAACTTTTTTTCTCCTCATCCGCTGTCTCGTTCGCCATCGAATTGCTGCCAGCGCCAAAAAGCAACAAAATCCACTCTACTTTTATGCCAATTTGATGACAAGAGGTAATTTGAAAGGTGACGAAATATTGGCAACCGGAGAATCGGCCAGGCAATAAACTCAATGTCCGAATGATTCGGATTTCGGGGGTGTGGCTCTGCACTTAAAACCTGCCAGTAGGTTTGGTCTTCATTTGATTGCTGTAGAATTGTTTTATCTTTGCATACATTACCATGTCAATTAGCATATATATATATATACTGCAAATACTGCACGGATATATATATGAGGGATGAGTGGGAATTGTTTGTCGCTGGGTTTTTTTTCTTGAAAGCGGATGTAAAGTGAAATTAATATCAAGGATTACATGGAATACGTAGCCCAACTTCCTTCGTGTATGATGGTACGTATACTTACACGTAAGGTATTTAAGTTTCATTAATTTCAATGACACATTATTTGTAATTATCATTAATTATATTTGTCAAGGTCACTGCATAAAATCCCGAAAACTTGAAAAGCAGATAGGCACCCCCCCACCACCACCACCACCACCACACCACACACACACACACACCCAAACCCAAACCCACCACCCTGAATGAAGAATAAAAAAATTTTGACAAAAATAAAGTCAACCCCACTATGCCCGTCATGGTTTTGGTCCTCTCTAGGGACGAAAAACAAACAGAGCATGTGATTGGCCTATCAGTCGCCCGGAAGTGATTTATCATCCGGGCAACCGCGCCTGGAGGGCACGGTCTCTCGTCTGCAGGAAAGACCGTTGATCCGCCATTTTATGGGAGACTGATGCAAATACTGCACGGATCTAGAAAGCCTTAAACCGGTAGCGAAAGGTATGGGTTTCCATGCTTCGCGATCGAAAGAACCATAAAGGTACTTGTCCTTTTTACAGAAGAAAAAAATCCGAAAAAGATTAAAAAATGATTGCATTGTATTCCTCATCTTCTCCTGAATTCAAAAATATAATAGATATGTCATGTTTACTCTACAAATGTGCTCAGAATGAAAGAAAATAGGTTCAGTAAGTACTTCGGAAGCGTGCTTCGCGGAGGCGAGCGTGACCCGTCTCGGTCTTCGGCCGTATTGTTAGCCGAGACTATCTGAATGTAGTCACGGCGATGATTGGTTTGTGGTGTTGATCTTGACTAAATGTTTTTATATCGCTTCACGCGACTTGTTTTAATCCTTACTAAGACTTTGGTCCAGAAAAACAATTCTCTGAATTTTATCTGTGCCCTCCCCCCCCCCCCCCCCTCCCCCTTTCCCAAATGTTTTTTGGTGATGATGGAGATGAGAACGACGAGGACAACGATAATGATGCTGCCACCCGCGGTGCTTTTAAGGATGCTGCTGCTGCTGCTGCTGCTGCTGATGATGATGATGATGATGATGATGATGATGATGATGATGATGATGATGATGATGATGATGATGATGATGAAAAATATGGTAAAATAATATCGTTGCAGTAGCTGATAACGACGACGACGAGGTCAACAGCGACGAAAAGAACATTGACTTCGCCAACAGAATTGTCAATATAGAAAAAAATACTCTCGGTGCATCAGTTTTATCAGCAGAAGCCGCAGAAACAATTAATATTCTGCACACAGGGATCAAATATTCCGATCACGAGAGCGATACAGAACTAGGACACATCACTGTCAGATTTCAAAGGTATCATCCTGTTCTGGCGAAGTCGTAAGAATTTCATATCAGGGAGGGCCGTTTTAAGTTTCAAATACAAAGTGATTACGTGAGAGGATGAAAGTTTTTTTGCGTGCGGGGGGGGGGGGGGGTGCTGGAAAGGGAGAACGGTGATTGGGAGGGAAAGTGCGAACGAAGACGATACGGAAGAGAAGTGTGGAGGGAAGGAGGGAGGGAGGGGGAGGGGGAGGGGTTGAGTGACTCAGAATTATGCACGTCTCTGTCAGGAATTCAAGAGTATCTAGTTGTTTCTTCGAAGTTCGCATTCCCAAAATAAGCCAGCTCGTCCTTCAAAGTGACAAACATCTTGCGCTAGATGACACGAAGCTGAAGTTAAAGGCACACTCCTTCGGTTCGGGTCACCACGGCTCAGATCTGTCCTTTCACATGGGATAAGACCATAAGTATATCCCTCTACTTTGACACATACCAAGCATCAAGTGTCTGCCCTCCAGTGAAGGCGGGAATTTTGTTATGAGTTAACTTTCCTGTATAACACTTAACTGTGTCACCTACGTAATTAAGGCAGGTCAAATGGAGACAGGGATATTACTCTTCATACACAAAGGGAAGCCACTGAGTTGTGTTGCCATTTTTTCCTGCCAGGCTGGGAATTCGAACACATCGAACAGGGAACGCAGAAGAAGAAGAAGAAGAAGAAGAACACGTCGAACATTCGAATGACGTAAATAGAACAAACGTCACATTTTTCAGGCAGCGGAAGTGTGGTGACGCGGCCCAGAACAAATGACGTCAGAAAATGACGACACCGCCAGAAATAAAAACAATGCGACACGCCTACCAACCACGAGGTCAAAAACACGTGGGCATCTAATGAAATCGGTACAAAGCCGTTCTCTTTGCCAGTGACATCGTAATAATCACCAAAGCTAACATTGAAGCTCCGGTAGCAGGTAAGAGAGTGTCTCCCAACCCGTGATGCTCACAGCGTGATTGCATCAGAATACCACATGTTAAAACCGGTGTTTGAACTAGAATAACAGCCAGTAGTATTAAGAACAAGTGTCTTGTGTATGCAGCCCTCTTTCTACTGTACGCTGGCAGCAGATAATACAATAATTGAAGTCCTTCGAGGCATAAGGGGCCCATAAGGCGAAAAATTGCTTTAATTCCACTCTCAAAAAGTCCCAGCCTTCAAATCGTAACAAATAACAGTACGCACTATTAAGCAAAATTATAAACCAAGCCTTGATTATTAATTTTTATTATCACACTTGTATCAAACAAGTGACCTCCACCTTTTGATTGGCGTTTTTATTACATTTGAATCGGACTTGTGGCCTTTCAAAGTTGCGGTGACCTTTGACTTTCAACAGAGGTCATATGTAACAGTGGTTTTTAAAAACATAATTTAGTTGGCTCATATATCTGAGACAAATGATCGGACAACAGCCCTTTACATTATCGTGACACATATTTTTCAGAGGCACACTGGACAGTAATAGTGCAAAGGGTGGGGTTAATCAAGGGAGTGAACCCCCCCTAAAAACACTACCAACCTGTCGGTTTTTTGGGGTTTTTTAATGCCGTTTTGATCGCTCTTGCGTTTACAACCCATCTCATCAAATCGTAATTTATTTCCAGGCTACCAGCAATAAAATACCTCAACATGAGGAACAAATTTAAAATAAACTCTGGCAAAAGACGTGACGTCACAAAGTTTGAGTATGCGCAACATTTTCGTTTACCAGTGCACTTCGTTACCTGCCCATTGCTGCTTTGGGTGATATTTTTTTATATGACTATTCCCATGCAGATGTTTGTGTAATTGGCCGTTTTCAAAACATACCCATTTTTCGATTTTTCGGTCCAAAATTCAAAACGGGCACTGTCTTCCGAGACTCATAGCTCCGAAACGAACCCACTACCCTATATTTTTTTTTATGCTGAATGCATAGCAGACAGATCGAACTTAAAAAATAACCAACTTTTGGGAGAAACCAAATTATATTTAACGGGTCCAGTGAACTACCTTAAATCGTCATAAAATTCGCATCATGCACAGACTGCGATAAGAAGTTAATTTTCGGTATGTGTTCGAGTGGAGGGATCGTCAAATCTCATGCAAAAGCCTGGTCAGATCTGACAAGGGTACTCAGCATCAGTCGCTTTAAGATCGGCTTGAAAGTTGAACCATTCTGAACTGCATTTTGAATCGATTGAGAGTCGGTTGAGCAACTGAGGAACGTTTGAACATCTGTTCACATGGTCAAGTTCTCGCCGATGCTCACCAACTTCTTAGCGACTTCTAGCTGACAAACATGGCCAGCCTTTTTCCCACTTTGCTGTTTTCCTTTCTGAAATGCTTGGAATATGTATTGAGTGTTGATATTACGTGCTCTTCTGAATGGATTTTTAAATACTTTCGTTCCTGTGCGAACCATCTCCTGAATTCACCGACTTCAGGCTTTTTCATGGGAAAAGAGTAACCCTCATGTTGGACTAATTTCGTGCAGATATTGTGTTGATTATGTCATGCGTGCAGGATAGATCTGAGGCGGTGAGCATAATCGAAGTGACGAATGCGTGTATGCACAGTCATATCCTTGTATCATATCTGGCAAGGCTTTAAAGGTACTGAACTTGTCAAATCCAGATGCACGGAGCCCCTGGGGCGTTTAGTCATACCTCAGGCAGCTATCCGTTAGAAGAACTACCAAGTTTCATTGACTTGCACCCAAAGAGTCAAGAACTGCGATTTGTTTACGAATTAATTTCGTACTCGGACACGGCTGGTCTTGACCTATTTTTGGATCTAAATTTAGATCAGGTAGATCACCACATCATGCACAAAAAGACACGTCACTAAGCAAACTATGTCAGGCGTCATCATGAGTTTGTGTAAAACAAAATGGAGGCCGGAATCACTCAGTTGAATCGAACTCCGACCAAACACCACGTAATAACTAGGTTAATTTATGCACTCGCGTGAACAAGAAACTGTCGAGCTTCACAGATGTCGTCGTTGGGTAGTTTTGGGTTTGTTTTACTACCATAGGAGGATTTTTGAACTGTAAATGCACTCAGCTGCAACAAAAACGCAAAACGAAGGCTGTGAGCTGCACTGTGCCTTTAACATGGGGAAAGAGTAACCCTCCAGTTGGACTTATTTCGTGCAGATATTGTGTTGATTATGTCATGCGTGCAAGATAGATGAGGCGGTGAGCATAATCGAAGTAATGTATGCACAGTCCTATCCTTACATCATATCTGGCGAGGCTTTAAATGGGATATGAGGATCGTTTCACTTTTACAAATACCAAAACTCAATCGCATGGAGATATGGATCCATTCTGTGTAGAGTTAACATTGTGTGCTGAATAACTTGAGCAGATTGACATAGGTGACACTTACAAGATAAATCCATTGCTCTTTATATAAAGGCAAAGTAAGCCTCCCGTAAACCATCACAGAGCTCCCCGAGCGTCTACATACAGTACAAGCATACTTCCATTTGAACGCTCACCGAACGGGAACATCCTGGCTGCTTTCTGTCGAGCGTGAGAAATGTTCAAAGAATTTATTTTCGTGGACTTGGTCCTCTACAACAATGGCGCCTCGTTTTGGTGCTGGACGGCTGTTATGAATATTCAATACCGGAAATCACGCCCGGACAGTAAGCCTCCCGTAAACCATCACAGATATTGTCAGGCTTTTACACACAGTACAAACACCCTTCCATTTGAACGCTTACCAAACGGGAACATCCTAGGTGCCCTACGTAAAGAGCGAGCAATTTTTAAAGAATTAATTTTGCAGATTGTCTCGAACACTTTTTGGACCCATCCTGAACTCAGGTCAAACATGAGTTCAACTCAACTCAACTCAACTCAAACTCAAATTTTATTGGCTTCAATTTTCATAGAAGAATTTGTCTTGCGCTTGGGAGAAAGTAAGAGTATAACATATAAAAACAGCATTCATATCACATTTCATGTATCACACACAGTAATCACTAGTATAAGCCTACAATTATCACATTTGTACCTGTATCATACATGCAAATAAATAGTATCACATTTCCACGTATCACACACAATATATACATTACATAACATACAGCAAGCTTCCATCTCCCGCGCCCCCCCCCCCCCTCCCCCCTCCCACACATACATATCCTCGCACGTGCGTCGACTCCATACAAATGACATCATCAGTCCATTAACTAAAATGCACAATGACTAGTAGTGGGTACATGATACTTAATACGTGCTCAACTAGACCTGCTAACTAAAATAATAACAGAAACAAAAACAAGGACTGGGCACAACATTTACACGTGTGTGACCTACTTACATCAGGTGCCTGTGATCTATAAATAACAATGATTGCGTTTAAAGTAAAACATGAATAATGCCGATGTTTACTAACAATGAATACATAACAACTAAGATAAGAATGTATGTGCTTTCATAATATGATTATTTCATAAAACACAGTGGGGAAATTTGGAAAATAATTTTTATACGAAACTGCGCACATCGAGTCGAGCTCTGTAGCGTGTGTGTTCGGAGGCAGGAGACACACATGGCTGTGGATATTAATTGTTCGGTGGATTAAAAAGGATACCCCGACTTCGGCAGGGCAGAAGGAGGTACAGGACGGTGTGCTGTATTGCTGTGTGTGTGTCTATCGATGTAAACTGGCGACAGCCGTGAATCGATGATTATCAAAATGCTTTTGGACCGTGGTGCGTTTTTGCGCTAGACCTAACTTTTACAATCTAAATAATAAATTGACAGCTTGTTACACAAACATTCTTTAATCATAAAAGAATTCTTTTTTCATCAAGACAAGATCAGTACAATTCGAAGTTGTGAAAGTTTGAAAAAAGAAAAGCCCGGAAGCAGGGTCACGCAAGGGTCGTAGCAGACGACGGTTTATGCATATCGCCGTTCCTCTCAACAGTCAAAAGCCATCGCCAGAGTTCTTGTGAACCACAGCCGTTTGTTTCGTGCATAAAAACGTGCTATTGTAGATAAGCTCACATCGAGTCGCATTCAAATGACTAACTGACGACTACATTGTGAAAAAGGGAAACTGGATCACACGGGTTCACGATGGCTCAGGGGTAAGATAAACCACGCAAAAATAAATTCTTTGAAAATTGTTCGCTCTTTACGGAGGGCACCTAGGATGTTCTCAATCGGTGAGTGTTTAAATGAAAGGGTGTTTGTACTGTGTGTAAAAGCCTGGCCGTATCTGTGATGGTTTACGGGAGGCTTACTGTGCCTTTAAGTTGAAAGACTGTATCCAAATAGCAGCCGGACTTATTATATATGAAGTCTTATATCGCGCGCGTATCTCCAGACTCGGACTCAAGGCGCAGGGATCTATTTATGCCGTGTGAGATGGAATTTTTTTTTTTTTTACACAATACATTCACATCGACCAGCAGATCGCAGCCATTTCGGCGCATATCCTACTTTTCACGGCCTATTATTCCAAGTCACACGGGTGTTTTGTGTATAATAATGTCATTGTAAAGCGCTTGGAGCTTTTAGGTAAGCGCTCTATAAATTTCCATTATTATTATCCAAGCGGAGCGCGGGCGAAGCCCGCGCGTAGCGAGGTAGTTTTTTATATTTAGTCAAGTTTTGACTAAATATTTTAACATCGAGGGGGAATCGAAACGAGGGTCGTGGTGTATGTGCGTGTGTGCGTGCGTGTGTGCGTGTGTGTGTGTGTGCGTGTGTGTGTGTAGAGCGATTCAGACTAAACTACTGGACCGATCTTTATGAAATTTGACATGAGAGTTCCTGGGTATGAAATCCCGGAACGTTTTTTTCATTTTTTTGATAAATGTCTTTGATGACGTCATATCCGGCTTTTCGTGAAAGTTGAGGCGGCACTGTCACGCCCTCATTTTTCAACCAAATTGGTTGAAATTTTGGTCAAGTAATCTTCGACGAAGCCCGGACTTCGGTATTGCATTTCAGCTTGGTGGCTTAAAAATTAATTAATGACTTTGGTCATTAAAAATCTGAAAATTGTAAAAAAAAATAAAAATTTATAAAACGATCCAAATTTACGTTTATCTTATTCTCCATCATTTGCTGATTCCAAAAACATATAAATATGTTATATTCGGATTAAAAACAAGCTCTGAAAATTAAATATATAAAAATTATGATCAAATTTTTTTTTTTCGAAATCAATTTAAAAACACTTTCATCTTATTTCTTGTCGGTTCCTGATTCCAAAAATATATAGATATGATATGTTTGGATTAAAAACACGCTCACAAAGTTAAAACGAAGAGAGGTACAGAAAAGCGTGCTATCCTTCTTAGCGCAACGAATACCCCGCTCTTCTTGTCAATTCCACGGGCACTGCCTTTGCCACGGGCGGTGGAGTGACGATGCTACGAGTATACGGTCTTGCTGCGTTGCGTTGCGTTCAGTTTCATTCTGTGAGTTCGACAGCTACTTGACTAAATATTGTATTTTCGCCTTACGCGACTTGTTTTTTCATCTCCCAGCACTGAAAATTTTTTTGCCAAGTGGTGTCTGTCTGTGAACATTGTTCTAGAATTCATCTTTTAGCACAATATTAGCGACACTGTTTGGACAATTCTATTAAAATTAGGCGTACAAACTGATTTTGTTTCGGGGAATCCTCTCAGAGGATCAGAATTTTCATATAATATCATCGGAAGCTGTTACAACGGGAAAATGTGAAACTTTTGTCACTTTTTAACATGGAATTTCATCTTTGAGCGTTTCAAGCAGACTTTAATAAAATAGTTATTTGCGAATTAAGCAGCGGAAGACACTCACCGGTTCAACATGTGTATGGTCATTAAACCTCAAAACATTTCAGTAAGTGGTTTAGACAAACACCTCCGACATGTGAGGGTGACTGGTTTGTAGCTGAAGAGTTTTTTTCTAAAGTGTGTTCTAAATACAAATGACGTACTGGTAATGATGTAATGAGTTGTTCTAATCTTGTTCTTGGAACTCTTGCTGTTCCAAGCTTGTTCTTAGCAAGTCTTGGTGACGAGAACAAAGACTATCAATGAAATCTTTAGAAATAACCTCTGACAACGACGACGACGACGACGACGACGACGATAACAACAACAACAACAAATGACATCGACGACGACGACGACAACAACAACAACAACAACAACAACAACAACAACAACAACAACAACAACAACAAAAACAACAACACGAGAACAACAACAATCACGACAACGAACATGACAACAACAACACCAACAACTACGACGACAACTACAACGACTGGGTTATGATGACATCACCAATGATTTAAAGGCCGTTAAAAAATCGTTAAATCCTATTTCTTCACTGATTCTTATGAAATTTTAAAGGTAGGTTTGTTGTCCTCAACTTATTTTCACTCCATACTTTTCCAGAAGAAAAACATAATTTTGGCAGTTAAAAACCGTTAAATTTCAATTCTTCACCGATATTTATGAAATTTTGTGGGTAGGTTCGTTGTCCCCAACTGATTTTCACTCTATACTTTTCCAGAAGAAAGACATAATTTTGGCAGTTAAAAAACGTTAAATTTCAATTCTTCACCTATCTTTATGAAATTTAGTGGGTGGGTCCGTTGTCCCAAACTGAATTTTAATAGTCCGGTGGCAGAGGGCTGTTTTTTCCCAGAACCTAGAAATCTCTAGTTACAATCGTTTCTTTGCATTTTTGAGTGCTTTTGACCTTAAAGGTGGTCGTCTACATTTTGACTTTTTTCCAATAATCTTATGGTTAGATTTCGCTAAAAAGTTATTTCAGATGATGAATGAACCATGGGGCAAAAAGTTACAGAAATTTTTTTATATGTAAACAAAGTTTTTATTTTTTGGGAGCGTGACTCACGCTTCCAATGTTTACTTTTCTGTTTTCTGAGACCATGTGCTTTGCCTAAAAATATCGACCAATCAAATTATTAGCGGCGCATGCGCAAAGAGTCATTTACGGTCCAAAGATGTCTGCCATCTTGCGCCAGTTACGTAAAAAGCAAAATTGTGATCGATCAGGGCGGCATAGGTCTGAATGTGTACATTTGGGGGACCAGAAACAACCCTGAGATGCAGCGAAGTTGGAATTAGGCGCCAAATTCAACCGGGAAGTGGCAAAAACACTATGATGCTCATTGAAAGTTACGTCGGGGGTGTGTTCAAAGTACTTTTGGCAAAATCGCAAGCAGGACAAAGCCCTGGGAGTTTTTTTCCTGTGCAAGAGCATGCTGAAACGGAATGTAAGTATAATTTTTGACATTACACCCAACCTTTACTTTGATCTTCCATTAAATTTACTTGTATATTGAATTCAAACCTAGTTGTTACGTTTCACAGTTCTGAAACAAAGCTTGTACGTACATTACCATTTCACTGTAGGCTGAAAGTGAAAGCGCGCGTCCGAACATTTCATACTCAAAGGCGGTTTGAAATCGTAACCGGGCTTACTTTTAGATCTGTTTTTTACATTATGTATTCCTCCACACGTTTTCCTTTTCTCAGCTAGTGTCGTGTCGTGGTGTGTGTCGTGGGAAAGGGACGGGGGGGTGAGTTGCATTTTCAGTGGCCGATTCTACTTCGGACAGATCAAGCTCATCCAGATGAATAGAACTAAAATGTCACATTGTTTTAGAATCTTATAGATCTGTTCTTAGTTTTTACGGTATGGCTTCAGCTACATTCCGTCTGCGTGTGCCTTACACGAACGACTGTTGGAAAAAAAAAAGATTCTCTTCAGAGATTCATGATACTATTCAGTTTTAACCACCACGTTTTTACATTGTGTGATTAAATGATATGGTGACGTGCATCTTCACGCAGTCGCGCGCGCGTGTGTGTGTAAGGGGGGGGGGGGGGGGAGATATGTCTGTCTGTGCCCTGTGATTTCAACATAAATTGTGTGTATTCAACAGTAACGTTGCACATTGCAGATCTGTGCGCCAGGAATGTGGACAAGAAAGCCGCAGTTTGAGCAAAGATCCAACAGTAAGCTATTTTATTCGAAAGCTGTTTTATTCGAAGACAGCGAGTCCGTTTGTAAGCAAGCTTTTATGATGTTCCTGTACACAACCTTCATCGATGCTACAGGGATACGTGGTTCAAGTTTTTAACATTGAAACTGTGTGTGTGTGTATACGTGTACGTGTGTGTGTGTGTGTGTGGGTGGGAGAGAGAGAGAAAGAGAGAGAGAGACTGTGTGTGTGTGTGTGTGTGTCTGTGTGTGTGTCTGTGTGTGTGTCTGTGTGTGTGTGTGTGTGTTCGCTCTGAAAAAACGAGAACACGCAAAAATAAACAGCGTATTTGGTCAAGGTATCAGAAATATTTAGTATATGCAGCTAGCTGCATATTTTGCGAATGGTGAAGGGAAACATTTTTTTTCTCATAGCCTTTATTCATCAAGCTGACAGTGACAACATAATAAGGGAACAGAGACAAATTAAATAACATATCCACAATTAATATAACAACAAATGCAAGCGGACCAATAGTTGCAACAAACTTCAGGCTAAATAACATAAAAAAGAAAGGACCAGGGGAAAAAGAGAGACCACACGTATCTAAGAAAACAGCGGTAACCATTTGTATGTCCGAATGCATCATTAAAACCACGATATCCACATCTTGCCTGTTCTTAGTGTCATGCAATCATGAGTAGCAAGTGGTGTAAAAATTGAGAGACACAGAAAGGCACAGTCGTTCCCATGAAAACTTTTGGCTCACCATCTCAGATTTAGACAAGATTGTACATGAACAAAGACTTAGATTCGACAACCTGGCTGCTTCATGCGCAAAGTGATAATTTATTTTGATGTGTTATCATCACAGATTCCTGCTTGTGTTCGTTCACAAATCAGTCAATTAAAAACAATCACAAACTGCACCCAGGCTGATTAGTTGATGTGTTTAGCGATGGTCTTTTCAGGCCTGGTCTGTTCTGAGACTGTAAATCGAATAACTACTAGTTTAGTTTACTCGGGAACGACTGAACCTTTCACATCAATATTCAACAAAACCTTTGAAAAACACATACGAGAAGGGGGAAAAAATTAATTTGTGAGCTTTTGTTATCAGGGGAGGGAACCATCTAATCCGAGCACAATTACCTCCCTTGATTTTTCTTACGTGATACATGTGCAAAGTGAATAAAAAGTGCATCAGTCACAAACAAATACAACTATTTAGCAGGTTCAATTAGTACACTTGATGCATATATGAATTTTGATCTATTCAGAATAATAAATAATGTCCCGGCTGATACTCCCTGCTAAATTATTAGCAGATTATCATCGATATTTGTGTTCCCTATGCACAGCGTTTGTTTTTCGGTTGTTGTTGTTTTGGTTCATATAACGTTTCAGGCGTATTCTCAAGACATTTAGACAACTGTTATGGAAGCCTGAAGATCAAAGACAAAAATGTATTTACCGTAAAATATAAAAAAATAAAACGGTTTTTCCAATAGCTCCTGCCATTTTGATTGCCGTGTCAGAAGACAACAAATATACATGCAGCCCGATTACTTGAAATGTGGCATCGGTATTAAGTGTGTGTGTGAGTGTGTTTTAATGCAGGTGCAGAAGTAAAGAAGCTAATGTCTTACAATATTTTCAGAAATGATCGCTCTATGTTTTACTACAGAACTGAAGGAGCAATGGTTAAGAGTGAGGGGGTAGGTATGCAATATATATACAAGTGGGTAGATTTGTGAACCATCTGTGTGCCCGCTAGGTGGAAGACGTCCATGGCATCCATGGAAGAGTACATCGCTATTCTGCCGATTCAGGATGAAGTCATGTCCAAGCCATTGTCCTGCAAGATAAAACACGTCATTTTTAGTCCATATATGCATTTCCGTGACTAAGCTTTGGTTTAATCATCGGCCTGATAATGATGACCTAGAAGCAATAGATTTGTTATCAAAAACAATTGAAAAAAAAGTAAATTTATTATTTCCTTCTCCTTGTATTTATCAATGTATTTATTCTTTTCTTCTTTTTTTTCTTGGGTGGGAAGGGGGGGTGGTGGTGGAGGTTGGGAGGAGGGGTGTGTGTGTTGTAATTAGTTGTTTTCAAACCCTTCGGACAGATACTGATGCGCCGGAGACATAGCAAAAAATTTCGGGGATGCATAATCTTGCGATCAGATGTGTAAGATGGTGATTGTTCTACACTACTCGTCATAAAAAACTTTACAGATGCGTTTGAGGGCAGATCTTTATGATGAGGCCGTTTATCGTAAAACCAATTATATGACTGGAAAGGCTTTTTATGCCCCTAACTTATTCAGAAAACAGACGTAGTGTCGATACAGTGAAGCCTACAACACAAACACACCCCAAAATCAAATTCGCAAAATCAAGGTTCCCGCGTTAAAATTGACAACTAATCAGAACTGCTAAAACAAAACATGTTTAGCATGTTCTTAGGCAAAACAATCAAATTTGCATCCAAATCAGTAAGTTTTGTTCACATATCTATCAGTATCTTGTCTAACATGGACGCTATGGCATGCTGAGCGGTGTAGGTGTCAATCCTCTCAGCAGGCATAAAAGGCAGTTTTTGAAGACGTTTTAGCGGGTAATGAGACAAAAAATGGTACATTTGAGTAACTCGCTAACGCATTGCCTTCAAACTTTCGGAGAGTTGTGCTAACACATGTTGTAAAGTACTTTCGGAATTTCAAGTAATTTGAGACATTAGGTCTGCTGTTATTTGTCATGTCAGAAACAGTTCTTACATTGACGATAGGTTTTTGTTGAATCATTGAACAAATTTTATTTTTTGAAATCTTCAAGGACAATGACAGATGCGCCACATACTCAAATTTCATGTACATATTTTATCAGACATGGGTGGTATGAGGATTTCAACGCGAAAGTAGTTTTTTGAAGAAGTTGACTCATTCAGAGCGCTGAGCGCAAATGTCGGCCTACGCATAGCAAAGCTCACTGCCGACACGCTTAACTGATCAATGGCTCTTGAAAAAGCATTTTCCAAAAATGTGTGTGTGCGTTTAAACAAGTGCGCTTTGAACAGCCATTGGTGAAACTGTATTAAATTTAAGGGTAAATTGAAGCTCTCATTTTTCTAAATGCATGCTAATTCTATTTTTTATTTCTGTTCAATCGGACAGGGTAGATCTTTATTTTTAAAACTCTTTCTGGGATGTCGCATAACAGCAGAACTAATACCTCACATGACTTGAGATTTCGTGTGTACTTTACGACATGTGTTAACACAAATCTCCGAAAGTTTGAAGGCAATGCGTTTACCATTCTTTGTCTTATTACCCGCTAAAAAGATTGTGTGAACAAGAGTGCACCCTGGTTTTTTTTTATTACATATGTATCTCAAATTGAAGAACAACTCATTTTTTGCCCACACAAATTGATTTGGTTCAGCTGTTGTGCCTAGCAGTGTTGTTTTGCCATTTTGAAGAAGACTGGGTGACAGGGTGACCCCCCAAAAATGCAACCCTCAAAAATGCTAATAACTTCTACATCTGTTGACCGAATCACTTTATATTTGGGGGACATAAACTTCAGCTACCGTGACACTTTCACAAAGGGGCAATTTTGTAGATCAAATGGTCAGACTTTTGTGCTATTTCAAAAAAAATTGCCAAGATGTGGAAGGGTCATGCATAGGCTGAAGTTTATGTCCCCCAAATATAAAGTGATTCGGTCAACAGATGTAGAAGTTATTAGCATTTTTGAGGGTTGCATTTTTTTAAGGTAACCCTGTATTTGCCAAAAAATCAGCCTGACTGGGCCATTTCTACTTTAGTATTACGAAGTGAATTCCCAGGATGTTGTTATAACATTTAAAGATTAATAACTGAATCAGGACACATTTCTAAAGATTTCATATAACGAATATCCGCCCTATCCTGACACGCCCATCACTTTTCAGGTTGGTTTTTTTTTCATCATAATTTTAATGCATAATTACGGTACATCATAGTCGAGTCATGCACAACTTATGGCGATTAACATTTTTGAAACTGTTTCAGATTTTTAAGTACTATTTTTGTAATTACAGGTCTTTGACGGGTGGTTATCAACCTCCCTTACCCTATCTTGGTAGTGGTGACAAACACACCTGGAAGGACATGTGGCTGCACTTGAAGTAGGCTCCTCTGGGAAGGATCCTCTGTTAAGGTTGCAGGCCATGCCCAAAACCGGGGATGGGAGCCGCTCAGCAATGGACAGGACCAGCTCCCCCGCGGTCATCTCGTTAATCATGTTCTGACCAACACAGTTAAAAGTCCTATTGTCATGAAATAATGTAATGCATTCAAATTTGTATCCATTTTATCTGTTTTAATAGATGTAGTATTATGAAACAAGTGGCATAAAGATATAATTATAAGCCATGCGCACTTGACCGGCATTCATGAAACTTTGTGGAATTATCATCCCATATATATCTCAGGCCAATGTACACCAAATTTGAAGTAAGTTGCAGGAGTAATTCATGAGTTATCAGCATTGTAATGGGTGGCATTTAAAAAAAAAATTGGGGGGGGGGGGGGTTACTTTGTACATGTGTGTGTGTGTGTGCTTTATGCATTCAGATGTATACATATGTAAGAGTGTATGCATTAAATAAGTTGGCATATAATTAAAATTCTTTTGTTAATAAATTGTGTCTCGACTGATTGATGGGATTGTCGATTTTGTAAGTATCCTTTTAAACAGCAAACGGAAGTATAGTGTGTCACCACCTCTCTCTCTCTCTCTCTCTCTCTCTCTCTCTCTCTCTCTCTCTCTCTCTCTCTCTCTCTCTCTCTCTCTCTCTCTCTCTCTCTCTCTCTCTCTCTCTCTCTCTCTCTCTCTCTCTCTCTCTCTCTCTCTCTCTCTCTCTCTCTCTCTCTCTCTCTCTCTCTCTCTCTCTCTCTCTCATATGCACACACACAAACACCCACACACGCATTTACATTATACAGCCCATACTTGAATAACTGGGATTAACATAAGCACTCAAGCAATAACAGAGAGAAGAAATCTTCAAACCATTACATTTGTAACTACACAAACTCACTGTAAGTGTAAGAGACTGGATCTTTCTTCCCGATAACTCTTCAGTCTTGGCGGAAGCTTCTTGAGTAGCTGTCCGCATGCGGACTCTCTGTGTCCTTGATTCCCTTTGACGTCCCCGATTGCGCTGACAAACAATGTAACACTGCCGCACCTGCTGGCCCTGCCCTGCCTCTTCTGACCGGTGGAGACGATGTTTAGCTCAGAGTTGAGACATGAGATAAGCGTACTTTGTTCGACCTGAGTATCGAAATGGACAGCTTTTACAGAAAAAAAGAAACAACAAAACAAAAGTGTTAAAAGACACAGTCTAAGAAATGGACAAACGGTTATACTTGACGGACATGAATCATAAGTGAATAAAATACGTGGCTTATACCTACCATGCAATACAGTACAGTATTAGTTTATTTATGCCATAAGGGGCATTATGTATAAGGCCTAAAAAAATAGGTGTGGTTACGGTAACCCGACCTACCCTATTTTTAGGGGCCGACCCTATCACTTTTTATTACATTTGTAAAAAAAAAATAATAAAAAAATAAAAAATAGAAAACGAGTGCAGAAAACGCAATGAAAGCGAAAGCGCTCGAGTCCCACACTTATTTCCCTGTCAAGTAGGTTTAATTTGTACACATTAGAAAAAAAAGTTTAAAAAAAAAGTGATTGCCTACCTTCCTACCCTATTTTTTTTTTTGGCTATGTATTGTTACCTTAAACCACACCTATTTTTTTTTGTTGGCCTAATGAGTTACACGTTTGGCATTTTTAAGAACTATAAATGCATACATGAATCGTCTAAAACATGATCAGGTATAAGAAAACAAACACGTACAGATACTCCGATTCACTCAATCACTCGTACTACCACGTGAATGTCACACACACGCGCACGCACGTACGTACACACACACGCGCACATACACACACACACACACACATCCACAGCCATACGCACGCACGCGCACATTTTACACATACACACAAACACGCACATTTTACACACATAGCCTACGGCACACACATAGACCTAAGAAACACAAAAATAAAAACCAGCTGCATTCTAAGATTCGACCGGAGAATCTAGATCTCTGATTCAACTGATTCAGTTAGATCTGTAGTTGTTAGTCTTACAGGAAAATCAATGGCGATTCTGACATCGATGTTGCGGGTAGTAGTCTACGTAAACTCATTAAAAATGAAAGCACACAAATCAAGGACTCTTGTTGGAAAATACAATAGTTTTTGATTCCGATCCTTATTTTGTAGTCGAAATGTTTTGTGTGTGCAGAAATACAAATTTAGATCGATTGCAAGCGTTTTAGATTTCATTGTCAGTGTACGTGTGTCACTGTGTCGGAACTGTGCCTCTCGAAACATTCAGTTAGCGTTAGACCTATGCTTTTGCTTTATTTTTATGATGACTCCTTAATTGCTGAACCGAATCATTAAGCAGAGCTTCTTTGTAAACCGCCATAAAACATAAAGTACCGCAATGTGCAATCGGCAGCAATGCTGTAAGCGTAAAACTGACTTTTGAGAGGTTCCCTGAAATGCGTCAACTCGGCTAAGATTTAATATCTACGAATGACGAACACAGTACGTGAACAGAGCAAACACATTCCTTGAAACTGTTTTGTTGCATTATGAAGCCTTGTTTGCAGCCACTTGAAAGTCTTATACGACAAGAATGTATTGCATAATTGATAAAAAGAACTTACCAGAGAACTTTCGCCAAGCCAGCGGCTGCATGCTCACCGCTAGGAATTCTGGGTGGTTGAGCACTTTGAAAACGTCCGGTTTACATTATGTTCCAAATAAGGATATCCTACTACAATTATGTTCCAAATAAGGATATCCTACTACGATGGAATACATCAATGAATTTTCAAACGGCTACACTTGCTCCGTCCTTTCTGATTGGAGGGGGGTGTTTTTTTGAAAGTGTTAGTGAATGGATTAAACATTTTAGCGGTCAAATATCAATTTCTGTGAGAAAATGTAGACGAGGACCTTTAAGGTTGAAGAATCCGGCGGGTGTACAAATGACACCCTCTTGGCATTTTCACAATTCAAGATGGCGGCCAAGATGGCGGCCAAAATATGTCACCGGCCATAACTTTTGAACTATACCTCGTAGAATCATGATATTGGTGTCTATGGTAAGGTTTTTGGGGTCAAGGAATCCATTTCTAGTGATTAAATGAATATTCAATCAGTGTAAGTGGTTGAAATGAACAGTGGCTACTTTTGCGGCTCAGAAAATAAGAAAATCCAGCTTTGTTTTTGCTACAACAAACAAACAATGTGCGCCACATCGTTAATATCAATAGTGTAGAGAAGCAGAGATTATAAACTAATGGTTTAATTATGCAACTTTGTTATTACTCAGAAATATCCTCAGAATGTGCGTGCGCTCCGCCTTCTCACCGAAGAGCTACTCCGACCAGTCATCAAAAACAATGAACTGACCAACATGGCTTCTTTGGAAGAGGTGCTTACTGATCTCTCTGCTAAGAGTCGAACAACAAAAGCTTGGACAGAGTTAGTGATCAAACCGACACTGCTCATCATGCAGTTCACTCGGGCAACTCACGAGCCTGACTACGCCCTTCTCATCTGTACAATGGATCAGATGCTTCCATACTTTTTCGCTGCTCACAAACCCAACTATGCTCGTTACGGCCTGTTCTTCTGCCGCTCTCTTACCTGGCTTCCACCTGAAGTTGAACAGCAGTTCCTTCGAGGAGAGCAGGTTCTTCATCACGTGGATGGACTCTGGAATGGCATTCCATCAGACCAGTTCATTGAAACTACATGGATGAAGCGAGGAAAGGGCCCGAGTGGCATCATTGGAGTCACACAAAATCCACAAACTGTGGCAACGTGGTCCTACAGCCAACATAACACTGACAGGGGACTTGCAGACGATGACTGAAGAAGACAGAACACCAAAACTGGTGCACAAAGAAGAATCCAATGGGCGAATTAAAACTGATGCACAGGATCGCCAGTCTATCTGCTCCACGTTGTTAGATTGTGTTGATCCAATGGATCCCGACAGTCATCCTGATGGTGCTCTAAGGAACGTCGTCACAGGAGCCATAGCACAGCAGGATGTGAACATCGACAGAGCATTGATACTGGGCCAGGAGCAGATGGAAGCTTCAGAGTCTTCATGGCCGGAAGGCTTCTACAACCCAATCAAAAAACGGGTTGTTACCTTTTCTGGCAACAGAAAGGCTGTCAAAGTTGGCGACCTTGCTGTTATTGACCAGGAGGCAATTTATGCCAGAGTGATTGGCCTGATGGTGAGCCAGCGGGATGTGGATCTTGGACAGGTACTCAGTTGTGAATTAGCAGCATACCCCCCTTCCATGTTCCATCCAGATGGAAGTATTCGTCTTGCCACTGGGAAAGCATGTTTGAAGAAATGTCTTGCTGTTACAACATCTGCAAGGATGTGGGGAGAACCTTCTGTCGTCGTGGTCGATGTTTCTGCTGTGTTATGGACAATTCACTGGCCCGCACAGGGAACTGTACAAACATTTGTTGACTCTTTCAAGACATGGGTTGCAGATCGTCTCAGACATGCTGAAGTCCATCTGGTTCTGGACAGATACTATGACTACTCTACAAAGAGCAGCACAAGAGCAGCTCGTGATGGCAAAACAGGACCCTCCCGAGTTTACAAACTAACTGCAAAGTCTCCCCTCCCATCCAGGGATGCTGTACTTAAATGTGTCGCAAACAAAGTTCAGTTAAACCTCATCACATGTGAGCAAATACTCAGTGACCAAGAGTTCCTGGACGAAGGCACCCAAGACCACCGCCTACTGCTGACAGGTGTTGAGCCAGTGCCAACTGCAGTGTACAAGGGGAGAAAGAGAGCAGCGATTGACCTGTATTCAACTCATGAGGAGGCTGACATTAGACTTGTCAAGCATGCACTCTCGGCATGCCAAACTGACGATGCTCAGGTCTGTGTCATCTCAGATGATACAGATGTGTTTGCCCTACTGTGTTACCACTACCAAAAATCTGGTTCCTCATCTCCTTTGATGATGCAATCATCAGTCTACGGCAGAGCTTGTATTGACATCCCAGAGACGGTCAAGACGCATCCAGTCCTCATCCCACAAGTCCTGGCCATACATGGTATCAGTGGCTGTGACACAGTAGCAGCATGCTATGGTATTGGCAAGACAATAGCTGTTACCGTTTCAAAGAAGGGGTTCCTCTTGAATTCCCTTGGTGTGGTCGATGCACTATGGAGTGATGTGGAAAAGGAAACGACTGAATTCATGGCAGCTGCCTACAATGAATCAGGAGAAACAATGAGTGAGTGCCGTCTTCAGCAATGGGCGAAAAAGACATCCAAATCCGCTGGTGCACCCAAACTCTGTTCCTTGCCACCAACTACAGAAGCATTTGTGGAAAACATGAAGCGAGCACACTTCCAAGTTGCACAGTGGTATGCTGCATTGGAATCAGATCCACCACCTCTTGCTCCACTGGACTACGGCTGGGAAGCCGATGACGTAAACAGGTCTTTGTCTGCAATACCTGTGCCAGCAGGTGTTTCTCCAGCACCAGACTACGTCCTCTGGCTCATTCGTTGTGGCTGCGAGTCAGACACAGCTTGCAAGACAGGGAACTGTCGATGTACGGGCCGACAACTCCCATGTACTATATTCTGTGCCTGCACAGGTGGGCTTTCTTGTTGCAACAAGTTCACCAGCAAGCCTCCTAGTGATGATGACGACGAAGTTGACGATGTTGTGCAGGAGACGGGCTAAAAACTGACTTCAATCTAGATTCATCAGGTCATTAACATGTAACCAAAACGATGATAAAACGACGACGTTGTGCAGGAGAGGGAGGACAGGGATATTATGGCCGCCATCTTGAAAACCAAAACAAGTTGTGAAATAACTATACAAACGTAAGGAATGGTTTCCTGGACCCTTAAAACCTTATCCTAGACTGAACAATTATGAGTTTATGTGGTTTACTTCGAAAGATATAGCAAATACCGTATTCGGCCGCCATCTTGGCCGCCATCTTGAATTATGAAAATTCCAAGAGGGTGTCATTTGTACACCCGCCGGATTCTTAAACCTTATGGTCCAAAGCACTCAAAAATGCCAAGAAACGATTGTAACTAAGCATTTCTAGGTCAAAATACCCTGCCACCGGACTATAAGACATACTTTTCCAGACAAAAAACCTTATTTTTGGCAGTTAAAAACCGTTAAATCTCAATTCTTCATCGATATTTATGAAATTTTGTGGGTAGGTTCGTTGTCCCCAACTGATTTTCACTCCATACTTTTCCAGAAGAAAAACATAATTTTGGCAGTTAAAAACCGTTACATTTAAATTTTCACCTATCTTTATGAAATTTAGTGGGTGGGTCCGTTGTCCCAAACTGAATTTCAAGACAAACTATTCCAGTCAAAAAAACTTATTTTTGGCAGTTAAAAACCGTTAAGTCTCAATTCTACACCGATATTTATGACATTTTGTGGGTAGGTTTGTTGTCAGATTTGACATGATGGCAGAATTGAAAGTGTGAGATATCCTGATGTTTCACAATTTATGCTGCATAATTCAGCCCCATAGGCGCTTGAATTTTAGGTGGAGTTGGGTTTTTTTTCAGCCCAAACCAGTAACCCCCACATGGTTTTCATGTCCCTTTCTGAGAGACTTCAAGAAGTTTCAATTTGACGTCATGATTAGCCTGCCGCATTAGCAAGTATGAAAACACGTCATCGATGACACATTTTAAGACAGAGAGAGAGAGAGAGAGAGAGAGAGAGAGAGAGAGAGAGAGAGAGAGAGAGAGAGAGAGAGAGAGAGAGAGAGAGAATCATGTACACACAGATGGACGACTTCGCTTGGGGTATGTACTGCCCGGCAGTACACATCTACTTTATTATTATTATTATTATTTTGGTGGACATTTTTTATCTATGCCTATACAATTTTGCCAGGAAAGACCCTTTTGTCAATCGTGGGATCTTTAACGTGCACACCCCAATGTAGTGTACACGAAGGGACCTCGGTTTTTCGTCTCATCCGAAAGACTGTTCTGTGTTACAGGCACATTCCTGCACGTGAAAACAGAAAGCACCGGGACTGTTGATTTGGTGGGGGGGGTGGTCTTATCTCATGCAAAAGCATGAACAGATCTGAGATGGTGAGTCGAATCGTTTGTAAACGGGAAGGACTCTGCCTGTAATGGACATGATGGCTCACACGGAAGGAAGATACTTGAGTCATCTTTTTGCTCTTCGTCTCTCAAATATGGGGCCGGTTTCATGGACAAGCATTACAGTCGGTCAGTTACAGTTGAACGAGTGAAATGAAAACACCCGACAAAAATCCTATTCCACGAAAATTATTTTAGTCGACCGACTGCATTTTTCAGGTGCATGGGGAGTTGCCCGATTGCAGTGCTGCCCTCCCTCAACGCCTCGTTTGACAACCGCAGTCAGACGAGGAGCGACGTTCCGACTGTCCGTGTTACTACTGCGAGTCTATGAAACCGACTCCTCGTATTATTTTGCTGGCGATTGTTCACGCTGTTCTGGTTGGATTTATTGTACGCCTTGGGCTCGGAAGAGAGAGCTTTGGAATGACCTTTGTGGGATGCGTTCTGTCCTCACACGAAGAATGTGTGGACATGATCGTGTATTTACTGTCCCAGAAAGAGAGAGAGAGAGAGTGTGTGTGTGTGTGTGTGTGTGTGTGTGTGTGTGTGTGTGTGTGTGTGTGTGTGTGTGTGTGTGTGTGTGTGTGTGTGTGTGTGTGTGTGTGTGCGTATCTGCGTGCCTGCGTGCGTGTGTGTGTGTGTGTGTGTGTGTGTGTGTGTGTGTGTGTGTTTGACCCGGCGTTTTTGTGTGAAAGCGTGCTTGCGTGTGTTAATTCGTTAATTTCCTCTTTTTTGTAATGAATAGATTTACTCATCCATGTCAAAAACTACATGTCCTCACTTTTCAAATCCACATTAGAGAAAAGGCTGACAACAGAAAGTGTTGATTTATTTTTTTCTTCAGTTCTCGATTCATTTAACTCAGGAATAAAAGAGGTTAAGTGTCAGAATAAGTTAACCACAGTCATTTTGATCCCCTCATTCAAACCGACACGGTTGGCCTCGTGGTAAGGGGTCCGCCCCGTGATCGGGAGGTCGTGGGTTCGAACCCCGGGTCATACCTAAGACTTTAAAATTGGCAATCTAGTGGCTGCTCCGCCTGGCGTCTGGCATTATGGGGTTAGTGCTAGGACTGGTTGGTCCGGTGTCAGAATAATGTGACTGGGTGAGACATGAAGCCTGTGCTGCGACTTCTGTCTTGTGTGTGGCGCACGTTATATGTCAAAAGCAGCACCGCCCTGATATGGCTCTTCGTGGTCGGCTGGGCGTTAAGCAAACAAACAAACAAACAAACAAACAAATCCCCTCATTCCGGACCGTGCAAGCATGACAGTGGAATGTCTCGTGAAGTTTTTCGCAAAAAACGGATATCTTTTTTTTGCTGCAAACCATCGGGGGCGGGGATATAGCTCAGTCGGAAGCGCGCTGGATTTGTATCCAGTTGGCCGCTGTCAGCGTGAGTTCGTCCCCACGTTCGGCGAGAGATTTATTTCTCAGAGTCAACTTTGTGTGCAGACTCTCCTCGATGTCCGAACACCCCCCGTGTGTTCACGCAAGCACAAGACCAAGTGCGCACGAAAAAGATCCTGTAATCCATGTCAGAGTTCGGTGGGTTATAGAAACACAAAAATACCCAGCATGCTTCCCCCGAAAGCGGCGTATGGCTGCCTAAATGGCGGGGTAAAAACGGTCATACACGTAAAATTCCACTCGTGCAAAAAACACGTAGTGTACGTGGGAGTTTCAGCCCACGAACGCAGAAGAAGAAGAAGAAGAAGAAGAAGAAGCTGCAAACCATCAATTGACTGCCACCGCACCGATCCGTCTAGGATTTCCCTTAGACTAACAGCATCCTTCCACTTGAACATATACCAACATTCAACAGTCTGGATGATTCGTTGGTGGAGATCATGCAAGGCAATTTCTTGCAAAATGTATTTCACACAATTGACATAGGTGTTAAAAATGAAAAAGATTCAGCACAAAAAGAAAGTCACACTCTGCCCGGACATTAGCCAAACTGTTGATTTTGTGAAGCGGCAGAATGCTCTTAATTATCCTCTCTGGCAACCTTATACGCATCTATGGTGATTTACAAACTGGTCAACATGGAAGAGGGTATCTTTTAACTACGAAAAAGTCTTTCTTTCTTTTTATCAGTATTGTTATTATCAGTATTTTATCTCTGCATGTTATATTCGGAATTCCGGTATTACTTGTGGACGAATGGTATGTTATATGTCTGTCTGTCTGTTTTGTCCTAATGTTGTGAATATATGTCTTGTATACTTGCCATTTACATCGGAAGTGTGTCGTAATAATGAACTGCTAACTGTATATCAAATTCTAGGTTTTCTTGAGTGGTAAATGTTGAAGGATGAATGATGATACATTGTAGACGGATGCATGTTTTTGATTAAAAGCCCCACAACGATGTGCTTGGCAAAAAACAACAAGTCGCGTAAGGCGAAAATACAACATTTAGTCAAGTAGCTGTCGAACTCACAGAATGAAACTGAACGCAATGCAACGCAGCAAGACCGTATACTCGTAGCATCGTCAGTCCACCGCTCACGGCATAGGCAGTGAAATTGACAAGAAGAGCGGGGTAGTAGTTGCGCTGGGAAGGATAGCACGCTTTTCTGTACCTCTCTTCGTTTTAACTTTCTGAGCGTGTTTTTAATCCAAACATATCATATCTATATGTTTTTGGAATCAGGAACCGACAAGAAATAAGATGAAAGTGTTTTTAAATTGATTTGGAAAATTTAATTTTGATAATAATTTTTATATATTTAATTTTCAGAGCTTGTTTTTAATCCGAATATAACATATTTATATGTTTTTGGAATCAGCAAATAATGGAGAATAAGATAAACGTAAATTGGGATCGTTTTATAAAAAACATTTTTTTTTTTTACAATTTTCAGATTTTTAATGACCAAAGTCATTAATTAATTTTTAAGCCACCACGCTGAAATGCAATACCGAAGTCCAAGCTTCGTCGAACATTACCCGACCAAAATTTCAACCAATTTGGTTGAAAAATGAGGGCGTGACAGTGCCGCCTCAACTTTCACGAAAAGCCGGATATGACGTCATCAAAGACATTTATAAAAAAGAAAAGAAAAAAACGTTCGGGGATTTCATACCCAGGAACTCTCATGTCAAATTTCATAAAGATCGGTCCAGTAGTTTAGTCTGAATCGCTTTACACATACACACACACAGACAGACAGACACACACACACACACACACACGCACATACACCACGACCCTAGTCTCGATTCCCCCCTCTACGTTAAAACATTTAGTCAAAACTTGACTAAATGTAAAAACAAAGTCAGTGTGGATTAAATGCAATTATATCCATGATTTGATGTCCGCACTTTCAAAAATGCAATTTATCTTACAAACTATTACATCCTCACCCCACAACCTCCATCCACCTCACTCACTCCCTTCCCCCCCCCCCCCCCCCCCCCCAACCCTCCGTAATGCCACGGGCTCAAGTGTAAATGTCAGAGGCCAGCAGGTCTGAAGAAATATACGACACGAGAATAAATTGCAGAACAACTACTACTGGGTATCGCATTACTCAAAGTGTCTCTCGGGATCTCGTCACCAGCGAGATTAAGCGGGAATCTCAAAATGCTGCTGGGATTGTCTCCCCTCAGCTGTCCTCACTGACCTAAATACCCGGATGGATTTTTGTTCTCCCATTACGAATGCATTTTAGTTTGTTTTGGTTTTTCTTTCCCCTGTCCTTATTTTGCAGCGATTTTGGTTATTTGTGCGAGGAGGGGGAGGGACGTGAACGTGTGTGTGTGTGTGTGTGTGTTTGTGTGTGTGTGTGTGTGTGTGTGTGCGTGTGCGTGAGTGCGTGCGTGTGTGCGTGCGTGTGTGTGTGTGTTTGTGTGTCTGTGTAGGTGTGTGTGAGTGCGTGCATGCGTTCGTGTGTGCGGGTGGGTTCTGAATTTGGGAAACGACTCAACAGTACGAGGTTTGAAATTGAGCGGTAGCAGTACTTCACTGATTTAAACCATTCAGACTTTATCCTTTTGGATTATCTGAATGTCCGAGTGTACAAAGACGCCTCTTTCCCACCAAGATCATCGGTCACCTGAAGGTAGGTTCAGGGTAATCCCTTACCTTCGTGTCATTGACGATTTTGGAAGGGTATTTTGGAACACATTTTGGAGAGTAGGTAAAATTCGGACCATTTTCTCTACGATCAAGAAACTTTGTGAAATGGTCGTGAACAAACTGACGTTCTTGTACAACAACTATGAAGATATTCGTTAAACTTAAATGACTGGAAAAATGACCACTTTCGTTGTAAAATCACACGAACGCAATGGCGCGCAAGTTTTATCAATTACACATTAGCATGCTTCCATTTGAAACATCTCGGTTGTCATCGTGGATTGACGCCCGACCAAAGCTAATTGAAGCCCGACGTATTGAAGTAGTCCGGAAGAATTCATGCATCAACTTACCGCTCAATTTCAAACCTCGTACTGTTGAGTCGATCTCCGAGTTCGGATTTTTTTCGTCAAAAGGGCTCAGAAATCAGACCATGTGATCTACGAACTTGTTGTTTTGTGGACAGGTCATCCATGGACTGAAATTAATGTTCACCAAATATCAAGTCATTCGGTCCCCTGTAAGAAAAAGAAGAAACTTCTTTTTTTAAAGAGCATAATAAACTGCATGAGGCCTTGAAACCAGAACAAAAACAAACTACTGTACAATCAAAACAAAACGTAAAACCTTTTCTTGCAAAAACTACCAGCACACAGGCCACAAACATCCTTCCAGCTTTTCCTTTCCTCTTAAGCTTCTAAAAATCTCTTTTTTTATCAGCGTTGTTCTACATAGCTAAGTCTAATTTATGACATGAATTTTCAGGCCTTTTAATGCAATGCTTGCAAAGAGCGTCGTTTCAACATTCCGTAGCCTACATATGAAGGAGATTTGCTGAAGCTATGAAACTTGTCTTACATTTGGAACTCCCTTGTAGAAGCTAGGTCACACACACAATACCCGGTATGTAGTCATAAAATTCATGAAGTCATCACCGGTCAAAGTAGTATATCTATCACTGGTCAATGTAGTATATCTATCACTGGTCAAAGTAGTATATCTATCACTGGTCAATGTAGTATATCTATCACTGGTCAATGTAGTATATCTATCACTGGTCAATGTAGTATATCTATCACTGGTCAATGTAGTATATCTATCACTGGTCAATGTAGTATATCTATCACTGGTCAATGTAGTATATCTATCACTGGTCAATGTAGTATATATATCACTGGCGAAAAAACAGACAGACACTTCGAATGGCCAAGCGACGCAATATTTGTTGAAAAAGGACTTATGTGCCAAACATTCATGAAGACACTTTGAAGATGAATAGGGAAATTCGAAAAGGTACTTTCCTTTGCTATGGATTTAAAAGTCGCAGTCGTGAACTGTTCACATCGCAATCAAAAAACAAGAAAGGTAGGTTGTTGGAATGTTTCTTATTGACAAAACAATACATTCACATATATTTCGACCCAACGATTCAACAAACAAACAAACCTTCCAACAACCTACCTTTCTTGTTTTTACTAAATGTTTTAACAAAGAGGGGGGAATCGAGACGAGGGTCGTGGTGTATGTGTGTGTGTGTGTGTGTCTGTCTGTCTGTCTGTCTGTCTGTCTGTCTGTGTGTGTGTGTGTGTAGAGCGATTCAGACTAAACTACTGGGCCGATCTTTATGAAATTTGACATAAGAGTTCCTGGGTATGATATCCCCGGACTTTTTTTCTTTTTTTCGATAAATACCTTTGATGACGTCATATCCGGCTTTTTGTAAAAGTTGGGGCGGCACTGTCACACCCTCATTTTTCCATTAAATTGATTGAAATTTTGGCAAAGCAATCTTCGACGAAGGCCGGGGTTTGGTATTGCATTTCAGCTTGGTGGCTTAAAAACTAATGAGTGAGTTTGGTCATTAAAAATCGAAAACTTGTAATTAAAATTATGTTTTTATTAAACGATCCAAAAACAATTTCATCTTATTCTTCGTCATTTTCTGATTCCAAAAACATATAGATATGCTATATTTGGATTAAAAACAAGCTCTGAAAATTAAAAATATAAAAATTATGATCAAAATTAAATTTCCGAAATCGTTTTAAAAACTATTTCACCTTATTCCTTGTCGGTTCCTGATTCCAAAAACATATAGATATGATATGTGTGGATTAAAAACACGCTCAGAAAGTTAAAACGAAGAGAGGTACAGTAAAACGTGCTATGAAGCACAGCGCAATCGCTACCGCGCCAAACAGGCTCGTCACTTTCACTGCCTTTTGCACTAGCGGCGGACTACGTTCAGTTTCATTCTGTTATTTCCACAGCTTGACTAAATGTAGTAATTTCGCCTTACGCGACTTGTTTACATTTAGTCAATTTTTGACTAAATGTTTTAACATAGAGGGGGAATCGAGACGAGGGTCGTGGTGTATGTGTGTATGTGTGTGTGTGTGTGTGTCTGTGTGTCTGTCTGTATGTGTGTGTTTGTGGGTGTGTGTGTGTGTGTCTGTCTGTCTGTCTGTCTGTCTGTCTGTGTGTGTGTGTGTGTAGAGCGATTCAGACTAAACTACTGGACCGATCTTTATGACATTTTACATGAGAGTTCCTGGGTATGATATCCCCAGACTTTTTTTTCTTTTTTTCCATAAATGTCTTTGATGACGTCATATCCTTCATTTTTCAATCAAATTTATTGACAATTTGGCCAAGCAATGTTCGACGAAGGCCGGACTTTGGTATTGCATTTCAGCTTGGAGGCTTAACATTTAATTAATGACTTTGGTAATTAAAAATCTGAAAATTGTAATTAAAATAATTTTTTTATAAAACGATCCAAAATTACGTGTATCGTATTCTTCATCTTTTTCTGATTCCAAAAACATATAATTATGTTATATTCGGATTAAAAACAAGCTCTGAAAATTAAAAATATAAAAATTATGATTAAAATTAAATTTCCGAAATCGATTTAAAAACAATTTCATCTTATTCCTTGTCCGTTCCTGATTCCAAAAACATATAGATATGATATTTTTGGATTAAAAACACGTTCAGAGAGTTAAAAATAATAGAGATATAGAAAAGCGGGCTATCCTTTTCAGCGCAACCGCTACCGCGCTTTTCTGCATTGTTAATTTCACTGCCTTTGCCACGAGCGGTGAACAGACGATGCTACGAGTGCACCGTCTTGCGGAAAAAATGCAATGCGTTCAGTTTCATTCTGTGAGTTCGACTGAGCTTGATTAAATGTATTTTCGCCTTACGCGACTTGTTTCTTTTGTATTTGTTGTTCTCCTTGGATATAAGATACAACAAGTCGCGTAAGGCGAAATAACAACATTTAGTCAAGCTGTCGAACTCACAGAATGAAACTGAACGCAATGCAACAGAGCAAGACCGTATACTCGTAGCATCGTCAGTCCACCGCTCACGGCAAAGGCAGTGAAATTGACAAGAAGAGCAGAGTAGTACTTGCGCTGAGAAGGATAGCACTCTTTTCTGTACCTCTCTTTGTTTTAACTTTCTGAGCGTGTTTTTAATCCAAACATATCATATCTATATGTTTTTGGAATCAGGAACCGACAAGGAATAAGATGAAAGTGTTTTTAAATTGATTTCGAAATTTTAATTTTCATATTAATTTTTATATATTTAATTTTCAGAGCTTATGTTTAATCCAAATATAACATATTTATATGTTTTTGGAATCAGCAAATGATGGAAAATAAGATGAATGTAAATTTGGATCGTTTTATAAAAAAAATATTTTGTTTACAATTTTCAGATTTTTAATGACCAAAGTCATTAAGTAATGTTTAAGCCACCAAGCTGAAATGCAATACCGAAGTCCGGGCTTCGTCGAACATTACTTGACAAAAATTTAAACCAATTTGGTTGAAAAATGAGGGCGTGACAGTGCCGCCTCAACTTTCACGAAAAGCCGGATATGACGTCATCAAAGACATTTATCAAAAAAAAGAAAAAACGTTCGGGGATATGTGACCCTCCACCACGGAATGAGTCGCATGTCACATTTGGATGATTTTCATATTTTTACATTTTCCTAAAGAGTTGTTTATGCTCTATCCAGTGGTGAAAACCGTTTTAGAAAAGAGCAAAAACTGTTTGAGTTATAAGCCTGTGACTAAGGTGACCCTCACACTGTTACCAGACACTCCCCGGACTTATATTAAGCCTAGCGCAGAACCGCGCGAGGTGACATGCGACTCATTTCGTGGTGGAGGGTCACATATCATACCCAGAAACTCTCATGTCAAATTTCATAAAGATCGGTCCAGTAGTTTGGTCTGAATCGCTCTACACGCACACGCACACACACACACACACACACACACACACACACATACACACACACATACACCACGACCCTCGTCTCGATTCCCCCATCGATGTTAAAACATTTAGTCATAACTTGACTAAATGTAAAAACAGAAAATCAGAGAGGCATTGATAATGCCTATAACTGAACTAAAAATAGACAGGACCTGTACTATTCTGTGTGTGTGTTGTTTGTTCTTGTTTGTGTGCGTGTATGTGTGTTAAAGCAGCGAGAAATGAAAACAGGAAACAAGAGGTGAGATCCATGCGTGCGATGATTATGCTGACGTGACGAGTTTCATTGAAAGATGTCCATTGCCTGTCTTCTTTTTTTAGACAGAAACATTAAGAAGAAAGACTAGAGACGCACTGAGAACAATCTGCTAAGTTTCGAGTTTCATAGATGTCTTTTTAATATGAAGGCATGTGGGGTGGTCAGTGGAGGAGAGGGGGGGCGGGGTTGTAGGTGGTAAGAGTGTGAAAGAAATTGTGCTAATGATGTTGTTTACTTTTCAATTTGGCAACGGCAGCTTTTGTTTGGCCTGATTGTGTGTGTGTATGTGTGTGTGTGTGTGTGTGTGTGTGTGTGTGTGTGTGTGTGTGTGTGCGTGCGTGCGTGTGCGTGTGTGTGTAGGGTTAATACATGCTCTTTTGCAAGTTAAAATAAGTTAACACTTACACACAGATACTATCTCTCTCTCCTTTTTTCTCTCTCTCTCTCTCTCTCTCTCTCTCTCTCTCTCTCTCTCTCTCTCTCTCTCTCTCTCTCTCTCTCTCTCTCTCTCTCTCTCTCTCTATCTCTCTGTCTCTCCCTGCATCGCCGAGCTGCAAAACTTATTCTGCATGATTTGAATAGGTCCACGGATGATAAACTACAGCTCCTAAATTTCCTCCCCTTGAAAGATCAGTTGACGTTAAACAAGGCTGCGTTCATGTATAAAATTCTAAATGACGACTGTCCTAAATATTTGCAATCACATTTCAAACATGCCACAAAAAGATATGGGTCCCAAAAAATCATCCCTCCTATACCTCGCATAGACCTCTACAAATCGAGCCTAGCCTTCTCGGGAGCTTTTCTCTGGAACTCCTTCCCCCAACAGATAAGAAATGCAACTTCAGTGAAATTGTTTAAGAGACAGTCCCGTTCACACATCATTCGTGAATGAAATGTCTTGTTCGATTGTTATTTTGTTGAAAATTTTGTACTAGTGTTAACGGATGTGTAGCTAATCTGAGCAACTTAATTCTCAAAATGAAAGGCTTAACTATGTCAATGTAATTTTGTAATTTTTGAGTTCTCCTTATATAATTCCGTAACTGCACATAGTATTGCAATACATACAATGTATTTCTATATCTTATATGATTGAATTTTTATTTGTTATGTTCGTCTGTCTTTATGTGTTGTATAAAGGACAGGTTGGAAGAATAGGCTTTGCCTAAAACCTTTATCCTTTTGTAATAAAGTTCTGAGTCTGAGTCTGAGTCTGAGTCTCTCTCTCTCTCTCTCTCTCTCTCTCTCTCTCTCTCTCTCTCTCTCTCTCTCTCTCTCTCTCTCTCTCTCTCTCTCTCTCTCTCTCTTTCTCTCTCTCCTCTCTCTCTCTCTCTCATTCATTCTCTCTCGCTGTCTGTCTCTGTCTCTCTCTCCCTCTCTCTCTCTCTCTCTCTGTCTCTCTATCTCTCTCTCTCTCTCTCTCTTTCTCTCTCTTTCTCTCGCTCTCTCCCTCTCTCTCTATCTCTCTATCAAAAAATCAAACACTTTCTAGACCTTTGCACAAGAAAACTGTTTTCTCAGTCACATATTCAGTCAGCTATTGACTATGCTTCCACAGTGTGGGACTCTGCAAGTGCAAATACTTTGAAACACTTGGGCAGTTTACATGGACGAGCTGTTAAATTAATTATTTTAAAAAATACATCTCTTTCCATGACTGATTATAAACGATTGCAACTTCTTCCTATCAAAGATAGATTTGCATATAACAAAGGTGTGATAATGTATAGAATTATGTCAGGGAATGCACCTACTCATTGCCTCAAATTTCAAAATAAATCATTATAGAAAATGTAACAAATTAATTACCCCAACTCCAAGAATTGACCTGTACAAGTCGAGTCTATCATATTCTGGAGCAATTCTGTGGAACGCCATTCCAAATATAATTAAATTACGAATTCATGAAACATCATTCAAGGAATATTACATGCTGTTTCTTTTACAAAACTTATAAGAAATATTGTCAGTAAGTACTGGTGTCACATGACTGATGTGAACCAGTTGATTGGCTAATGGCGATGCGCTAAAACTGCAAGAGTGCGCTAACTTTTCCACAGAGCGTATTCTTCCGCCCTTTGCCTAAGCGACAGTGTACTCTCATCCTCAGAATTAATTAATGACATGTAGCTTATATTCTCCACAATACCAATGATTATGACCATAAATTTCCTGCTTCTGAATTAAAGCAGAAGTGGGTTTTTTCTGACAGATTGCATGTGCCTGTGCCACAGTTGCCACTGATCTAAAAATAGAACCCGCTGTGTCTAATTTTTCAGTTTCGACTTGCGAAGATTCCTCTCATAATTATGCAATGTTAGTGGCATGTAGCTTGTTATCCACATTACCAAATGATGAGTTAGTATACAATTCCCAGCAGCTAACAGAAAACACAAGTGTTATTCCGATAACGTAGCAGATAGATCAGCACGTAGCAGACTACACTGAAATACGACTGCATCTGTTCAGTAAATGAATCAGTGTTTTCCGAATTATTATTTCAAGGCAAGAACAATCGTCATCAAAAACGTGTAGGGTTTAGAACGTTCTTACCATATATGAGACTTATTACCAGCCTGCCTCATGCGTGCAGACTCAGTGCAACGTGACGAGCAATTTTTGTTTTTGAAATGAGACTCAGTGCAGTGGTTCGATTGCCATACCCATAGCCTAGCAGACGACATAAATCCCGCTCAGCAAATTAACATGTTGGGCAAATGTGAACGATAAAACGATGGGGATATAATACGTGTAGGGTTCAGAGCATTCTTACCGTTCATATTTAGTACCAGACTCCCCGATGAGTGAAGATACCACACGAGAAACATGCCACATTTATTTTGAAAATGTGCTTTCCGTCGACCTTGGCAAGGGGCAAAACTCTGCACAGTCAATCTGTCGAAGCTCGATGAAGGTTTCGAATCGCAAATAACTAAGAGCACAGTCCTTTCTCCGAGTTTAAATGAGGTCTCTATGAAAGATCATCACTTTTTAGCTTAACGCTACACTGGAATTTACCAACAGAAAGTAAAACAAGAGTTTGCGTTTGACGAAAGCACGACACACTTGGGACAGCCCACACAAAAGTAGATCTGACACAAACCTGACCACACAGTTACGCCTATCCAAATGCGCGTTGCAAAATGTGCGTTTTGAATCTTCTTTTTTATCTGGCAGTACTGACAATATCGTTATTGAAACAATCCCAGTGCACTAAGGGATTTATAGAGCAAATCTCGAAAATAATTATTGAACTCAGCGCTATGCGCTTCGTTCAATAATGAATTTTCTTGATCTGCTCTATAAATCCCTTAGTGCACTGGGATGTCTCAATAACTTAAATTATCAAGCAGCTGGCAAAATATAACTGTACTCTCTGATTATATTGAAAAGCATGATTATATATAATTCATGAAAGATTTTTTTTGTTTATATACATACACATATTTCTCTGTTATATATACTTTTCAAGCATTGCTAAAGAATCACAATGCATCTTAAAATGTTTTATTGGTTGCTTGACATGTTAATTATGGTAAATATGTCATTTGTACTATAGTTAAACTTATCTTTTATTTCTTCTTGTTTGTTACCCCTCAATGGGCGAGGGCCGGATGAAAAAAGCATGTATACATTGCTTATTCTGTCACCCTCGTAAAATAAATTTCAATTCAATTCAATTCAATTCAATTCAATTCAATTCAATTCTCTCTCTCTCTCTCTCTCTCTCTCTCTCTCTCTCTCTCTCTCTCTCTCTCTCTCTCTCTGGTCACACAAAACGGATCTCGAATGATGGCAGGTGTCGAGTAAATTTGATAACAGGACGCTCTCTTTTGTTAGTTTTCTTGTGGTCTGTTTTGAATCTTTTTTTTATTTCTTTGCCGCAGACAAACACTGGGGAATATCAAGGGGGAAAACAATGACGTTCGTGTTTCGATTTGTTAAAATGTTGGTAGTAAACTTCGGGTACTTTAATTCGTTCCTTTTTAAAGATGCAGTGCATGGGGCACAGGGGTCACAGCATATCTGAAGTTTTTGTCGCAGATTGCGATATAAACAGTAAAAAGCTTGACACAACTATCTCACAGATGCCTACACATACCTTTAGTTTTGCCAGCCAAACGAAATTGTAATTTACTTTCAAAACTCAAATTCGTGTCGATCGAACGCCGAAAATGGCTGCAATGAAGAACTGTGCTAATTTTTGCCAAAACAGCTGGTATTAAGCTTCGGTTCGGGAGTCTCAAGGACGCAGGAGTCATAGCAAACGCAAACCAAAAATGCAAACTGTATGGTAAAATGCTTATACTGAGAGCGTGATGACAAGAGGTGGTCAAATATGCGAGAAGGTCAGACACCGAGTTGCCTTCCCTGAACGCGAAAGCAGGCATTAGCATGAAAGAGATGCAAATGACGTGTAGATGTGTTTGACACACATAATGATTTATTCCACCCCGAGCTGCTTTCAGTCTGTAAGCTAGAATGGATATGTATTCATGTTCTCACAGTCCAACCACACATTATTGACACTGAATATGGCGATCAAAGATGCCACCATTTGTGTGCCTGTGCTTCGTGATCCTTAGAACTTTGCTGGAGGTGGGTCACCGTGAAATGCACCGATTGACGGCTATTGTTAGGTTTTAGGGTAAAACTGGTAACTCCAGGTTTAGTCACTACCGGCGACATTCCATGTTGATTTGGACTGGTTATTGTAGAAGTGTTCAAGCAGTGTCAGCACCACACTACCTCACTCCTCTTCTGTTCGTCACTGAGTTTGAATGATATCCAACCGGCACATCACCTGCGGACTATAAGATATTTGTGTAAGATCCGTTCAAAAGCATAGTCTGCTCCACAGTGCATGCTGATGTTTAGGGGAGGGGGGGGGGGGAGGCCGTGACGGCTAAACTGGTTTGAGTACGATGGGTATAGCTTTCCAGTCCGCTTAAAATCCCTGTACCAGTTGTATACTGAACAGTCATCCTAGATCAATTTACCAAACGTTCATACGAATCGGCCACTGTTAGCCGTTTTGGGAGTCCTCACAAAGCAATATGGCTCAAAACTTGCGATGATCGAGTGCGCTCGATCACGCAGTTCTAAATAATGCTTAGTCAGTACCTTCCAGAGTTCATTCTTTGAAAACCACAAAAGTCTGGAACATTATTTTTAGTGTCAACACTCTCATTAATGTCTTCTTCTTTTTTTTGGACGCCATATATCAGCAGAAACCTCGATTATAAATAATAGTGTAATATGCCCCGTGCTTTGGACGCCATATATCAGCAGAAACCTCGATTATAAATAATAGTGTAATATGCCCCGTGCTTTGGATGCCATATATCAGCTGAAACCTCGATTATAAATAATAGTGTAATATGCCCCGTGCTTTGGACGCCATATATCAGCAGAAACCTCGATTATAAATAATAGTGTAATATGCTCTGTGCTTTGGACGCCATATATCAGCAGAATCCTCGATTATAAATAATAGTGTAATATGCCCCGTGCTTTGGACGTCATATATCAGCAGAAACCGCGATTATAAATAATAGTGTAATATGCCCCGTGCTTTGGACGCCATATATCAGATGAAACCCCGATTATAGATAATAGTGTAATATGCCCCGTGCTTTGGACGCCATATACCAGCAGAAACCTCGATTATAAATAATAGTGTAATATGCCCCGTGCTTTGGACGCCATATATCAGCAGAAACCTCGATTATAAATAATAGTGTAATATGCCCCGTGCTTTGGACGCCATATATCAGCAGAAACCTCGATTATAAATAATAGTGTAATATGCCCCTTGCTTTAATAATAATAATAATAATAATAAATGAGCATTTATATAGCGCAACATCATAACTTTACAATTATGCTCTTTGCGCTTGACACATTTAAAAATAAAACACAGTTATACAAGCATTTACATATATCTACATTCATAGTCACCAACGCTTAATTAAAAGCATACACCATCAAACATACATTACAAAAGATTCTTCCACTAACTAAGTAATAAAAACATGAATAAAATAGGTAGTGTAAGATCCGTTCAAAAGCATAGCTTTCAATACTTGGGACATATTGCATAATTGATGGTGATACGGAGGTCTTCTCTTATAGTCTGCCCCGTGCTTTGGACGCCATATATCAGCAGAAACCTCGATTATAAATAATATACGTTATTTGCGTGTTTGACCAAAATATGACATTTTACACAGATCGAGACAGTCATTGTTCTCCGAGACCGCGCTAGCGGTCGAGGTGAACAATGACTGTCGAGATCTGTGTAAAATGTCTTATTCCCCCCTCTGCTTCTTTACCTCTGTAAACTTGTAGAGCTAGTTATTTTTCGATAATGACCCAGCAACCAAACAAATAACGAGCCAGCAACAGCCTGAATCCTCGATAGTGCAATGGGTTGAGAAGCTGTTCTGTTTTGGTACTACTTTTGCGACTGAAAAGTTCCGAACGCTCTATACGTACGAAGTATACATCTCTGGAGCAAACAATACAAACATACCGCATTTAAATTAACAACTACAGGCCTGAACACATGAATCTCCATATAAAATCCATGAGTTCGGTTGTTTTCTGAATCTAGATCTGCCGTGCACAAATCGTTCATCACAAGCAAATTCCCAAGGCAAGTAACTCATACTCTGGCGACAAGAGTAGTTCCCCTTCTTTTAACGCAGTTTCTTCGACAACACTGACTGCAATCCGACGGTCAGTTTTCAACAATATTTCATTTTATAAACAGATCACACGCAACCAAATGCACACATCTCATCAATTTAAACAACATAAAGCGGTTTCATACACTATTTTCCCCAGAAAACTGAACTTCATACAGTAATTAACGTTGGAACACGGGTGCAAAAGTTCGTCTGCTAGTCCCATTTGACGAAAGAACATTTACTAAGCGATACTAAAACATAAACAGAACACACAATATCTGCCTTTACCGCCACAGCAGAATAACAGCATATCTGTGTACTTGATTTTAGTCCAAAACAGGGAAACTGAAAAGAAGTGTTAACAGAATGGAATGATTTGCACGGAACTATACAACCGCGCATTAATCGATCGCCTGCGCAGGTTGACTGGTTGAGTGATTCGGATTCGATCAAACTTTCGCACAAAAACTCCTGTTTTTTTGGAATAACTGAAGAAAGGAGGAATAAAGAGGTTACACACTCGTCTCAGTGATTATTAAAAATAATGGTCTCAGTTCGCGGTCATGAAAAAGCTCGCTGAAGCTCGCATTTTTCATGATCCGCTAACTTCGACCATTATTTTTAATAATCACTGAGACTCGGCATGTAACCTCTACATATTTTGGTCAAAAACGCAAATAACATTTATGTATCGATCGAATTCCTTTCAGGTACTATGACTTTGTTGTTGTTTTGACGATTGAACGAGCACACACACACACACACACACACACACACACACACACACACACACACATGCAATCAAACACATAAGCTTCATATTTGGGCGTTTCAGGTTGACCGAAACTTCAAAGGAACTACAAAACACACGTCATGTACTGACTTTGTTGTTGTTTTGACATTGAACAGCACACACACATGCAATCAAACACATGACGTGTGTTTTGTAGTTCCTTTAAAGTTTCGGTCAACCTGAAACGCCCAATTATAAAGTTTTGTAGGCCTCTGACGTCACATGGCTCAAAGAAGGGAAATCCAATGCCCAATCGATACATTAGTGTAATATGCCCCGTGCTTTGGACGCCATATATCAGCAGAAACCTCGATTATAAATAATAGTGTAATATGCCCCGTGCTTTGGACGCCATATATCAGCAGAATCCTCGATTATAAATAATAGTCTAATAATAATATGCCTCGTGCTTTGGACGTCATATATCAGCAGAAACCGCAATTATAAATAACAGTGTAATATGCCCCGTGCTTTGGATGCCATATATCAGCTGAAACCTCGATTATAAATAATAGTGTAATATGCCCCGTGCTTTGGACGCCATATATCAGCAGAAACCTCGATTATAGATAATAGTGTAATATGCCCCGTGCTTTGGACGCCATATAGCAGCAGAAACCTCGAATATAAATAATAGTGTAATATGCCCCGTGCTTTGGACGCCATATATCAGCAGAAACCTCGATTATAAATAATAGTGTAATATGCCCCTTGCTTTGGACGCCATATATCAGCAGAAACCTCGATTATAAATAATAGTGTAATATGTCCCGTGCTTTGGACGCCATATATCAGCAGAAACATCGATTATGAATAATCTATATATATATATATATACGACTTGTGTCTGTCTGTCTGTCTGTCTGTCTGTCTGTCTGTCTGTCTGTCTGTCTGTCTGTCTGTCTGTCTGTGAATGTGTGTATTCGCCATGCACGGCCAAAGTTCTCGATGGATCTGCTTCAAATTTGGTGTCCATATTCAGATACACCCCGGACAAAATCTGGTCGATGAGATATTTCAATACGTGCTCTCAGCGCGCAGCGCTGAACCGATTTTGGTTCCACCTCAGCTACCCGGGCCCCCATACCGACACACCAAAGCCGCTAGACCACATCACAACGCCAAAGTTCTCGGTGGATCTTTTTCAAATTTGGACACCGTATTCAGCTACACCCCGGACACAATATCATCGATGAGATATTTCAACACGTGCTCTCAGCGCGCAGCGCTGAACCGATTTTGATTTTTCTGTTCATTTCACCATCCCCAGTAACTCTTCCTTATCTTCTCCAGTGTTTTGCGTTTATCTCCCTTCCTTCGTGTGGCTTCAATCCATATTCCCGTTTCTACGTTACTATTTTTATAATGTCACTGCGCTGTCCAGAACGCTTCCCTTGCACCCGTAAGTTGTTCTTACTGTCAAAGTGAAAAGGTCGAATCAATTTATAGTCACCTATCTCTATATATTTATAGATATAGATATACGTATAGGTTACAACACGAGTGGTTTTTTATATGGCTTGTATTTCAGTCAAGACCCAGCGGATGAATATCATCGGGAGACACGAGCCTCTGGCGAGTGGCTCTCGATTGATATTCCCGCTGGGTCTTGACTGAAATACAAGCCATATAAAAAACCACGAGTGTTGTAATCTGTATATCCCATTCTACCATCAAACACAAAGTGTAGACTACTAGCGGCACTGTTGCGATCTGTGCAGGGTAAAACTGTTGCCAGCGAGACTTAGCCCTTTTGCAACCTTAAACTAAGTGACCGTCGCTGAAAAAATAAAACGAATGAGTGCATCGATAAGTACGCGGTAACACTACTTTCAGACCATTTAAAAGCTTTAAGTAAAGGTTCATAAGTTGCAAGAAAGTAATGAAGTCGAATAGAAATTAATTTAGTTGAAGCGCACAATTCTTTTGTTTTGCGTTTCAGGTCGGCAGAACGGGCGAAACGGGTTTGGGACCCATTTGGCTTACTCGATTCAGAATCGATTCCACGTTGTTTTTCTCGAACGTGTGTAATTAGGCTTATTGACAGAGAAGCAAATTTTAGGGAACAAATATGTAGGTTTAGATTTAACCATTTGCTCCCTATTTGAAATGTATCTACGTGATAAACTGTTTTGCGAGTGTGTTTGCATGGATGAACTTAAACTGGTATGGGTGAGAGGAAAACGCGACCGACACGTCTGTCACCGCCGATTGATTGCATTTTGAAGGAATATGACTGGATTACGGAAAAATATGTGGACTTACTGCAGAGCCAGGCAAAAGAGTAGACTTGCTCGCAAAACACGTGAAACAGCCGATGTTTGATAGCTGAAGGCGCACACCAAAACACACTACCGACAGATTCTCAAAAGTCGTCTGCTAACGATGCAAGGGGAGGGTACTCGTGTTTTTGTTTTGGTTCGCTAGCATCTGGTTATCTTGTAAGTTGAATGTTCGTTTTTTTCGACCTGCATTGCTTTCATAATGAAAGAAACTTTTGCTTATTGCATATCATACATCAGATCAGTTCTGAGATTCATTTTTGCGTGCAACTGATATGGTTTTCTGAGCCGTGCAATACGATTTTAGAACTTCATACAAATTCTGTGTCACATTGTTCGGCGCGAGGTCAAAGGTCGGGAGGAAAGTAGTCCTTTGCCCAAATCGGAATCTGCACTATCATATATTTTTTTGAGTCCATGATGTATTTATTGAGCTATAAAAATACAACATATATACCCATACTGAAGTAACAGAGACAAAGAAGGGAGGTCATGGGATATATATATATATATACGGCTTCTGTGTGTGTGTGTGTGTGTGTGTGTTTGTGTGTGTGTGTGTGGGCAACACCTGTGGATTTTAGAGTTCTGTTTGTGATGGGGTCTAGCGGCTTTTGTCTGTCTGTATGTTCTGGCATTTGAGAAGCCACAACAGATAATATAAAATTAATATAAATATTAAGCCCTAAAATTCTCAATCCCATTTGACAGGACTTCGCCTTCAAAGGTGAATGTGGTGAACCGCCACGCTGTCTGTCTCTGTCTCGCGATTCACCCCGGCGAAGCCGGGTATTCCTCTAGTAGTGTAATATGCCCCGTGCTTTGGACAGTTGGCCTAGTGGTAAGGCGTCCGCCCCGTGAGCGGGAGGTCGTGGGTTCGAACCCCGGCCGGGTCATACCTAAGACTTTAAAATTGGCAATCTAGTGGCTGCTCCGCCTGGCATCTGGCATTATGGGGTTAGTGCTAGGACTGGTTGGTCCGGTGTCAAAATAATGTGACTGTGTGAGACATGAAGCCTGTGCTGCGACTTCTGTCTTGTGTGTGGCGCAGGTTATATGTCAAAGCAGCACCGCCCTGATATGGCCCTTCGTGGTCGGCTGGGCGTTAAGCAAAACAAACAAACAAACCCGTGCTTTGGACGCCATATATCAGCAGACTAGATGAATACCGGTACCCGCTTCGCCGGGTACGGCTTCGCCGGGAAGAAGTCGAGCCGAATACCCGGCTGCGCCGGGGACCCGGCTTTGCCGGGTGTACGCCGGCAAAGCCGGCGCACCGCACGAAGGAAGGGAGATAAACGCGCAAAACACTGGGGAAGATAAAGAAGAGTAATACCCGGCTTCGCCGGGACAGTGACCTTCTAAAAATAGTATAACGGGAATATGGATTGAGCGTTGTCGACAGTGACCTTCTTAAAATAGAAACGGGAATATGGATTGACGCCACACGAAGGAAGGGAGATAAACGCAAAACACTGGAGAAGATAAGGAAGAGTTACTGGGAATGGATCTGGGAAGATGAACAGAAAAACCAAAATCGGTTCAGCGCTGCGCGCTGAGAGCACGTGTTGAAAATTCTCATCCACCAGGTTGTGTCCGGGGTCTACCTGAATATGCCCACCAAATTTGAAGCAGATCCATCGAGAACTTTGGCCGTGCATCGCGAACACACACACACACAGACAGACACAAGCCGTATATATATAGAAGCCTCGATTATAAATAATAGTGTAATATGCCCCGTACTTTGGACTTACTTCTGTGAGACGGTGAGCCAAATTGTTTACACGAGAGTGTGCCTTTCACTATACCTTACTTCCCGTATAAGCGATCGCGTACAAGTTTTTACATGTGACACACTTTTTGACACACACAGAAACTTACAGCCTGTCCGACTTTCTGCGCAGAGCTCACATGTTGGCTGCATTGACTTCTTGACTGACACCTATTTCAATCTGCGAAATCAATTCAGCACAAAAACAAAACAAGAATTCCGCTTTCAGGAATACTATCTATGGAGAAGAAAATCAAAACTTGACAAAATGTAAAAAGGGCTGTCAGATCACTTCCAAATGTATACCTTCAGATTCTGCTTTACAAATAATGCTACCGCGCAGGAGGACTGCTTTCACTTTGCAAAAATAAGTGTGTTTAAAGCTTGCTTAGGTACATTTTGTTAAATAGACAAACAAAGGGCACTCACTCTTCGTGAGGGTGGGGTTGGGTTAATTCCCTCGATGCAAGATGGTGTTTGTGTCCGTGTGACTGTTTCTAAGGGGCTCCGCTCACATATGTAACTTCAGCAGGACCGACGACGCACTGCAGCTTATTCCAGCCCGCTACACGTTGCATGAAAGGAAAACAGGCCAAGTACTCGTCATAATCCCTATCGCTGCATAAATAATAGGCAGTGCGTCGTCTGTGCCGCTGAAACTGCGCAGGTACATTCTGCCCATAAGGCTGTCGCGTCTTGCCGCCAGGCGGTGCTTCTGTCCTATCTATGTTTTCAGCATGAGAAAAAAGCTGCGCATGGAAGCTCATTCATTCACTTTGATTTAATTAATGAAATACTTGTGGTACGTTTTCGAGAAAATTGTGCTGTGTGCGTCTATATTAGGGGTACAGTGGATTCCCAAGATTTTTCAGATTCTTCAGATTCTTCAGATTCTTCAGATTCTTCAGATTCTCCAGATTCTTCAGATTCTCCAGATTCTTCAGATTCTCCAGATTCTCCAGATTCTTCAGATTCTTCAGATTCTCAAGATTCTCCAGATTCTCCAGATGCTCCAGATTCTTCAGATTCTCCAGATTCTTCAGATTCCTCAAAAGCACAAGAAACTCCCCCACACACACGAAAAAAGAAAAACAAGTCGCGTAAGGCGAAAATACAATATTTAGTCAAGTACATGTAGCTGTCGAACTCACAGAATGAAACTGAACGCAACGCAACGCAGCAAGACCGTATACTCGTAGCATCGTCACTCCACCGCCCGTGGCAAAGGCAGTGCCCGTGGAATTGACAAGAAGAGCGGAGTATTCGTTGCGCTGAGAAGGATAGCACGCTTTTCTGTACCTCTCTTCGTTTTAACTTTCTGAGCGTGTTTTTAATCCAAACATATCCTATCTATATGTTTTTGGAATCAGGAACCAACAAGGAATAAGATGAAAGTGTTTTTAAATTGATTTCGAAAAAAAAATTTGATAATAATTTTTATATATTTAATTTTCAGAGCTTGTTTTTAATCCGAATATAACATATTTATATGTTTTTGGAATCAGCAAATGATGGAGAATAAGATAAACGTAAATTTGGATCGTTTTATAAATTTTTATTTTTTTGTACAATTTTCAGATTTTTAATGACCAAAGTCACTAATTAATTTTTAAGCCACCAAGCTGAAATGCAATACCGAAGTCCGGGCTTCGTCGAAGATTACTTGACCAAAATTTCAACCAATTTGGTTGAAAAATGAGGGCGTGACAGTGCCGCCTCAACTTTCACGAAAAGCCGGATATGACGTCATCAAAGACATTTATCAAAAAAATGAAAAAAACGTTCGGGGATTTCATACCCAGGAACTCTCATGTCAAATTTCATAAAGATCGGTCCAGTAGTTTAGTCTGAATCGCTCTACAAACACACACAGACACACAGACACACGCACATACACCACGACCCTCGTTTCGATTCCCCCTCGATGTTAAAATATTTAGTCAAAACTTGACTAAATATAAAAAGTCCCATCAACAATATCCCTTCAACTGTGCACAGAAAGCTGTCACGCTGTAGATTTGTGTCACGTGACCGGTCTCAGTGGAAGGCTGCCCTTTCAACATGCCAAAGCCTGAACGAATCTATCCGGCTTATACGGGAAGAACACCCCCCCCCCCCCCCTTCCCCCTCTCCCAACACCACCACCACCCGCAACAGTCACACACAAAAAACAATCACCCCCTACCAACGTTCACCACCATTCCCTCGTTTACCTCAGAAAGGTATGTGAATATCGATCCTGGATCTCAAAAAGGGGGGCGGGTTGACGGGGGGGGGGGGGGGGGGGCGCAGGCAATTAGCTGGAGCTGCAGCGGCGAAATCGGAAACAGGAGAGCTTTCGGGCATGCGCAGTCAACAGGAAACGACGTCAAATGTGTAGGTTTTGCGAAAAGGAGGGTTCCGGTGTCTCATCGGCAATTTGTCAAGTCAAAGTGGAGGCCCGCTCTCGCCACGGCCACAGGGGAGGAAGGGAATCTGCCCACTTTTCGTCTTCCCCCCGTGAAGTGTCATCCAGCCACTGAATCACACTGAGGCCGCTCTTAATACGCTCTGGCCGGGTTTCAAGTCTTCCTCTTCTGTTCTGTACCAGCCACATTCAGGGCTGAGAAATTGTCGCATACCTTGCGACACGACAAGCAGATCTGCGACATCGGATTTTGTTACAAAACTTGTCCCGTTGGTTTGCGTCGCGACAGGCGAAATTTGCGAACAACTGCAGCGGCGGTTTTTGTTACCCACATAGCTGACGGATTTAGTGATTTGGTGCGACACCGGATTTTGTTACCAGATGTATCACCCTTGTTGCATTTTGCACGACACGGCACGTGCAATGTGCGATAAAATGCGACAGCGGATTTTGTCACCGAACTTGTTATTTTTATTTTCTTCTTCAATTTTTTTTTTTCTACAATGAGCACCCCCTTATTTGTGTCCAGCTCCTTTACTAACATATCCAACTTGCAACAATTAGTGACTGCGCTGAGGGTGGGGGGGGGAGGGGTACTACTTTAGTGGCTGGCCAGGAAAATGGTCTGGGAAGGCAAGATACCACACTTTATGTTGAAATTTAGCATTTGGAATGAGTATTTACGTTCGCTTTTTGAGAGAGAAAAAAATGCATTTGCCGGGTGGGAGTGGACCCAGAAACCACATACATAGGCTACCTGTCCTGATCTTTTACGAGAAGTATCTTTAATCAATATCTGCACGTACTCCTTCGCTTTGATTGTTCCTATGTCTGCCTTGATTGCTAACTTAACTTGCTAACTTGCGGTTTGTTTGTTTTGTTTGTTTGTTTGCTTAACGCCCAGCCGACCACGAAGGGCCATATCAGGGCGGTGCTGCTTTGACATATATCGTGCGCCACACACAAGACAGAAGTCGCAGCACAGGCTTCATGTCTCACCCAGTCACATTATTCTGACACCGGACCAACCAGTCCTAGCACTAACCCCATAATGCCAGACGCCAGGCGGAGCAGCCACTAGATTGCCAATTTTAAAGTCTTAGGTATGACCCGGCCGGGGTTCGAACCCACGACCTCCCGATCACGGGGCGGACGCCTTACCACTAGGCCAACCGTGCCGGTCAACTTGCGGTTGCCGTTGGTATTTTGTGCACTACAGTGCTGGAAGTAACTGACTCTAATGGTACAAACGCGAAGTTAACGAGTATGACTCTGGCAATCTGTACCCAATGTTATGAGCTAGGGCTTTAGTTCCTATGCATTCGAGCATAGGCAAGTATTGTGTGTGTGTGTGTGTGTGTGTGTGTGTGTGTGTGAGTGTGTGGGTGTGGGTGTGTCTGTGTGTGTGTGTCTGTCTGTGTGTGTATGTCTGTGTGTTTCTCATACTTAACAAGGAGAGAGAAGACAGAAAGTTTTACACATGTACATGCGCAAAATTCAAGCATTGAATAACACGGTCAAATGCGCGCGTGCTGTGTAGGTCAGGATTTCAGTTAACCTTTGCTGTACAGTATTTTGTGCACGATTCTCAGCTACTGAAATCGGAATAAGCAGAGCTCAGAGCAAATGCCAGTATGTGGGAGCTAACTGCTCCAGTTCAACTGAATACGTAGGAATAGTTGCTTCCCTTGTCTTCGGTTCGTTTTCCTCGTTCACATGTATTGCTTTGTTTCTTTTTATTGTTTTTCCATTTTCTTTTATGGTGAGGTGAGAGACAGACAGACAGGCAGACAGACAGACAGACAGACAGACAATAGCATTACTAGACAAAACAAAACAAAATTTAAAGAACGAAGTAGAAAAAAAGTAACAAAAAACCAAAAAATAAAAGCTGTCAAAGTTCTCACCGACCTACCAGCGGGTGGCATGGGTGGGTTGTTTTTCTTCTTGGTATTTGGTTTTATTTTTTGCATTGAGGAGACGGGACCATTCTTTCATATTTTTTCTCTTTATTTATTTATTACTTCTTTTCTTTCTTTCTTTCTTCCTTCCTTCCTTATTTCCTTTCTATCTTTCTGTCTTTCTGTCTTTCTTTCTTTTTCTCTTTTGTTTTTTATTTGGCGTGTTGTGAATTTTTCGGGATCTTTATTTGTTTGAATTAATTTAGTTCCCGTTAGAGTGCTTTGTCTGCGTATGCTGCCCGAATGGCGGGGTAAGAACGGTCATACACGTTAAAAACGCATGTGCCTAGGGTTTTTTTCTGACGCGTAGAACGACTGCCAGAGTTTATGCATTCATACATTATGATAAAAGAATTCTGCCTTCTCGTCTAGAACATGTTTAAACACGGAGACTGTCGTGTGAACTGAAAAGGGAATACGCTTGCATCAAACACGCATGTCCATAATGGTTTGTTTGTTTGTTTGTTTGCCAGTTTGCTTGACGCCCAGCCGACCACTAAGGGCCATATCAGGGCGGTGCTGCTTTGACATATAACGTGCGCCACACACAAGACAGAAGTCGCAGCACAGGCTTCATGTCTCACCCAGTCACATTATTCTGACACCGGACCAACCAGTCCTAGCACTAACCCCATAATGCCAGACGCCAGGCGGAGCAGCCACTAGATTGCCAATTTTAAAGTCTTAGGTATGACCCGGCCGGGGTTCGAACCCACGACCTCCCGATCACGGGGCGGACGCCTTACCACTAGGCCAACCGTGCCGGTCCATAACGGTTGATGGGACTTTTAACAACTTAAACATTCTCTTCTTGAACACATTTATTCAATTCAAACAGATGTGAAGTATAACGAGAAACAATCTCTCAGTCTCACTCAGCATGTTTATTGAATCAAAACATATGTAACAAAAAGTTCCAACAACAGCATCCATCCAAACTTGATATCATAACCATTGTAACTCAGTGTAAGTGGGATTTTAATGCCAATTAAAATCATCCTTGAACGGATTTGTCAATTTGAAATCGATGTAAAGCAAACACTATGCAGCAAAAACATCCTACCAAACATATTTTAACAATGTTGAACACAACACACAACCAAACTTTATATTTCAACCCCGTTTTGAGAAACTTCCAACAGATTTCAATGCAGTGGTAAAAAGGCTTTACTTTAACTCACAACAGAATTAACGCTGTATATAAGCCTAACTACCGCATCACTAAAGTCTAAAACGAATCAAAGAACGAGTTTATCAGAATTAAGCAGATGTAAAGAAACAAGAATCAACAACAGAATCCAGCTAAACGTCATGTTCAACCCCGGGTAGTAAAACTTCAAATGATTTCAATGCAGCAGTCAACAAATTTACGTCCCAAACTCACAAATTAATAAACGCTGTCTATGATTAACGCATCACAAAAGTGTAAAGCAAGATAAATAATAATTTTTAAAAACACAATCTTGCACATGACATTGAAAACCAGTCAAATATGTAACGTGTTTTACAACAAAGGTCTTTCACGCTGCAAAATTATGTCATTGCTCTATTTTTCTTCAACAGACGGGCTTTTGGTCCACTTTTCTTGTGCAGTCTCATTCAAATAAGTCCCCGGTAACGATGACCAGGAATTAAACACCGGGGCTTGATCCGCGATAGCGTGGCGGATTTATGATTTTGAGAGTACTTTCACAGATCTAGGATTATACTATTATCTAAGTGAATTCCTTTTTCGATTTAAAGCCAGAACAATGCAGAAAAGATTGAAAATGAAAATGCAGAACAGTATGAAAAGATAATGTTGAGTTCAGTTAAAATGTTCATGTCTCAATAAAATAATTGGGATATAAATTTGTTTACGTGTTTTTTCTGTTGGTATGGTTTCCTGTTTTTCTGTGTGTGTGTGTGTGTGTGTGTGTGTGTGTGTGTGTGTGTGTGTGTGTGTGTGTGTGTGTGTGTGTGTGTGTGTGTGTGTGTGTGTGTGTGTGTGTATGTCTGTGTATGTCTGTGTGTATGTCTGTGTGTGTGTGTGTGTATGTCTGTGTGTGTGTGTGTGTGTAGGGGGAGGGGGGAGTTACAAGCTGGTTGGATGGCTGTTTGTCGGCACAAACACGAACGTACACACACACACACACACACACACACACACACACACACACACACACACACACACACACTGATCGTGCATTGAAAAATATTTTCACTAACACAATACCTTCTGCGTATTGATGGGTAAACACACGTACATGTACATAAACACGACGAATAGGCACACACGCGCGCACGCAGACACAAACAAACACATAGTCAGGCCTTCTAATTATGCATAAAAAAGGTTCCAGTGCAGTGACAATATTTATTTCTGATCTATCAAGTATTCAGTCCAAAAAGCATTCATATAATTTCATTTTCATTTCATTTTCATTACTTTATTGTCCCATCGCTGGGAAATTCGGGTCGCTTACTCACAGTGGAAAGCTAGCAGCAACGGAGTCCCGCTACCCAGGTGTCTGCGTGTTTAGGTGTATTCAGCCACCTGCACTTACGGCAGAATGACCAAGGTCTTTTACGTGCCATTGTGGTGACACGGGGTTCCGTCTCTGGATCTGCACATTAAGTTGATCCGTGTCCGTCTTGGCCCGAATTCGAACCTGCAACCTTCTGATCACAAGTCCTGTGCTCTACCAACTGAGCTACCGGGCCCCCATATGTAATATGTAATAAGTAAAGCATACAAATGCAGGCAAACAGATATACTCTCTCTCTCTCTCTCTCTCTCTCTCTCTCTCTCTCTCTCTCTCTCTCTCTCTCTCTCTCTCTCTCTCTCTCTCTTTTATCCGACCCAAATAATTTTAGACCCATTTCATTATTACCCATTTTATTCAAACCATTGGAAAAACATATTCACAAACATTTGCTCGCGTACATAGAAAGCAAAAACCTTTTCCATCAATTTCAATCTGGTTTCCGAACAAATCACTCTTGTCACAGCGCCCTTACCACGCTATGCGACACCTGGTTGTCTGCAACAAACCGATCTGAAATCAGTGGTGCTGTGTTTCTTGACTTTAAAAAAGCGTTTGATCTTGTTGATCATTCAATTTTATTGAAGAAATTACAGTTGTATATCAGAAACAGTTCAGTGTGTAACTTTTTTGCTTCCTATTTACAGGTCAGATCTCAATATAATGCCCTAAACTGTAAAATATCTACTGATGAGACTGTGAAATGCGGGGTGCCTCAAGGGTCAGTGCTTAGGCCGATCTTGTTCTGTCTGTATATCAAAGATCTGCCACTGTACATTTCTGATAGTAATGTAAGAAGTGATTTTTTTGCTGACGATTCTTCTCTTCATTCAAGTGGTAAGTCTGTTCCAGTAATAGAGTCCTCCCTTCAAACAGCTTTAAACGATGTAAATAACTGGTGTAGTGCCAATGCTATGCTTGTCCATCCAATAAAAACTAAAAGTATGGTAATGGCAACCAGACAAAAACACCACATTTCTCCACTCAAACTAAATCTTACTATTGGTACGCAATCAATTGAACAAGTTCAACAGCATTGCGTTTTAGGGGTAATTATTGATTGTGAATTCAAGTGGCAGGCACAGTTACAGCATATTTGCAAGAAAGTAGCCAAGAACATTTTCCTCCTATCCAAGTTAAAGCAATTTACGGACAGAAGGACTCTGGAAATGTTCCACCATGCTCATGTAATGCCTCACATCAATTATGTTTCGACGCTCTGGGATGGCAGCAGTGATGTCCACTTGAAAAAGTTAGACTCTCTCTATCGTCGCTCGGCTAAACTCATCGTAAAGGATAATGCCCCAACAGATATGAAATTAAAAATGCTAAACTTTCTTCCACTGGAAAAGCATCTCAAGTTAAACAAAGCCATTTTCATGCATAATTTGTATTACGGTAAAGTGCCGATTTACATTACATCATTATTTAATAAAGCTACCGACAAATATGGGTCGGTCAACTTGATCCCACCGATTCCACGAATTGACCTTTATAAGACCAGTCTTGCTTTTTCGTGTACATCAGTTTGGAATTCACTTCCATCATCCTTTACGCACTTAAAGTCATTAATAAGTTTTAAAAAATGTGTCAAAAAACACTTAATGTCTGAGTAGTTTAACGTGTTTTGATTTACCACACTTAGTATTACGTCAAAGATATGCTGTACATTGTATATTCTGAACATATTTTTGTTGTACTATTGCTACATGTTCGATTACTACCAGCGTGTACTGATAATTACTTGCATAGTATGCATTTGATTTTATGAATAACCACATATGTATGCTCTTCATGCCTCATATTCATCATCATCATCATCATCATCATCATCATCATCATCATCATCATCATCATCGTCATCATCGTCATCATCGTCATCTTTATCATCACGTGCTGAAGTTTTCTGACCTCCTTTTGTTGGTAAACTTTTTAACTTTTTAATTTTTAATTTTTCAATTTTATCATTGTGTGTCTGTGCGTCCCAAGGACAGATTGTAAGAAAAGGCCTAGCCTTAAATCTTAACCCTTGTTAAATAAAGTTCAATTCAATTCAATTCTCTCTCTCTCTCTCTCTCTCTCTCTCTCTCTCTCTCTCTCTCTCTCTCTCTCTCTCTCTCTCTCTCTCTCTCTCTCTCTCTCTCTCTCTCTCTCTCTCTGTAGATTACGGTGTACCACAAGGATCGGTATTAGGACCTCTGCTCTTCTCAATATATGTTAATGACCTCCCCCTTTATATTCAACATTTATGTGAACTTTTTGCAGATGATACCACAATTCACTCCAGTAACAAAAATTTAACTCGCTTATCAGAATCCCTCCAAGGAAGTCTAAACCAGCTGACAGAATGGACTGACCTAAATCACATGTCTCTTAACCCAAAGAAAACCAAATATATGATAATTACAACTAGACAAAAACGACAGAATTTTACCTCAACTGGTCCCGATTTAATGATTGACGGCAATATAGTGGAAAAAGTCGACCATCACAAAGTTCTAGGTGTCCACATCGATAACAACCTGTCTTGGTCAACTCACATTGAACAACTTAGTAAATTAGTGTCAAAGAAAGTGTACCTCTTATCTAGAATTAAACACTTCCTTAATTGTCAAGCCAGGAAGTTATTTTTCACTGCTCATATTCAGTCTCTTATTGATTACGCATCCACTCTATGGGACTCTGCAAGTGATAATTCCCTAAAGCTACTCAGCAGATTACACAAAAGAGCGCTAAAAGTAGTATTACTCAAACAGACTACTCTCACCGACTCAGACTACATCAACATAGGGGTCCTACCTCTGAAGTCAAGAATGAATTACAACAAAGGAATAATGATGCATAAAATTATGACAGAAAATGCACCCGAAACCATTTGCTCAAAGTTCTCTTTGAAGAATTCGCACCACTTTATAAAACTAAACACTCCTCTTCCTAGGATAGACCTATTTAAATCAAGTCTTGTTTATTCAGGAAGCAGCCTCTGGAACGCTCTTCCGGACGCCCTGCGGCAATCCACCAACACAGATTCTTTTAGAACCAAATATTCTTTCCATTTAATGAACTCTATGAACAAATAAACTTGATTGGTATGTTTTATACAGTTGTTCATTATCGGAATTATGGTTTATTGTGACAAAATCACGAAGATTTGGCTCTGTAATACATTGTTTTGCTGAGCTAATGTATTGTTGGGTTACTTTCCGTTTATCTTCATTGCTTTACACCCAATTTTGAACACTACCTTATGATCTACAATGCTTCTACATAATGCGCTTCATGTACATAAACTTATATGTTCTACCATTAATGTTTTTATGTAACCTTTTTTTCCCTAGTCATAGTTATAGTAAAATAGTTTAGTCCCTCTTTAGGGCGAGGGCCAGATGCAAAAAAGCATACCTATGCTTATTCTTGTCACCCTCGAAAAATAAAGATTTGTCATTGTCATTGTCATTGTCATTGTCTCTCTCTCAACAATCCTAGCAGTATGCGCGCCTTTTTCACTGCACCGGCGTAGAAAAGCTTGGTCATTACTTCATAACGTTCGAATAAATAATCTCATTCTTAATTTTCAGTTTCATCACGATTTCAAATCTTTGAAACAAACAAAATAAGCCACACACACACACACACACACAGAACCCCCCCCCCACACACACACACACACACACACTCACTCACACATACATACACACACACATACACACACACACACTCATACACACATACACACGCACACACACCCACACACACACACACACACACACACACGCTCGCACGCACACGCTCGCACGCACTGCAATACATTCACTATCACCAAGCACATCATCTCACACTAAATTTTATCCCATTGTTCTTCCGCACAATTTTTACAAATTTCCTCTCATCCATAGTCAACAGAGCACATGTCTCTTTCGTCACAGAAAACTCCTCTTTCCACAACATTGCCTGCACTCTCAGAGGTTCCGTGGCGTTGCTTTGGCAATAGTCTCTCACGGACCTGCAGATCTGCTGGAACGACTCCACCTCCTTGGAAAACGCCTCCCCCGCGGCGCGAACTTTGTCGTCCAGAACCTTCGAGAAGTGTTCGTACAGAGCGTAGTCTGCGTAGTTGAAGTCTCGGTGGGTTTGTTTCTCTTTGGTTGTGAAGGTCTGGTTGTACAGGTTGCCCTTACGAGCGTTGTTCTTCATGTATATCACGTCCTCGACCTTCCAACCCAGAAGGCGCCTCATCAGGAGGATGGACTCGTCGAAACTGTCGCTCACCATCACCAGGTGAAAAGTACTGTCCAGGTAGCGGAGGTAGTCCTTCACGTATACCTCATCGTGCACCTTGGTCGGGTCCATGCCGAAGTCCACGCTCATGCGGTTGTTGGTGAACTTCATCTTTCGAGGGTCCGGCTCCCACCTGGCTGGGTCCTGCAGGTAGGTGGACACGGGCCGCTTCCCCGGGATTCTGGTCAGGTAGGGCAACCGGTACAGCTCCCGGTAGTACCAAAACGCGGACACGAACTGGTCAAAGGACCGGCGCACGATCCCAACGAAGACGGTATCCTCGGGCAGCATCCGGCGAATGGACGTCTCAAACACCACGTGGTTGCACAGGACGTCGAAGTGGTCAGCCCCTGGGGGCAGCAGGGCGGCGCTGGGGACCCAGTTCTTGGTGTGTTCGGACAGAATGTTGGCCATGGTTGGGGTGGGGAGTAGGACCACTAGACGCCTGTTCAAGGAGAAGCGGTAGACGATGTTGAGGACGGTGGTGCTGGCGGCTTTGTGCACCTTGAGGAAGAAGAGGTGGTGAACTTCTTGTGTTGAGGGTTTAACACGTTTTAAGCTTGTGGTGTTTTGTTGTCTAGGAATAAACGACATGTTTGTAGCATTGCCCGTGCCTTGCTGGCCGAGGGCATCGACAGCAATGTCTGCAGGAATTCCTTCATGAGTTATATCAACAAGATATGGCTTGTTGTTAGACCCAGGATTCAAATTACCCTGCTCATCATCAGGTTCCAAAGCCGTGACTGCATTGGGGTCTACCTGTCCCAGAAATGCTTCTAGGTTCCCGATCCCTCCGTCTCCTTGGTCGTCCACAACTGGTTCGAAGTTCTCGAAGTTCAAGACGCCATGCTTTTCGCTAGTTAAGTCAAAACTAGCTGTCAGCAAGGCGTTACGTGGCGAGGAAGTGACAATGCCTTTTGCATTCTGCTGAAAAACTGCCTTGGGGTTATCTGTCCTTTCCATGCGCCCCACGACAGCTTGGGGGATACTCAAATTTGCGACAGGATTCTTTTGGAGGTTTTCGTCTTGATTGCTGATGGTCATCCTATCTGCTCTGCCGTTAGCGAACTCATCTGGACCGAAGTTTCCTGTGTTCTTGAGCGCTGGTCCTTCATACGAAATCTCTACTCCGGATTTGTGGCCAGCAGACACCCCCTTGTGTTCGGCAGCAACTCCAGAATCGTCCATCTTAACAATTGTCTGCTGCTGTGAAGCTGATAACTCAGAACGGGTTTTCCCGTTGAGACTGTTCTGCTGTTGCTGATGTGAAAGTAACTGCGATCTTTTAACGTTTGTGTTTTTCTCAGAAATTCTGTCATCGTTCGTGGCTTTCTCTCGAGCTCCATGAAGAACCACGACTCTTTTTGGAGATCCTCGTTGATCCACAAACATTGTCAGAGATTCTTTCTGGGCGATTATGGTGCCGGCTGCGCTGCTTGATTCTTTGTTGGATCTGTTTTGCAAAAGGTTTGCCAGCAAAGCTTTATGGTCCATTCTGTTGTTTGCATGACTGTCGTCGGTCCCTTTTCTCACCCATGGAAGGAGACGGTGAGAAACCAGAATCATTAGAGCCGCAAACGCCGTCAGCAAAACCAGGAGCAGTTTCTTTCGGGCCCTGTAAAAGCGAAAAGAATACAGAATACAGAATATGTTATTGCCCAAGTTTGGGGATTCGTTTTGACAGATGCGGTTTTCACTCCATTCACTATAGAGCACACACACACACACACACACACACACACACACACACTGGCACACACACACACACACACACACACACACACTGGTACACATACACTCACACACACACACTGGCACACATACATACACACACACACACACTGGCACACTGACATACACACACCGTGCACACACACACACACACACACACACACACTACCCCCACAAGACAATTACACATCTTATCGTCAGAGATGTCGCAGGAGCTGGACGGAAAGAAGTTTGGTTTGGAGTGTAGAACTGGTTAAAGGTACCGTCCTTTCCGTGTACACTATCATGTTTACCGCCACAGACACAATTATTCCTAAAATTTCTTATGGAATCAGAGAATCCTTCCACGTTGACACATACCCAAACTCAACAGGTTGCATGGTTCCTGCGCAGAGTTGGAATTATTTGTTATATTTATTTAGCAGGTTGACATAGGCGTCCTTTACGGAAATAATTCAACATGCAATTCTCACTGGGAGCAGGAAGCAGCCAGGCTATAGCTCTCTTAAAGACAGTCCTTTACGGAAATAATTCAACATGCAATTCTCACTGGGAGCAGGAAGCAGCCAGGCTATAGCTCTCTTAAAGACACAGTCCTTTACGGAAATAATTCAACATGCAATTCTCACTGGGAGCAGGAAGCAGCCAGGCTATAGCTCTCTTAAAGACACAGTCCTTTACAGAAATAATTCAACATGCATTTCTCACTGGGAGCAGGAAGCAGCCAGGCTATAGCTCTCTTAAAGACACAGTCCTTTACAGAAATAATTCAACATGCATTTCTCACTGGGAACAGGAAGCAGCCAGGCTGTAGCTCTCTTAAAGACACAGTCCTTTACAGAAATAATTCAACATGCATTTCTCACTGGGAGCAGGAAGCAGCCAGGCTGTAGCTCTCTTAAAGACACAGTCCTTTACAGAAATAATTCAACATGCATTTCTCACTGGGAGCAGGAAGCAGCCAGGCTGTAGCTCTCTTAAAGACACAGTCCTTTACAGAAATAATTCAACATGCATTTCTCACTGGGAGCAGGAAGCAGCCAGGCTGTAGCTCTCTTAAAGACACAGTCCTTCTCGTAATAACATTTCCGTCTCAGATCTTGTTATGATTTTACTGATTTTTGGGTAAGAACATCCCTCCACGTGGACATATACCAAAAGTCAACGACCTGACCGTGATTTCCTGTGCAGAGTGACAATTGTTTGATGAATTAATTTCAGGAAAAGTCACTTGAGTCTGTTGAGGGCCCCAAAGGGGGGGTATCATCACGATCACGGGAAGGGAAATTTTAGCTTTCACGATCACAGTTACCTTGATTTTTGTTTTCACGATCACAAACACCTTGACGAATAGAGGATCATAGAGTGATACAGCTGTGAAAAATGTACGTTGAAAATAAAATGCTTTGCAATAATGCCCATCACGATCACGAAAACAAATGACGATCACGATCACGAGACTTAATTTTTTTGTCATCACGGATCACGAGCAAAGTCCCATCACGATCACAGAAATGGAAATTTCGGCAATCACGGTCACAGAAAGGTCAAACAAGTCGCGTAAGGCGAAAATACAACATTTAGTCAAGTAGCTGTCGAACTCACAGAATGAAACTGAACGCAATGCCATTTTTCAGCAAGACCGTATACTCGTAGCATCGTCAGTCCACCGCTCATGGCAAAGGCAGTGAAATTGACAAGAAGAGCGGGGTAGTAGTTGCGCTAAGAAGGATAGCACGATTTTCTGTACCTCTCTGTGTTTTAACGTTCTGAGCGTGTTTTTAATCCAAACATATCATATCTATATGTTTTTGGAATCAGGAACCGACAAGGAATAAGATGAAAGTGTTTTTAAATTGATTTCGACAATTTAATTTTGATAATAATTTTTATATATTTAATTTTCAGAGCTTGTTTTTAATCCAAATATAACATATTTATATGTTTTTGGAATCAGCAAATGATGGAGAATAAGATGAACGTAAATTTGGATCGTTTTATAACATTTTTGTTTTTTTACAATTTTCAGATTTTTAATGACCAAAGTCACTAATTAATTTTTAAGCCACCAAGCTGAAATGCAATACCGAAGTCCGGGCTTCGTCGAAGATTACTTGACCAAAATTTCAACCAATTTGGTTGAAAAATGAGGGCGTGACAGTGCCGCCTCAACTTTCACGAAAAGCCGGATATGACGTCATCAAAGACATTTATCAAAAAAATGAAAAAAACGTTCGGGGATTTCATACCCAGGAACTTTCATGTCAAATTTCATAAAGATCGGTCCAGTAGTTTAGTCTGAATCGCTCTACACACACACACACACACACACACACACACACACAGACAGACACACACACGCACATACACCACGACCCTCGTCTCGATTCCCCCCTCTACGTTAAAACATTTAGTCAAAACTTGACTAAATGTAAAAACGCCAATCACGATCACGATTTTAAACCCTTTGGGGCCCTCTCCGTACAGAAATTCTTGCATACTTTTTGTGGAATAGCACTCTGCACAGAAAGCACCAACACTACTGATTTTCCGTATGTGTCCAAGCGGAGGGATGGTCTTGTATTCTGTCTGAATGTGGAGTGAATAAAAATTGTTAGGAAAAATCTACTTTTAGTAACGACCTCTTCTTCTTCTTCTTCTTCTGCGTTCGTGTTTTTTGCACGAGTGGAATTTTTACGTGTATGACCGGTTTTTTTCCCCGCCATTTAGGCAGCCATACGCCGTTTTCGGAGAAAGCATGCTGGGTATTTTCGTGTTTCTATAACCCACCGAACTCTGACATGGATTACAGGATCTTTTTCGTTGCGCACTTGGTCTTGTGCTTGCGTGTACACACGGGGGTGTTCGGACACCGAGGAGAGTCTGCACACAAAGTTGACTCTGAGAAATAAATCTCTCGCCGAACGTGGAGACGAACTCACGCTGACAGCGGCCAACTGGATACAAATCCAGCGCGCTACCGACTGAGCTTCATCCCCGCCCCAGTAACGACCTCATAGTGTCACGTGACTGTGCAGGCGACATTATGTTAATCTTACGCCATGCTATATCGGAGCTTTTTTCAGTTCTTAACAAAATGACAACACATGCATTTGCGACCAAAACTGCATTTTCTTTCAGCTTTTTAAAAATCTGATTTAATGAAATGAGAAAAACAACGAAAGGAGCAGGAACTGTTGAGAGTTAATGCAGCCATACTACGTGTTAAGGTGTATACATGTACAAGTTGTATTAACCCACCTCATGATCATGGCAACTCCGCATCTCCGAGAAACAAGTGCTGCCACCGCTGCGGAGGGTGTTTATTCACTTGCAGAAAATTGTATCCTGTAAAAAAAAAAAAAAAAAAGTAACAGAAAATAATATTGAACAAAAAATATGTGTAAAAAAGGTGAGACTAAAAAAAAAAGTTCCGTATACAGAGCGTAAAAGTAGAGCAAATTTAGGTCGGTCTAGTAAGAAATTGTGTGTGTTATTTCAAGGGCCATTCAGTTGACACCTGTTGACAAGGACATTGGTAGTCTCCCCTTTGTCCCTGTTCTGCGGGTATGCGACGGCGTACTCTCACCAAACGTGAGAATTACTTATAAACGTAGATATTAGTAACTATCACTCAAATCTAAAACTAATACTCTGAAATTGCCGATATCCTTCAATGATATTAATCATTCACCTTTTGGTGCAACAATGCCGTTTAAAAAAAATGAGCCAAAATGGATACTTACTGATATTAAGGTTGGTCTAAACAGTGTGTATTCATATTTTACATGCTCAAGAAATGTACATTGACATAAGGTGATAGAAAAAAAACACCAAGCCTACGGCTTATGGTGTTGTATTAAAAAAAATGTGCAAGAGGAACATGGCAGACAGTCAGGCCCTCACACAGTAAGCAAAAACAGTCAATAAGTTTAATATAAAATATCATCCAAATTTAGAAGAAAAAGAACAAGAAAAATAAAGGAAATATCAAGGTTATGATTAGAATGTTATCCTACATACGTGAGAGAGACACTCGTGAGATAATAATCGTTCAAATCACACGTGTGTATATCATGTAAATGAGGTCATGTCAAGCAAGTCTGGCAGGAACCTGTTTTACCAGTCCTTATGATGCCAAAGTCACCGAGATAAACGTCATTATAGAAAAAAAATTGCGCTCGATAATTACCCTCGATGTAGTTTTAGAACTAACACGTCACGCCACACTTTTAGAGTGACGTTTCTTTACTTTGACGTAACAGATTGCACGAGGCTTTAGAAGAGATCGAGGTTCCAAAACAAGCGTCTTCAATTTAGCTGCCTCGACTGCAGGACATTTTCAGTAACATACACGTAAGTACAGTATGTAGGATAAACAGAATACTACATGTCTTGCTATGTCGTACCAGATTTACACTCGCTGCTTTTTCAAATAGTGAACAGCTCGCTTTCGCTCGCACTTCAATTTTTTTTTAAACTCGTGTAAATCTAGTGTTCTCTATATCTCAGACTTTAAAAAAAAATAACACTGTGGAATTCACAATATTACTAATTTTTACTTTTGGTTCTAGTGTGCCGGCAAAATCTGAGATTACTTATAAAGATAATGAACGTACTAATAAAATCATTCCGCGGTTATTCACGCGCGTGCGCAAGAGTGTTGTTAAAAGCTCCTAAGTGATGTTTGTAATCTCGACTTTTGGGGCTATTACGCCGCGTGTAGTTGTGTCCAAAATGGTATTAGTAAATATCAGTGATGATTACTGATATCACAGTAGCTAAATTGATGATAATCACTTTACTGTCAACATATGGCAGCACCAAAAGTGAAAATTACCTATATCACCGAGTAATATTCGTAAACCCGGTTGATGTTAGTAAATATCACTGATAAATACTAATATTACTGTGAAATTAGTAATTTTCACTTTTGGCACTACTCTGCTGACATTATGGTCAGACAGTGGAATGAGTGATGGGCAGACCGCAGGACGTACTTATTATGGTCATGCCCCTCGTCTATCTCACACCTGTGACGTCCCGTGAACGCCTAACACAAAAGCTACACATGTAGCAAACACTCGCACAGATTTCACCTTCTTGGCAATAATTATGTGACAGCATTTGGGCAGAGGTGGCGTAACACATTTTTGAGTTTTGTGCTAAAAAAATAATTAAAAAACACGTCGTCAGGTGATACGTACTTTACTTAGTCTCAAATCTTGAGCTTTTTTTAATTTTTTTTTATTGATAACAATTACAGTCGAACCTGTCCTGGCGACCACCTCTCAGTTACGACCACCTCTCAGTTACGACCACCTCTCAGTTACGACCACCTCTCAGTTGCGACCACCTCTCAGTTACCCATCACCTCTCAGTTACGACCACCTCTCAGTTGCGACCACCTCTCAGTTACCCACCACCTCTCAGTTACCCACCACCTCTCAGTTACGACCACCTGCTCACAGCGACCACCCAAAATAAGGATCTATATAATTCACTTTTCCATACCGATCCCCAATCTATAACGATCACTTTTGGTCAGTCCCTTGGGGGTCCTGAGGGACAGGTTTGACTGTAACACAAGAATTCCATGTTCACAGAACGCAAGAATGTCAGTACTTCTCTCCCACTTTCGTTCACCGTACCGTACCGTACAGTTTAAGTATGCTTCGTAAACACTGGACAAATAAAAACAAATCTGATTTTAAGCGTGTATCCAGGTAAAACGTAAGTCGCAGAAAACGTGACAATGGTACAGAAAATTAGTAGCAGACATCTTGCACAGAAAATCTCCTAGCAGTAGTAGAAGAATACCTTTGTCTTTTTGTAAATCCAGAATTTAAAGGCACAGTACGCCTCCCGTAAACCATCACAGATACTGTCAGGCTTTTACACACAGTACAAACACCCTTTCGTTTAAACACTCACCGCTTGAGAACATCCTAGGTGCCCTACGTAAAGAGCGAGCAATTTTCAAAGAATTATTTTTGCGGATTGTCTGATCAGACAATGGCGCTTGACCTAACTTTTAAAAATCTAAATAATAAATTGACAGCTTGTTACACAAACATTCTTAAATCATAAAAGAATTCTTTTTTCATCTGAAAGACAAGATCAGTACAATTCGAAGTTTTCAAAGTTTAAGAAAAGAAAAGCCCGGAAACAAGGTCACGCAAGGTCGTGGTTCTCGTAGCAGACGACGGTTATGCCTATCGCCAGTTCCTCTGAACAGTCAAAAGCCATCGCTAGAGTTTGTGTGAATCGCAGCCGTTTGTTGCGTTTAGATTCAGAGGTACATAATAACGTGCTATTGCAGATAAGCTTACAGCGAGTCGCATTGAAATCACAAACTGACGACTACATTGTGAAAAAAAGGAAACTCGATTACATGGGTTCACGATGGCTCAGGGGTAAGATAACCACGCAAAAATAAATTCTTTGAAAATTGCTCGCTCTTTACGGAGGGCACCTAGGATGTTCTCAAGCGGTGGGTGTTTAAATGAAAGGGTGTATGTATTGTGTGTAAAAGCCTGACAGTATCTGTGATGGTTTACGGGAGGCTTACTGTGGCTTTAACTATCCGCAGCTCAGCAAATACACTATTTTACTTGTGGTCAGTTCGGTGGCCCCATCCACTTTCTGTGAAGTATGACATTACTTATGACAGAATCGGATATTGGCCAGCTGTGCGTTTACACTGCTGACTAAGATATAATGCTATGATATAATGCTACTCACGCAGAGAGAGACAGACAGTTACATTCTTTTATGAGTTTCATTACTCGTGTGAGATTTTAATAATGTCGAGCTGTCTTGTTGCGCTGATGTCCATTGCATAATTGAGTTGTCGGAGGTGGGGGGGGGGGGGGATGGGGGAGGGGAAACCAGACAGACAACCAACAATTTAATGTTATCATTAGTTGTAAGATTAATCATATTGAAAATAATAATAATAATTTATAATCAGAGAAATGAACTGAAATCAGAATTTAGAATAACTTTAACATCCGAAAACGCAAAGAAATATTGAATGTGAAATTTATTGCTTCATGAAATGGAAGAAATGTTCATCGTTTCAGTCAAGTTCGCAATTTAAAATCACAGACATTAAAAACAAGCATCCACATTGGGTCTTGAACGTTTTAATGACTGATACGAAGATTAAGATCCTTCCTTTATAAACGATCATCATGTGCAAGCCACAACAGAAATGTCCAGGCTTTTATATGGAATACGAGAGCATCCTTATACTTGCTCACATACTAAGAATAAACGGGCTAGATTCTTTTACGCTCAAATAATGTTGCAGGTCGACACAGGCGTCTGTCACGAATTGACTTTAGCCAACAATTTTCCACATTGTATTTTATATATAAACATATATTTTTCATTAGTAAATATATTCCATATTCATCACAAAAACTTTTGAGGAGATTAATTTTAAACATTTGCCTATATATTTTTTTTTAGCCTAGAAAGAAGCTATAGGATGCAGATTTTCGGTATATGTCGAAGTGGAAAAATGCTCTTACCCAATGTAAAACCCGGGACAGACCTGCAGTGATTTACAAAATGGATTACGCGGGAAGTAAATTATAAAGGTTGAACACAAGAACACGGACCGTGCAGAAACAAGTCGTCAACAGTCTCAAACATTCTAAGAAGAGAACAATAAAAGTTGACTAAAGCGGACTTACTGTGCTCGCACGAAACAATGGAGGGCCTCTCCCTTTCTGTCTCTCTCCTACTGTGTGTTTCTGTCTGTGTTTGTGGCAAGGAGGTGACCAAATGTGACACTGATAAACCTCTTCCCTGACAACATATGTTTCCCATTAATCTCTCTACTCATAGGCGCTCGAAGCAAGTCTGCTGTTGTCAACACATTCCACAGTCATCATCATGCGTTACATTCCCCAGAGAGAGTTTAGGCCTAAACAAAAAATAGGTATGTTTACGGTAACCCGACCTACCCTATTTTTAGGGGCCGACCCTATAACTTTTTTTTACATTTGTCACACACACACAATAACAACAACACAAAAACAAAAAAAAACCGAGTGCAGAAAACGCAATGAAAGCGAAAGCGCCCGAGTCGCACACTTATTTCCCAGTCAAGTAGGTTTAATTTGTACACATTAGAAAAAGTGATTGCCTACCTTCCTACCCTAATTTTTTTGGCTATGTTACCTTAACCACACCTATTTTTTTTTTTTTTTTTTTTAGCCTTAGTGCGAAACGAAATGTGCGCCCTCACAAACACAGCAATAACAAGAATTTAACATCTGAAACAGATAAACTGTTAACGTTCCGAAACAAAGGAACGTTAGTTCATGGAACATTTAATTTTAGACAAAATAAAACAGTCAGAAGTACGTCTAAGTAAGTGTGGTCTTTGCCGTAGAAAAACAAACATTAGCAGTTAGCACTCGGCGCGGTACCCCAAGAGTTCACGCGAGCGGCCTCGCTTCGCATCTCTTCAATGTATGTCTCTGGCTGGAGGTAGAAACTAGAAGTAGAATGCATTTAGTGTGTGAGTTGCTCCCTTTCTCCTTGATCCCCCCCCCTACCACCCCCCCCCCCCCCTGCCCCCTCTTCGCAACTTCTGCACAGATCGACAGCTTAGTGCCTAGTTCAGTAATTGCAATCATGACTTTCAGTTTCACTTTCATTTGCAAAATACTACTACTAGCAACACACTGGATGGTTCACTGAATTGAGTGTCCGTAATCAAAAGAAGAAACTGTCAAACAAATGTCAGTCTGCGAGTGAACGACTATTTTCCATTAACGGTGCAGTACACTTTAGACAGAGAGTGAGAGGTGAGAGGAGAGGAATAGAGATGATAATTAGTTTTCACGTCCTCTTAGAACCAATTGGCCTATCTTGGGACAGGTAGTGTTGATATGCTTTATGGGGGGACAAGACACTGGACAGACATGCAAACAGAGAACACATATGATCGTGTTATAGATCTGGAAGTCTGTTGTTGCGATATTTGAAAATGGGGATGGAAGTAAAGATTTTGTTGGGGTTGTTGCCATAGTGTACGCGAAATATAGTTGAAGTGGAGCGGTTTTGTAGGCTTATTTGCTTTTTATTTATGTAAAATATTTTTTAGACTTTTGGATAATGCCAAAATAATGTAATAAAGAACTGGCTGAATAAGTAAATAAATACGTAACTAGAAACATAAAAATAATTATTAGCCAAATAAGAATATTAAATATAACTTGCTAAAATAATATATCAGAATGGGGAACTTAAGTTCAGGTAGGAGGGCGGTGTATGTGATTTAGCCTTGTTTGAATAGAGCTATGTGATAGGTGTTGTAGGCGCTTTGGTCACTACGTTGGAGAGAAAAAATGGTAAAAACACTAAAGATACGCAGTCCATTGGTATGCTATCCACAAAAACTGATTTTTTAGACTCTCTTTAACTTTAGGGAAAACGTGCATAATAACTAGATGTATCGCGAAGAAGTACGAGAACAAAATAAAAGGGTACCCTTGTACTCAGTGTTTACGCGCCCCAGACTTATCCATTTCTGACAGTCACGGGCCCCAGTCTTCCCTTGTAAGTTACGTGCTCCAGGCATTGAAATTTTTCTCTAACCTCCATTTTCATGTATTTTTTACCTAGTTTTACGTGACAGTAGTTGGAGGTTTTTGCATTTCAGTCAAGTAACGCAGGCTTGTTCTTTCTTCAAGTTGTTACGGTTAAACACATACATTTCAGATGCACACCACGGTCACTCTGATCATGAGCTCTTTGAGGATGTTATTAACCACGCTGTTAATGCCCATAGTGACAACGAACTTACAATACGGGTTCTCACACTAAATTCACAGACTGGGAAAAGATCGTACGTACAGAAAGATGTTAAAGTGTTCCCATCAATTTTTCAAAAGCATGTTAAAACTTTGATTGCGAAAGAAACCACACACAAAATTTGAAATCGTGTATGATGCTGCAAACAAAATAAAATGTCCAGCAATTTCAACAACAACAAAACACACGAGAAAGAAAAAAAAATATATATAAGGTGTAGTAAAAAGAAGTTAAGTTCAGTGACTTTCATATTAATTGGGAAACTATGTGTCCGAAATTTTACAAAAGATAAATTGTTGTACTTGGGTATTTGTAAATTATGTTTGTCCTCGTTAATAACTATACTCAGGATCTCTCATGTCAAGTTTCATGAAGATCGGTCCAGTAGTTTTCTCTGAATCGCCCTACAAATAACACACACACACACACACACGCACACACACACACACACACACACACACACACACACACACACACACACACACACACACACACACACATGCACCACGACCCTCGTCTGGATTCCCCCCTCTACGTTAAAACATTTAGTCAAAACTTGACTAAATGTAACAAGTCGCGTAAGGCGAAATTACTACATTTAGTCAAGCTGTGGAACTCACAGAATGAAACTGAACGCACTGCATTTTTTCACAATGACTGTAGTCCATCGCTTGTGCATAACGGAGTGAAACTGACAAGCCTGTTCAGCGCGGTAGTGGTTTCGCTGTGCTGCATAGCACGCTTTTCTGTACCTCTCTTCGTTTTAAGTTTCTGAGCGTGTTTTTTAATCCAAACATATCATATCTATATGTTTTTGGAATCAGGAACTGACTAGGAATAAGATGAAATTGTTTTTAAATCGATTTCGGAAATTTAATTTTGATCATAGTTTTTACATTTTTAATTTTCAGAGCTTGTTTTTAATCCAAATATAACATATTTATATGTTTTTGGAATCAGAAAATGATGTAGAATAAGATGAACGTAAATTTGAAACGTTTTATATAAAAACAAATTATTACAATTTTCAGATTTTTAATGACCAAAGTCATTAATTAATGTTTAAGCCACCAAGCTGAAATGCAATACCGAAGTCCGGCCTTCGTCGAAGATTGCTTTACAAAAATATCAAATTTCATAAAGCCTCGGTTCAGTAGTTTGGTCTGAATCGCTCTACACACACACACGCACAGACAGACAGACACACACACACACATACACACACACAGTTTTAGCTGTTATGTCGAATTTGACGCAGGAACCTTACTATTGCGGTTTTCTGTTATGGGGGGGGGGGGGGGGGGTGACTCTGTTGTAGTTTCCACTGTGTTATACACTAACTTATGTCAATCCAATCTGTTTGCAGGGGAAGGGGTGGCCTTTCCAGTCATGTAACTTGTTTTACAATAAACGACCTCATCACAAATATCTGCACTTAACACTTTCTACCCCAACTATGTTGACCAAGTGTTTTTTTTAGCCGAGACCAGTGTTAACACGTGATTTGCAAAATGTTTTTACGAACCTGAAACCGCGATTTGTAAAAAAGTAAAAATGTAAAAATATAGCATTCCACAAAGTAATGCATGCCTTTTATTATTATTAATATTTGTTGTTTAGAGCCTCTACGCTGAGTGGTGGGGGTGGTATTAGATCCACATCCCATTTTGGTGCAATCCCATTTTGCCGCTGTCCCATTTTTGCCCCATCCCATTTTCGCGACATTTCACAAGCCAAGCGTCATTTTACTAACATGTCATAACAATAGCGCGACATCCCATTTTGACACAATATCCCATTTGGCCGCCATGCCGTTTCACCGCCATTCCATTTCGCCCCCATCCCATTGTCGCGACATTTCACAAGCCAAGCGTCATTTTACTGCCAACCGTGCTCGTCCATAACGGTTGATGGGACTTTTAACAACTTAAACATTCTCTTCTTGAACACATTTATTCAATTCAAACAGAATCTCATTCTTAATATTCATTTTCATCACGATTTCAAATCTTTGAAACAAACAAAAAAAAGCCACACAACCACACAGACACCCCCACACACACACACACACACACACACACTCACACATACACACACACATACACACACACACACACTCATACACACATACACACGCACACACACCCACACACACACACACACACACTTCATAGGATTGAATCCAAAAACATGACGGGTGCAGTGGCGTAGTGAATAAGACATCGGCCTCCTAATCGGAAGGTCGTGAGTTCAAATCCCGGCCCCGGCCGCCTGGTGGGTTAAGGGTGGAGATTTCAGTGTCTGATCTCGCAGGTCAACTTATGTGCAGACATGCTAGTGCCTTATCCCCCTTCTTGTGTACACGCAAGCACAAGACCCGGCAAGTGCGCACGGAAAAGATCATGTAATCCATGTCAGAGTTCGATGGGTTATAGAAACACAAAAATCCCCAGCATGCTCCCTCGAAATCGCTGCCTGAATGGCGGGGTAAAAACGGTCATACACGTACAAATCCACTCGTACAAAAACACGAGTAAACGTGTGAGTTTCAGCCCATGAACGAAGAAGAAGAAGAAGAAGAGAATCCAAAAACTAAAATCGATGTGTTCATCTGTGTAGTGCCTGTCGTGTGCATGTAAAAACAAAACTTGAGCTAGCGCAGCAAAACTCGGATCCTGCTGTGCTGATGCACAAATACCACGTCTTGTCATTATAAAATGTGGCCTTCAATGTATCATATGGTTACTAGATTTTTACATTATAATGTTCATTCCATCATCTTTTTAAACGTGACGATGGTACATAATGCTTGTATGTTGTAGTCAGTGTTGTGTTTCAGTGTTATTTCTATCACTGTAAATTCTCGTGTTTGAGATAACAAAGTCAATTCAAATTGATTTGATTTGATTTCCCCACAAAGTTAGTTTTGAGGTTTTGTTTGCTTTAATTTCCCCCATTATTCGTTAATAGTGACTCCAGAAAACTAAATCTGATCAAGTTACAGGTGACACCCCTTACCTGGCCGAGCGAAGCCGTGTGCTGACTGCTTGATTAAATAAACACAGAACATTATTCTCTCTCTCGATCTCTCTCTCTCTCTCTCTCTCTCTCTCTCTCTCTCTCTCTCTCTCTCTCTCTCTCTCTCTCTCTCTCTCTCTCTCTCTCTCTCTCTCTCTCTCTCTCTCGGTGCACCCCCTCTCTCTCTCTCTCTCTCTCTCTCTCTCTCTCTCTCTCTCTCTCGGTGCACCCCCTCTCTCTCTCTCTCTGTTTCCGTTTCTTTCTCTCTCTCTCTCTCTCTCTCTCTCTCTCTCTCTCTCTCTCTTTCTCTCTCTCTCTCTCTCTCTCTCTCTCTGCCTGCTCATAACTGTCATTTGTGGGTGCCTGTACCTTTACTTGGCAAGGGAGGTAACCGTAAGCATTTTGATGTCGCACAACTATTGCTGCCAAATAAATGTGTGTGTTGTTTTAGATTAGTGTGTAGAACATTAAATTCAAGTCGAATTTTTCTTTTACGTACAAAGGTATCATCTCTGCTAAAAGATAGTTGGAATTGTATGTCGCCATCTGTACAGAACGCTTTACGGAAATACCAAAGCTTGAAAAATGGCGGCTTGGAGATGATAAACTCTCTTCTGTTTTGACCACGCTACGATATAAACTATCACAGCAAGAATCATGCCACCGGGAAAGGTTTGTTCGTGTCAAACGTGTCAACTTATGTATCGCTTTTGTTTAATTTTTTTTATCGTTCTGGCAACAGATTATTGGGTTTCAAGTTCAACGGACAGGATCGAACAGAGCTGAGTGTTGTGTATCTAGAGTAAATGGTAAACCGTAAGATTAAGAATTTGGCATGAAGCTGTCGAGATCGGTGTCAAATTCAGTGCTCTGATTTGTTTAATCTACGAAATAGGCATGTTCTGCAGTGTTGGAATGATCTTTTTAGAGTTGTTCTGAGAATTAGTAGGAATGTTTCCTTCGAAAAATTAGTTGATTTCGATATTAGCTGATTTCATGCTGTGAATTTGTGTTTTTGCTTGGTGACAGCTTTTCTTCTCTTTCTCGTTTGGTGTGTGCGGTGAAGGTTTTTGATGTTCCTTTCATGTGTTCGGCAAAGGCTGTATTTTTTTTAAATCATTTTTAAAAGTTTTGGAACCTTTAACATAGATCATTTAATAATGAAACCTGTGAGCTGGAGGTAGAAACTAGAAGTAGAATGCATTTAGTGTGTGAGTTGCTCCCTTTCTCCTTGATCCCCCCTCCTCTCTCCCTTAATCTCTCACTCCCCCCCCCCCCCCCCCCCCCCCCCCTCTCTTATGGTTACTTGTGCACAGTTGCTCAAAAAGCAACTTCCGCACAGATGGACAGCTTAGTGCCTAATTCAGTAATTGCAATCATGACTTTCAGTTTCACTTTCATTTGCAAAATACTACTACCGAGTACTACTAGCAACACACTGGATGGTTCATTGAATTGTTTTTAATTTGTTTTTCACTCATAGACAAGGCCTAAGGATGACACATGGACCACTGAAGACCTGACACATGCGTTAAAGGTAGAAAATAATAGGGATATGAAGTTTAACTTGATGATACGTTTTGATTCAGTTCCAGACTTCAAGAGAAAAGAATTTATACAGTCAATCATAACTGTAGAAGGAGATTTGTTGAAGAAAAGTTGTTGATCATTTCCTTTGAATCCTTAGAGGCCTCATGGATTATGTGTCTTGCAGAACTGTTACTGTTTTGTGTTACTGTTAGTGAAGTATTCCTGATAAAGAAAAAGAAAACACACCAGTAACCAGGTTAGGTACGTTTATATCTATAATCAATATTTTGGCAAGTTACTGCCTTCTTTGGGATGGTAATAATCTGATACAGGTTTAATGTAAGATTAGTTGTGCTTATAGTCATGCTTATTAATACTTTGAGAGAATTTTTTATTATTTTTTTATTTTTTTAAAGCGGACAAACACTCAAGTCCTTAAAGTGTGTCTAAACCCTGCAAGTACAGGTTTGAGTGTGTGTAGAGGTGTTCCAGTTACGACATTTTTCTGCACTTTAACCGCTCTGCGCTCAGCCGTTCGCCAACTGGCATGCGTACTAAATTTGCTCATCCGGACTTTGCCGAGAAAACCCGAGAACTCCCGACGCGCCTGCAAGTGCCTGTGACGTACACATGGGAAGAGAGCACAATGGACGACAGTCGTGGCGCACAAAACGTGGTGAACCACAATCGTGTAGTTCCATACATGTTCGAGCCTCCAGCGCGAGAACATGGGGGGAACTTGGAGGAAAAGCATGTCGCTGACAACAACGGCATCATTAATCGCCTTGGAAATACAGAATGGTGAGTTACGAAGTAGATGTTTATTTTGGGTACAAGCAACCAAGGAAAGGAAAATATGACCAAATGTGTCAAGCTTCTAGATCTAGATCTGAAGCTGCGTTTATATACCTTTTGTGTGGGTGTTTGTGTTCGTGAACTAGGCCTCCAAAATGAACATTTTACAGAAGCAAACTCACTTAGATCGGCACGAACGAATTTTTGACGAAGGCAAATTTGGAAGTCCTGTGTGTTTACATTTTGAGTGGGGGGTCACTGACGAGAAAAGTGTCAAGTTACATTTTTATGACTAATCTTATTGTTTCTTTCCAATAAAATCTAAGAATACGTCCCACGTCTGTGCATTCGCAACACTCAGTCGGATGTAGACGGCAAGTGAAGTTTGTTTGTGATACTTTCAGGTGTGAATGTGGCCACTGTATGGAGATGCAGAAATTTGAGGAATGCAACTGCTGCACAGAGTCCACAAAAATTATGGAGAAGCTGAACAGTCGCAGGTATGTATTTTTTTCACTTAGCATGATATTGGTTTGGAAGATTAAAGTTATCCTCATTATTTATTTAAATTATGTTTTTATCAATTGAAAAGAGCAAAGGAAAAGTGTGAATATTTTGTAACATAGATGCAGAGGTTATTCATTACTATTACAAGTATGTAAAACCTTAACTTCATAGTGGCGATTAGAAGTTTGTTTCTTATACTAAGGTTTTAGTTAACAATAAGTTATAACAATACTCTTATGTTTGCAGACCTCCCGAAAAACCTGGCATTACATGCATCACGCAGCTCCCATCCTTTGAAAGCGTCTGTCTGAACCCAGATGTGCTGGAGACAGCATACTACCAGTACCGGGAGGAGCATGGGACTTTACAGGCCACTCTTGAGGAGTAAGTGACACATTTCAGGTGTTTGGATAAGCTTTATTTGTTCGCGTAAACTGATGCTATTATGGAAATGTACCATTTGTTTGCAAACACCTCGAGGTTTGAACACCTCAAGGTTTGTTCCACATGACATACAAACATAACCCGAACACCCATTCCTTCACACACCAAATCCTGAAGAATACGATGACAGCAGCATTCTTTTAATGTGCAGGTTTAAAGCAATCCTTGATGTTCATCTCTAAATAAATATTTTAACAATATTGAAAATTTGTCCATTAATAAAAACAAAACAAAACAAGAAGGGCAAAGCCCATACGACTCACATGCTTGACCTTGACCTTTACATGACCTTGACCTTCAGGGTCAAGGTCAAATAACTAAACCTAGCAATGACATCATACACTAAGAACTGCTTTACACATTTTTCCTACCAAAATACATGTGACCTTGACCCAAGGTCATCCAAGGTCATGCAACACAAAGCTGTTAATTCAAGACATAGGAAGTACAATGGTGCTTATTGGCTCTTTCTACCATGAGATATGGTCACTTTTAGTGGTTCACTACCTTATTTTGGTCACATTTCATAAGGGTCAAAGTGACCTTGACCTTGATCATATGTGACCAAATGTGTCTCATGATGAAAGCATAACATGTGCCCCACATAATTTTTAAGTTTGAAACAGTTATCTTCCATAGTTCAGGGTCAAGGTCACTTCAAAATATGTATACAATCCAACTTTGAAGAGCTCCTGTGACCTTGACCTTGACGCAAGGTAAACCAAACTGGTATCAAAAGATGGGGCTTACTTTGCCCTATATATCATATATAGGTGAGGTATTAAATCTCAAAAACTTCAGCGAAAATGTGAAAAATGGTCGTTTTTAAGACAACAATTACGGCCCCTGTGACCTTGAACTTGAAGTGAGGTCAAGTTGCCGCACATGTTTTTTGAGATCTTGTAACCATACACCATCAGGCCACATCAGGTGTTGATAGACTTAATAGTGTCCAAGAAAATCCAACGTTAAAGTTGTCCGGACGGACGGACGACTCGGGTGAGTACATAGACTCACTTTTGCTTCGCATGTGAGTCAAAAACCATTAAATTTTAAAATCACACACAAGTGCAGGCAAGATATAATGTACATATGTGTGGCAGGCAGTATATTTTGACTTATAACTTCATTTGTGTCCTTTAAAAACTAACAATTCAATGACACTGACAGGTGACAGCATACCAAAAATGCAGTGAGCTTAGTTAACACTAATATTAACAGTATTCTTCCAAGCCAACATTGGCTACAAAACTGCCTATGACAGTACAGTTTTCATAAGCCAAATAAAAATTGCCATACAAACAATAGGCACTTCAATGAAGCATATTTTAACAAATAATAAGCAGGCAACTGATTCCTGCACAGGCAAATGAAAAGATTATTCTTTTAAAGGACACAAACAAATGAAGTTATAAGTCAAAATATACTGCCTGCCACACATATACTAATACACAACAGTAAATACTTTTTTTTATCCTCGGATCTCTCCACACTGAAGTCCAGAAGTCTGTCATAGCTTAATTACACACTCTGCGTGAAACAAGATATTAAAACATAATGCTGGGAAGAACAAAACTATTTTGTAAAGTACATTTTCAACATAAATAGCTAGGTAAAATAACAGATTTACAGGGATCTTGTCATACTGGAACGCACAAGACAATATCACACACATACTCATAATTGAAAGAAGCCATTCTATCCATCCCACTGTATTAACGGGGAACAAGTGTTCCTCCCTCGACACCTTTTGCACGAACACCATGACGGAGTACGCAACAAACCCTCATGTCAGATTCTTTTATTATTTTCCAGGAAGTACCGCTACATAGCATACAGACAGCTGGTGAGGTGGTGTCATGGTGTGCTAGGGAGGAAAGTGAGGATACCTCTACCTTCTTGTGCAGTACAGGCCATCAGAGATGCATTCCCTGATGAGGGTACATACAGAGGTTTTGAGTGGCCGCAGCTGGAATGAAAATGGTGACATGAAAATGTATTTGTAATCCAATGTGTCACTTAAAAAATAAAAGAGAAAATGCTATAATCCCTTGCAATTGCATTTTGTTCTGTACTGTCGTTGATGTCAACATCAGTGGAAACATTTGAGATCAGTTAGGGTATCTCGTACTGTATGGTGCAGCAGCTTCTTCTCTGGATGGGTGGTGATTGGAAGCGGCCAAGAAGTCTGGTTTGTCACGAAATTTCTCCGGGAGGGAAGCTTCTAGGGCCCCTGGATCCTCTGTCAGGTTTTCAAAGAGATGTTCAAGCAATCTTGAAACGTAACCTGTAAATGTAACAGTGGATAGCTCACGATGAGATAATCATGAACAGGCATTATCAGTACTCAACCAAGTTCATGCTTTCAGAAATGCATATAAGGAAGAATGCTGCAGTTCTAGCGGTTACCCACAGTAAATGAAATATTTCTCTCTCTCTATTTTTTCCGCTGCAGTTGTGTGCGTGTTCACATGTGTAAATTGCCAGAATTCCGACAGAAAATATAGGATTGAGAAAAGAAGAGTATCTTCACTTATGTGTGTGTGCGTGGGTATGCTAAAAACCAGCAGTCAGTTGTTACCCTGCATGTCACTTACCATAAGTTGGTGGCCCTTTGGACTTCCTCACACTGTATTCTCCTTTCTTTGCTTTTGGGAATGTGACGATCAACTTCAGATTTCCTTCCTCATCAACCGCATCACCTCTGTCCCCATTTTCGTTATAATGCAGAGCGGCAAGGAACAGCCTGAAAACAGGCTACAAATTAATATGCACAGAATCAATCACTCTCATTCATAATTCCACACTTGAATATAAATATATATATTCATATTACCTTATATCTTTTAATATCAATAAAAATGGATGTAAGTGTGTTTGTCTGTCTGTGGTGGTAAGCGGCAAGAGCAAAATATTGTGCATGCACACTGCCAGGGAGCCATATATATGTGCACCCCTTAGTTTTTCAATTTTTTGTTTCCTTTCCCTTATGATAAACTTTAATATAATATAATAAGCCCTTTCTTCCCTCCTGTCTCTGTGTCTCCCTCGCCCTCTCTGTCTCTCTCATACTTTCACCAATCTTTAAAGAAGAGCGATGTTTACCTGCAGTACATTCCCAAGTATGAGAAGGAGGTGTGTTTAGGGCAAAAACTCAGCATGAGGCTGTGGAACGCCTCCAGGCAGGAAGTTTGATGGATTGGTGACAGCTTCTGCACATCCTTCCTGAGGAACTTGTTGTCCAGCACTCGAGATAGGGCTCCAAATTCTGTGGATTCTGCAATGTAAACAAGTTGAGTTTTAACGTTACATTCCTTGGTTACATTCTAGACAGAATTTACTATTTAGGAGTTTATAGTTTTTCCAATGATTCTTATATTTCTTTAAGCATTACATTTTGCTTTATGAATATTGCACACACAAACTCACCTGGAGCAAACCAGTCTTTGTCTCTGGCTTCGTCCAAGAGTGGTGCATGCTCACAGGCTGGGAACAAGTCTCCGTGGTCATGGTGCTTATTGACCAGATGGTTCAAGAGACTGTCCCACTTGGCCAGCATCATCTGTCCATCTCCGTCAGGTGTGGAGGCAGCAACCCAATGCAGGTGGTTGATTATGGACTTGCGCCAGTCCCCAACCTGCTCCATGCCTGCCTTGTTTGCCAGTGAAACAAGCTTTTTGGTCAGACCTGTAAAAAAAGCAGGTACACACTGTACATATTTGTTTCATTAGTTAAAGTTGAATGTCGAACATTTTAATTATATCTTTTTCATAGTGTATCGTGAATTCGGCTAAATCGCAGAGACATCTTGGACCCCCCAAAAAACAGGACCAACCTTAAAAAAAAAAGATATATATATATATCTACCCACCCACCCCAAACCAAAACAGAAGACTTGTTTTTGGTGTTGTCACAAATATATATATGCAATATATTTCAAGCATTTACCTTTTGCAACATGCCAGATATCAAAGTAGTGTTTGACATCTGGCATCTGCTCTCTGATGAACTTTGTGTTCTGGCTGTGACGATCTGTTACGATGGCTTCAACACCATGTCCTGCCTGTCGAAGGAAGTGGATCATTCGCCTAAGGCCTTCGTTTTCACACCTGGCGCTGTTTCCCACCTCATTGCTCTGCAAGCGAGCATGCTTGACAATGTTATCTCTTTTATTTACTAGCAGTCAGTGCCCAGCTTCATCAGGGTACTAGAAGAGCCCTTACTGCTTAGGAAATTATTCAAAGAACCATCACACAGGAGTGTTAAGATTTCTATATCAAATAACAATGAATTAAAGGCAAAAATGAGTTACCTCCCTTGCTTATGTTAATGTGAAACAATCTAGGACATTTAAGATACTGGATGGCATCAATAGCATTATCATACAGAGTATAGGTAGATAGATGGATAGATAATAGACTATAACAAGTCAGTAGTGTGAACAGCATCACACTGTCAGAATCCCAAAAGCAATGAAGCTTTAATCATAGTCAAATATATGAATGTGTATGGAAATAACATTTTGTTCATTCATTAAAATGATACATACCTGTACTACTTGCACATCAATGACCTTATTGATGCGGCATTCCATGGTGTTGAAGCCTCCATACTTGGCGCAGTGTCCAGGGCTGTCACTCCGTCCGTCACCAGCCAGTATTAGCTCCCCGTCCATGGTTGACAGGCGCTCTAGTAGCCCAACCTGCGCGGTCTGCCAGACAGTTACGATGGTGGGTTGCAGGTACATACGCTGATGCTTGTAGAACGTTGTTCGGCTATTCCTTGCAACGTTCATGGTGTCCAGGAGATGGAATGCCTTGGACAGGAGCGAGCCAGAGAAAAGTATGGCAGCTGACAGATTGATATTTCCTGATGGCATTTGGCCGATGAAAGGCTGGCTGTTCCACTGCGAGGAATGCGAACAGTCTGGGCATTTGAAGTCGACCTTGATGAGGGAGCCTAGCTCTGTGACGACAGTCCTCCCCTCGCTGTGGCAGCAAGGACAGTTCCTGAACAGCTGTAGCAGGCAAGAGCGAAAGACAATGTACTTTCGCTCTTGGTAAGGAGGAACATGGGGATCAGTGACAGATGGGGCGGACTCCGTTGACGTACTGAAACATATAAACAGCTCGAATTAACGCACCCTTTTTGCCCTGACAAGCTTATAACTACATCAACATATTTACTTGAAATTGTCAGCACAGTCAACATAACAACACCATTGAAAGTGTTCCTGTTATGAGTTGGTTACATAATGAGGTAAATATTAACAGCTATTGTGTTTTCAGCGTAGCAATAGGGTCCGATATTTAGACGAGACAAGTATAATGCCGACGAGTCGAAGACGAGTCGCATTATACTTGTTCGAGTCTTAATATCGGACCCTATTGCTACGCTGAAAATACAATGGCGATTATATAGCTGTTCTGACCTTTGTTTGTTGTTCCAAACTTACAAAATGACAGTTTTTGCATCGATGTGTTGATCTCAGGTTTTGATAGCAGACGCCGTTTCTAATGCGCATTAGTTTTGCGCAGGGGCCACACTGACTTTGGAAAAAACCTCGATTTGACAACACAGCTGTTAAACAGCTTTTTATTTGTTCATTCGTATACAACAAAAAGAAGTTTGAGTTTTTTAAATTTTGAACAAGACTACTTATGAAGAAGACCAAAACACAACATCAACGGAAAACTAGAAACAACTGAAGAACTAGGATGCAACAAGGGGAGGAAAAGAGAACAGCTAATCCGTAAAAAGCGAGCAGACGGCAGCGACGTTTTCACTGTTTGGGTGAATGGCATTTATACTTGTCTCGTCATGAAGCGAATTTTTCAACCTCAGTTATAAACGACTACCTGAATGTTAGTGCCATGGGTTGTACATGAATACTTCAGAGTGGAAGTGGGGTATTTAGTGTGGAGTTACGAGATAAGAAAAGCCAAATGCGAAAGTTTGTGTCAGTCGGCAACTGTGAACTAAGCGCACAGGCACACAAAAACGGCTGTTCCGTTTTACTCCCCTGTTTGTACTACATCTTTCGACTTTAGGCATTTTGTGGTGTTTAGGGACAGAAAATAATAGGTTTAGTCCTGTTTCATCGGGAGTTTAGCAGAAAAGGGTATGCTATCGACATTTGTAAAGCTGAAAAACATTCCCGATAAGAATTTCAAGTTGTCAGTGTATGCTGTTGTCGATCAGTCAAACATCGTGTGGTACAGATGTGTAAACCGGAACCATGCGTCTTTGTTATTGACAATATGTTTTTGGATATTGAGAAAAATGGCCGACTTCCGTAGCATTATGCTTTGATGATCAGAAGAGACCATCCAATCACAGGCCCCGAATTCCCCCACGTGTCCATCAGAATAGCTATATAACAATATATTTTTACAAACCTCATCACGTCTCCTTTAGGATATGCATCTGGGTCAGGGTCAAAATCAGAGTCATCGGTGTCCTGTGCGCCACTTTCGCTTGAAGATGTCTGATCATCGTCGTATGTTGGGATGGGGCTGGAGCAGGTTAGAGGCCGGGCGTACTCAAAATCCCTGGAAGCATCGCACTGGCAGGGCAAATCGCTTTGCACTCCCACACTTCGCATCAGCGGTCTTGTTAATGTTCCTGTTGACAACATGAAAACAAAGCTTGTTCAAGATAAATGTTACCAGATTTCAAACAGGTATGGTTGAGTTTGCTTCAACTTTATATTCTGCTAAACATGCTAGCCGAAGATATTTAACTATTTTAAGGAGCATTATGTATGAAAAGTAGACATTCAACAATTTAGACAAATAAACGGTACCTCTACTGCGCCTGTAGATTGGTCTTGCCATTATTTTTTTATGTCTGACAACCTTCGGCATCGTTGTATGCTGCACCCCTTTATTTGCCGTTGTTGTGCCTGATGTGGCTGTGGCAGGAGCAGGGAGGGATGAAGATAGGCTCAGCACCTGGGTAGCTTGGTTGCTGGTCTCAATCTCATCTACCTGCATTACGTCACTTGTCTCAAGACATGGTGCAATTGATGGCCCAGGTTCCTCGTTTTGAGTCTTCATCTTCTCTATGCTCTGCACACACATCACAATACATTTCCTCAATCTACCGAGTCGTCAATCATTTATTGGCAAAAGAGAGAGAGAGAGAGAGAGAGAGAGAGAGAGAGAGAGAGAGAGAGAGAGAGAGAGTCTCTTATAGTCTCCCACCTGACCTACACATATTCACTCGGACAGTCATACTTTACATAAACGATGGAGAGGCAATGCAATCTGCCGTTAAATCATGTTAAAAAATGCACACGGACAGACATATCTTACATAAACGATGGATAAACTATGCACTCAGCCGTTATTTCATGTTAAAAAGGCACAATCACTGCCGAGAGAAACATATATTGAACACTTGCCTTCAACACTTTTCTTTTTCGTCGCCTCTTTCTCCGGTTGAATACTTCTTCGTCAGCCGTCTCCAATGTCCTTTTTGCTGCATTCAATTTCTTTTGCACATCGAAGCACGTTTGTGGAATCACTGTCGGAACAGCATCTTCCTTTAACCTCCGACATGGACGATATCCGAGTTCGGATTCGAAGAAAGGCAGTGCAGTGTACTGGTCTGCAAATGCATCTTCTGCAAAATGTTGTCCGCATATTGCCTGGTGGTATTTTGGTTGTAAAAAACCTTTTTTTGACGTTTTCACAAAGTCAATCCACGCTGTTCTTATGTGAGAGACTTCAGGGAACTTGTGAGTACTTATTCCTTTCTTGTTTGCTGAGGTAATATTGCAACCGTAAACAGCGCAGAGTCTTCCCATGCTGACAGGCACTCGTGTTTGCGGTTAGATCTAGATCAAAATCGCGCTGCTGTTTCCCATGTCTACGTCATCAGCCGAAGATTCTATTTTTAGCGTCATCGTCTTGTTTCAGCTGAAGGCTGGCACAGTGCGAGCTTTTCCGGTCTTTTCCAACAAGCTGCGTCTGCTCCTCGCGTCTTCGGGCTTTTTGAGCGGTGGGGATGGAATACATCTGAGTGTATGTTTGCATTGGTAATAAGGGTTTTGGTTTGAAAAATGGGGTTTAGATACACTTTAATGGCAAACTGCAGGACTTTTAATATTAATTTTACTACTTTGAGAGAAAACATCTTTGAGTTTGAGAGATGATTTTCTGTCTCCTTACAATACATGATTCGCATCAAAAATCACTGCGCAACAGACTGATTATCTTTTGGAATTTGTCTTTGTGTGTTTCAACTGTTTGTTTCCATGCATGACGAAATGCAGTGTGATTTAATACTGGAATGGGAAAGAGAACTTTGTAACTATGTAAGGTCATCTTAACACCATGTAACTGGTCCCTCACACTATTCATGTTCACTTAATAAATCCTGTGTTTTATATATCACGAGTGAGTGTTGATACTAATTTAGCTCTGTACTACTAGAGCTATAATACTAACCTGTTCTGGCCATTCAGAGTTTGTAATCTTTAAAGGGAATGGAACCAGAAGCAAACATCAGTAACAAAGCAAAGTATAGACTCTATGAACATATTTTTCTTATTTTTAGGGACCACGCGGTGAATTGGACAAGAAGAAACGATCGCGAGAAGACGATGGTAAGGCATATTAAAAATTCCTAGTTAGGTTAACTCTATTTGATAGTTATACTGCTGACTTCAGAACCAAAAAGACTGTTTGGTCACAGTAAGTTGAGTAACCCCGACCAAACCTAATATTTTTCTTATGCCCCAGAACTTTTCCCATAAGTTGAATTTTTTTAACATCATAACATGGAAAAAACACACAGACACACACAAGCTCATCACAGAGATAGAGCGAAAAGGCTGCATACCTGCACATGGAGAAGATCCTGTAATTCATGTCACAGTCCACTGAGTCCAGTGGTATGCAAAAACTTGTCCAGCATGCATCCCATGAAAATGGAGTATAGCTGCATGGATGGGAAAAAAGTTCAAACACATAAAAGCCCACTCATTCAAAAACGCAGAAGAAGAATTTCTGTTTGTGTGCAACCTAATGACATTTAATTTTTATCCTCCTCAGACAAGAAGGAGCGACGGCGACACAGGGACGAGGTGAATGGAGATGACAGTCGTCGTCGTCGACACAAAGATGACGAAAAGAAATCACACAAGCGTGACGAAGAGGTAAATTAAGATATCACCTTCCTGAGTGTTGCGTCCTGGATATGCAAGCCTAATGATACATGTACGTGATTATCTGTCAGTCAGGTTTTTTTGTGCAATAATGAATGATTAGGCCCTCTCTAGTTGCTGGCATATTAAAGAGTGTAAAAATGTTGTCTGAACGTTTTAATCCATTTCTGTTAATGTACCGTATTTGACGGACTACAAGCCGCGACTTTTTTTAAAAAAAAATCGCATTGCGGCTTATAAAAAGATGCGGCTAAAACGTTACCTAAACTTGAATAGCATTCACCTAATGGAAGTCGCCGCGGATTTTCATTTCGCTCGATTAGCGATTACCGGTACTTTATTCTCTACTCAAGACTCGGCGCTTTTCTCTTTCTTTCGCGAATCTTCGTTTGTCAACAAGTCGTCGTGACAAGATAGCGTACAGAGAAACACCGGATGTATCAGGATCTCGCGCGCGCGAGATTTCGTTTTTTTGTGTCTCGCGATAGTTGGAGGAGCGAGAGCCGCCATGTTGTGTTTTCATCTGCTCGAAATGTGCGCAAAAGTCGTAAATCATCCCAAAAAAGCTTATTCCGGGCGGGACTACATGTGTGTGTTGGTTACAAATTGTGTGTGTGATATTTTTCTTCAAACTTTTTCACTTTTCTTCTTTGTTTCACTTGTTTATTCTCGGAGCCGATTTCGCCAAATACCGTACTTTCGTTTGCCTGGTTGTTTTGATTGATTGACACGATCTGATTATATTTTTTTCGACGGCGGCTAATATAGTGACGCGGCCTATACGTGGCTTGTCCCAATTTTTTTTTTAAAAGTCGGGGGTGCGGCTTATAAAACGGTGCGTCTTGTAATCCGTCAAATACGGTAATGCTGGTGATAATTTTTCCAGTAATTTACAGAAACAAAAACACGAAAAAAGGAAAGGAAAGAAATGCAAATCAACATAAGTCATAAGTCAGTTTGCTTTTTATTTCTTTACTTTCTTTTATGAATCTTGCTCTGAAACATGTGCTGTGTTTTTATTTGCTCATCAAAACTATGGAGAGAAAAATTTCCATGGATTGCAGTTTGTTAATGAGACAGTCAAACAAAACTGAAATGAAATGAAGATAAGAAGATATATGTATACTGATGCAGTTGTTGTTTGGGTCACGTAATGTTATCACCTGTTTAGTTATGCGTGTCTTTGTGTGTGCTGTTTTTGGTTAAAGGGTCATAGAGGTCATGGTCGTAGTCGCGGAGATTATTCTCCTCAAGGGCGAGTGGAGTTGACAGAGGTAAAAGACTGACCCCTCCCAGGACCATTGTGCTGCATTTTTCCCACTGTACCAACTTTGTCCTGGTTGGAATTAGCACTATTAGCTAACATTCCGTAATCTAACTTGTCTCGCTACAGTTTTGCTTTTAGCCCTGTAGCAGATTCTGATTTTTGTTTTCTCCCCGTGGTGATTCAAAGCTAATGCAGAGCTTTACATCAGCTGACTTGCTTTTTTTTAATTTTATTTTATTTAGAAAGCTTTTGTACAAGCTTCATTAGCTAGAGTAGACCGCTGACCATAATTTTATGATATCTGCTTTCACTGTAGATATAGAAAAATGCCTGTATGTAGTCTGAACCTGCTGTTATGTTTTCTTACCATTTGACATTTCTTTACATTGTTTTTGTTTGGTAGTGTCAGCGCTTTCCGATTACCAGCAGAAATGAGAAAAATATTACATGTAGTTATGTTTAACTTATTTTGTCTGTCCCTGATTAATTCAACAAGCAGTGGCACTATGCCTCTAGCTCTGTCTTTGACTATTAAGTCTTTCTGTGGAAGTATTGCATGGGATGGGGGGGGGGGGGGGGGTTGGAGTAAAGAGAGAGGTGGGAGACAAGGAATGAAATCTTTCTTGCTTTGAGTAGATTTTCCTACTACTGTGCTAGTGACATGTATCGCAACACAATTTAATAGCCTCAGTTTCTATTTCTTTTTTACATTTAGTCAAGTTTTGTTTAATTATACCTCTGAGAGAAAGTTAATGAGTACCATTGGTAAACCTTTCTTTTGATGCTTAAAAATTGTTCCCTTCCCTTAGAGACCTTATTGTCCGTTTATGAGGAAACCTAAATAAATGGGGTGTTTTTTTTCAATGGAACTACATGCATCAGTGAGTCTCAGTTGAGAAATAGTTTTTCTTGTTTTAGAACATGTACAGTGATAGAGGCACTGAGCAAAATAAAAAGTGCAGAAAATATATCAACGGTAACGAAGATAAGTACATGTACCAGACATTCTGAACTTAAGATTCTCACACAGTGGTAAATCAGAAAATTTTGGGTACACGGCTCGGGAAACGCACTACGCTTTTACTGCTAACATCCAATGTACCTGCTTAACTTGGATATATGCTATGCTTGCCACATTATTTCTGCCATATATATTCTCCTCATTGCACACAAAATCATCAGATGGTGTAAAGAGGCCAGTACATTTTAATTTTTATTTTCAGACTCTGTAATCTGACATTCTTGTGGGGGGTTGCTCATTACACTTTACAGTAGAACCCGGCTTTTATGACTTCTACAAATCTTGGAAATTAGGTCTTAAAATGGAGTGAGTCTTTAAACAGAAGTAGACAGGCGCGGTGGCCTAGTGGATAAAACATCGGCCTCCTGATCAGAAGGTCATGAGTTCAAATCCGAGGTGCGGCCGCCTGGTGGGTTAAGGGTGGAGATTTTTCCGATCTCCCAGGTCAACTAATGTGCAGACCTGCTAGTGCCTAATATCCCCCTTTGTGTGTACACTCAAGCACAAGACCAAGTGCGCACGAAAAAGATCCTGTAATCCACGTCAGAGTTTGGTGGGTTTTAGAAACACGAAAATACCAAGCCTGCTTCCCCCGGAAGCGGCATACGGCTGCCTAAATGACGGGGTAAAAACGGCATACACGTAAAAGTCGTGGGAGTTTCAGCCCATGAACGAAACAAACACACACAAACCAGAAGTGAATTCACAGACGTGATGAACACAAAAAAATAAAAAGTAGGGCCTTCAAAAGGCACGTCCAAAAAGGGGTGTTCTACTGTACATAAGTACATGTATTAAGAATACGAGAACTTGTCTAACATTGAACAATCTCCTTCACTGTGTGTGAGAGCATTATTCGTATGCACTCCAGCTGCTTGTTACAATAGTGAGCAGTAACCGTTTATCTGATGTCAGGCATTGCTTTTTTGTTGCTGAGTTTGGTCTGAGTAAATTCTGAGTAAATTCTAAGCATACAAATGCATAGGATTAGATGCATATATAAATGTGTATTTTCCTGAAGAGTAGATTAAAGGCACAGTAAGCCTCCCGTAAACCATCACAGATACTGTCAGGCTTTTACACACAGTACAAACACCTTTCCATTTGAACGCTCACCAAACGGGAACATCCTAGGTGCCCTACGCAAAGAGCGAGCAATTTTCAAAGAATTAATTTTGCGGATTGTGTCAGAGACAATCGGACCGTGGTGCGTTTTGGCGCTAGACATAACTTTTAAAATCTAAATAATAAATTCTGAAATCGTAAAAGAATTCTTTTTTCATCAAGACAAGATCAGTACAATTCGAAGTTTTGAAAGTTTGAAAAAAGAAAAGCCCGGAAGCAGGGTCACGCAAGGTCGTGGTTCTCGAAGCAGACGACAGTTTATACCTATCACCAGTTCCTCTGAACAGTCAAAAGCCATCGCCAGAGTTCTTGTGAACCACAGCCGTTTGTTTCGTGCATAGTCAGAGGTACTTAATAACGTGCTATTGCAGATAAGCTCACAATGAGTCGCATTCAAATTACTAACTGACGGCTACATTGTGAAAAAGGGAAACTTGATCACACGGGTTCACGATGGCTCAGGGGTAAGATAAACCACGCAAAAATAAATTCTTTGAAAATTGCTCGCTCTTTACGGAGGGCACCTAGGATGTTCCCGTATGGTGAGCGTTCAAATGGAAGGGTGTTTGTACTGTGTGAAAAAGCCTGACAGTATCTGTGATGGTTTACGGGAGGCTTACTGTGCCTTTAACTTGTCTAGCTGTCAGTAAAATAGAGCTAAAGAAGTGTTGTTAAGTAAAGTCTAGCGAAGCGGGTATTCATCTAGTACATACATACATACATACATACATACATACATACATACATACATACATACATACATACATACATACATACATACATACATACATACATACATACATACATACACACATACACACATACATACATATACAAACTTACTGTGACTTCTTTGTTTGTTTTGGTGTTGAGAGACGGGTCTTTTTTCTGTATTTTTTTCACAACTGTGGAATTTTCCACTGAAGGTGGGTGTAGCACTTGTTGATGTATGAGAACAGTTTGTGTGAGTAAATAAATGTTGTACATGTAACAGTGGTAAACTTTTTATCCGACTGTATAGTTTTTTTCTGCTGTTGAAGTGTTTTCTAGTGGTAACAAACCTTTTATTCGCAGAGCTCCCACTTTTCTATGAATTTGTGGATTTGTGAGAAAATTTAAAAATGAGAAATCTATAGTTGTGCTCAGATTTGCATCAGAATGTGCCATTTTAAAAGTATTTTTCAATTTTGGGGGGACCACAGAATCCCTTTTTTGTTTTTTCCTTCGATGGAAGCCTGGTATCTGGCTGTGTGATTTATGCGCTCCATAATCTTGTATGCTGGGTTGCTACAGGAGGAGAGAGAGCAGTTACGTCAAGAACGTCGAGAGAAGAGGGGAGGTGATTCCAAGAAGAAGGAGGTAAGAGACTGTGAATGGCTCTTGACTACGTTAAAGTCAGAGTATCAACTCCAGGGGCGGGATGTGTGTGCAGACCCGAGTAACAGTCAAACCTGCCCTGGCGGCCACCACTTGTTCAGCCCAAGAAAAAAAATCTCCAATGTTTCTGATTCCCCGACCGACCTACCGACCCTAAATTTTCAGCCTTGTGATCGGAAAAAAAAATTTGGGGGGGGGGGCCTAAAGACCCTCTGCCTATTACGACCACCCAAAGGATCTCTAATGAGATTCTTTTCTATATAATTGACCTTTTCACAGTGACTACCTCTCTGTGATGGCCACCTTGAGAATGAGATTCTTTTCTATATAATTGACCTTTTCACAGTGACTACCTCTCTGTGATGGCCACCTTGAGAATGAGATTCTTTTCTATATAATTGAATTTTCACAGTGACTACCTCTCTGTGATGGCCACCTTGAGAATGAGATTCTTTTCTATATAATTGACCTTTTCACAGTGATCACCTCTCTGTGATGGCCACCTTGAGAATGAGATTCTTTTCTATATAATTGACCTTTTCACAGTGATCACCTCTCTGTGATGGCCACCTTGAGAATGAGATTCTTTTCTATATAATTGACCTTTTCACAGTGATCACCTCTCTGTGATGGCCACCTTGAGAATGAGATTCTTTTCTATATAATTGACCTTTTCACAGTGACTACCTCTCTGTGATGGCCACCTTGAGAATGCTTTTTATTTCAATCTTTAAGAGCTGAAATTGCCAGGTTTTGATGTTCAAATTCTATAATTAATTCTTTTTAGCTTCAGGGGGCTGCATTGCGCCCCGGTTAGCTTTTTCTTTTCTATCAAACTCCTAGTGCCATTTCTGGAAATCTTTGGTGAGTTCTGATTGATAGCAATGAACAGTGAGGGGCACCCTTACAGACATCCAGTATACCACAAATGTGCTACACATAGCACATAATTAGCACACTGTTAGTACATGTATACATGTGTGTGGCAGTCGCTAGAAATGTGCCAATTTGGGACCATGGAATCAGAACTTATAGTTATACATTGGAACCCCCCTTTTAGGACACACACACACACACACACACACACACACACACACACACACACACACACACATACACACACACATACACACACACACACACACACTCACACACACACACACACACACACACACTCACACACACACACCCACACACACACACACACACACACACACTCACACACACACACACACACACACACACACACACACACACACACACACACACACACACACACACACACACCCCCCCCAATTTGAGACTTCTTCCCTTTTAAGATCTTGCTTTTTCAGATTTTCTATTCATAGCTTCTGTAAATTGACCTCCATTTTAAGACTTCTTCCTTTTTCAGACCAGATTTTCTAAGGTCTTTAAAGGGGGGGGGGGGGTCAACTGTACAAACAATTAGACCAAACAAGAATACAGAATTATCTCCCATCTGTCCTGTTGATACACCACAACCAAGTTTCTCGCCTTGAGATAATAAAGTTGTCCATGTCTAATTACACGCAATGACGAGTGCATATATCATGTGCATGATCTATCGTTTTTGAGTCACTTGAGAAAAAGTGACTCTATGTAATCGGTCAGTGTTAGTCTGTCCGGCCGGCCGTAGACACCACCTTAACGTTGGACTTTTCTCGGAAACTATCAAAGCGATCCGGCTCATATTTTGTTTAGTCGTGACCTCCAATGACCTCTACACTTTAACGATGGTTTCGTTGACCTTTGACCTTTTTCAAGGTCACAGGTCAGCGTCAAAGGAAAAATTAGACATTTTATATCTTTGACAAAGTTCATCGGATGTGATTGAAACTTTGTAGGATTATTCTTTACATCAAAGTATTTACATCTGTAGCCTTTTACGAACGTTATCAGAAAAACAAGGGAGATAACTAGCCTTTTCTGTTCGGCAACACACAACTTAACGTTGGGCTTTTCTCGGAAACTATAAAAGTGACCGGGCTCAAATTTTATGTGAACGTGACTCCCAGTGACCTCTACACTTTGACGTCTGCTTTGGTGACCTTTGACCTTTTTCAAGGTCACAGGTATGTCTTGAAGGAAAAAAATTGAAATATCATATCTCTGAAACTATTCATCGGATTTGATTCAAACTTTATAGGATTATTCTTTACATCACAGGGATGGGAATTGTCCGCCGTTTGGCGGATTTCCGCTTTTTTTTTTTAATTTTCCGCCGAAAAAAATTGCATTTCCGCTTTTTTTTCTCAGCAAAAAAAATTTTTTTTTTTTAATTTTTTTTTTAAAGTCGGATTTCCGCCGGTTTTTTTAAATTTTTGCAGTAGAAATTCCTCTTTTTTCGTATTTTAGTGCGAAATATGTAGTGTTTTATTTCCTCTTTTTTCCTTAATTTTCAGCCGTTTTTACAATTTTTAATTCCCATGCCTGACATCAAATTATTTACATCTGTATTGTGTTGTGAATAGCAATTTCTTCCTGTCCATCTGATGCCTCATATAATATTCAGAACTGCGAAAGTGACTCGATCGAGCGTTTGCTCTTCTTGTTGTGATGGGATGTTCAGGACCGACCTCGCAAGGACGAGAAACCGGTGGACAGCGAGGAGGATGCGAAACGAAGACACAAGAGGGAGGGCAGTGCCAGGAGACATCGCAAGGGGGATGATGAGGAGTGAGGGAACATTTCTCGCTTTTAAAAAGGATTAAATTACACATTCTTACCGCAACTCACATATATATGCTGAATGACTCGATCTCACTTGCTAGATGTCAAAAACAAACTCTACCTGTCAAGGGGGAGGTAACCGTAAAAAAAACTGCTTTGGACTGTTGCTATGATACGGCCATGGTTACCTCCCTTATACCGTTGTGCGCACCTCTGTGCGCCACATCCGCTAGTCCTAAGACTTGATACACTGCTCTGAGCAGAAGGCAATTGTTGCCTTTAAGTTGCTATTTATATTTTTTTAGACTGGTCAAATGAAGAAGAAAAAACACAACTGTAATGAACATATGAAAATAAATCACAACAATAATCAGTATAAACCTGTTTGAAAACAAAAACAACAGAAATTGACTGACAGTTTTGAAAGGCAAAGTGTTAGAGGTCTGATCGACCTGTCACCCAGAGCGGGCATACTTGTGTGTTTGTATGTGTGTGTTAACATCCTGGATTTGTGTGTGCACACAGATGTTTACAGTATAGAGAAATAGTCGAGAAAATTTTTCCTCTTTATCTTTGCTGCACTGGCCGCAAAACCCCTCCGCGCGGAGGTGTTTCCAGACACATTGTACGTAGGGTGTTTAGGCTCAAAGATCAATTGAGTAAGTGGCAGTCCAACGCATTCAAAAAAACAATTCCTCCATTTTCCCTTTACAAAAAGTGAACAAGGGTAAAATATTTCTCCACTTCTACTTTTTGTCTTGATAGCACTGACATATAATTGCAACAATAAAAAATAAAAAATAAAATTAGAATAGTCTGTTATATCATTTTGCTTCATTTTTTTCTGACATAAATCTTTAGTATATATACCATAAATTTATGTCAAGACTAAGACATGATGTTGCTTCTTTTGTTCTCACACTCTCAGGGATGGTGAAAGGCGTCGACGCCATGGTGATGATGATGGTAAACGACATAGAGATAAAGAATCAAGAAACAGAGACAAAGACGTGAGTTGTTCAAGATTATCAAGCAGTAGATTACATTTACTTTCTTTATTTGTGTAGTAGACACAGCCTTATGGTTAGGAGCAATTATTTTTGTTTCTGTCATAGTTTTGTATGTTATTATTTTTCTCTGTGTATTGATGTGTATAATTGCACATGTGCAAGTTAGTGTATGTGTGGGTGTGTGGGAGTATCTAAGCGTGTGTTTGTGAATCAGCGAGTGAGTGACAGTCAGAAGTTAATTGGTTTGTAAATATTTTGTTTATTTCTGTCTTTGGTTTATCTATTACATCACAAGAACACTGCCTGAGTCATGACAAGAGTTGCACGATTATCATGTATACTGAGGATGTGTGCAAGAATTTTCTTTGATGGAAAAGAAGTATAAACTGCATGAGAATGAGCAACAAAATAATGCAAAAGGCATCCTCAAAATGTATGCAGTAAGCAGGTCATAATTGTATTTGAACAGTGTGTGACACATGTGTGTGTGTGTCTGTCTCTACGCGTCTGTGTTTGTGTTTGTGTGTGTGTGTGCATGTGTGTGTGTGCACCTCTTGCTTTACAATTTTCTTTACTTTTATTTTTCCTCACAGGATGATGGCCGAAACGATAATGATGTAAGTCACAAACTTTTCTGTTCTTTATGTGCATTGTGTTTTGCATGCAGTAACTTTTGTTCATGGATGAGGGAAGATAGAGGAGTTCTATCATTTGATTGTGTTATAACTTATTCAAACCGTTAGACCAAAGTTATTACAATCATTGTAATTCTGATATCTCACTGAACACTTTGCTGTATCCAGTCATCCTGAACTCAGGTCAAAATGAGTTCGGCTTATTCTCTCCCTGACAGGATGCCTTGGTTTTCCTTGTCTGGCGAGGAAATCGATTTTTTCTACATATTTAGATCTTTTCATAATGTGTTAATGGATGTAAGCAGATTCGCGATCGTCGATAATGATTTTTCATGGTGTTGTGTAATTTTTAAATTACAAAGGAATTGATATGTAAGACAGTTTCAAGCGAGTTATTTTTCGCGGCTGTATTTACTGTGCAAACAACTCTAAATATGGCAAAAGTGTCACGTGATAATCAACCGTTTGGTTTCGGCGCTCACTGGAGCAGACAATTTTTTCTGTAACCAGTTGACAGTGATGAAACCATATATTACGGTCTCCTTCCGGCAGCAGTCCCAAAATTTCGACTTGTTTTGACCTTAGAACGATGTCTTTATCTTAACTGTGAAGAACAGAACGGAGATCACTGTCGAAGTCGGCCTATCTGCAATCATTTTCATCTCGCGAACACTGATCTCAAATTTAGATCAGTGCTCGCGAAAAACATATGGGAGATATTACTCTGTATTCTTGTTTTGATAGATTCGCGTAGGACTGTAGCGTCCGGTCAGAGAGACAACTGGCAATAGCCGTGGAGCGATGCTTATCAGAATGGTATCCAGTGGCATCGAATTAGGGAGGTACACTGAAAACTCCCTCTCAAGACCTTCAAAGCTCTGAGAAAATCAGGTCCCAAAAAGGAGGGAGTCCTAGATTAAGGGTAAATTTACAGCTCTAGATTATTAACAGAAAGTCTGAAAAAACAGGGTCTTAAAAGTGAGGGAGTCTTAAAAGGGGGGGTTCCACTGTATTTGTTTTAACCAAGCTGCTTCAAGGACTGGGTGGCCGAGTGGTAACGCACTTGCGCTCGGAAGCGAGAGGTTGCAAGTTCGACCCTGGGTCAGGGCGTTAGCAATTTTCTCCCCCCTTTCCTAACCTAGGTGGTGGGTTCAAGTGCTAGTCTTTCGGATGAGACGAAAAACCGAGGTCCCTTCGTGTACACTACATTGGGGTGTGCACGCTAAAGATCCCACGATGGACAAAAGGGTCTTTCCTGGCAAAATTGTATAGGCATACAGACCTGTTTACCAGTACGATTTGGGCGTATTTTGTACGCCAAATTATTATCGGTACGCAAATACGCGACACACGCACAAAATACGCATAAGAAAAAGTCTAGAATACGTTTTCCGGTGTTGGTGTGCTGATTACGGGATGGTACAACTGATACCGGTTTCGGTCGAAGGGAGATAACCATGACAGCGAGTCTTCAGCTGTGGAAACCTTGTTCAATTGTTTGCACGTGCGATCGTCTGGACAATTGTGGCAAAATGAAGGTAAAATGTGCCAGTTTCGGATGACTGTACCAAGTCTAAACAGCAGAAGCAGCAGATTTTCTTGGAGAAATATAAGAAAGAGCCAGGAATTGTGGAGTCTACTATGAGAAAAAGTCATGCACACTGCAAGTATTGTAAATCAGATTTCTCCGTTGCCCATGCTGGGAAATATGACATCGAATGACACTGCAGTTCCAAAACTCACCTGGACAAGGTTGCTGCAAAGAAATCCACTGAAAGCTGCCAAGGAATTCATTCCCGCAAAGCAAATCCTGCCAGAAGAAAAGGCTGTAGTCCGTGCTGAAGCAATGTTTTCTGAGATGATTGTAAAACTGAACTTGCCACTGTCAACCGCAGATGTTATTTCACGAACTTCATCTTTTCATTATCTATCTGTTTGGAAGACACTGGTTATAATGCTATAAACTGACAGGTAAATAAAATTGTTTTATCCCTGTTGTATTGGAAGGAGTTAAATTCTGAAGGTGTTCACAAGACATGCTATTCTTACACAAACACGTTTGCACCCACGCGTACATTTTCCCTCGCCCATATGGCTTTGCTTGCAAAGTACACCAACTTTTTGAAAAATACACTCAACTTTTTGGGAAAGTACTCTTGCCTCGGGTTTAGGGTAAACAGGTCTGGGCATAGATAAAAATGTCCACCAAAATACCCGTGTGACTTGGAATAATAGGCCGTGAAAAGTAGGATATGCGCCGAAATGGCTGCGATCTGCTGGCCGATGTGAATGCGTGATGTATTGTGTAAAAAAAATTCCATCTCACACGGCATAAATAAATCCCTGCGCCTTGAATATGTGCGCGATATAAATTGCATAAAATAAAAAAATAAAAAATAAAAATAAATCCCTGCGCTTAGAACTGTACCCACGGAATACGCGCGATATAAGCCTCATATTGATTGATTGATTGATTGATTGAACTGTTGTGCACAAATGAATGTATTATTTTTGTGCACAACCACTTCTAAAATGATACCAGTTGGGTGATCAGTGAATGTGAATTAGCTCTATCCTGTGTATGTTTGTGCATAAGATATCGAATTGTTTTATGTTAGGAGGAAATACATGTGGAATCCGTTAAATGGCTGCTACATCAGTCAAATCTATTGCAGGATGAGCGAGAACGAAGGCGACAGGAGAGACGAAAAGAAAAAGAAAAGAAAGATGAGGTAGGAGGCTGAATTGAGTTTTGAGTGACCATGCCTTGAAAGAGAATAGAGAACAAAAATCAAATTATTTCAAACTTTTTTTTTCTCACTCAAAATAGTAGTTAATTCTGGTAGTAAGCTCAGTTTGTTGTTAAGAGAGTGATTGAAGGATGTAACTCTTATAGCTCCAACGTGGCACTTTCATTGACTTTATTTATGAAAGAATTGCTTTTTTAGCTTTCATGCAGAATGGAAAAGCAGGTCTGATGTTTGTTTTGTTTTTTTAGCTTCAGGGATTTTATGGAGCCCCAGTAAGTCCCACTGGTTCAAAAGATAAAAGCAAATTGAAGATTGAAACTAAGAATTTGTGGGGCTGTTAGAAATCCGTTAGAAATCTAGAAAAAGGACTGGTGAGGCTGAAAGCCTAAAGGGTTAAAGCGCAGTTGTGAGCTGGCAGTGCAAACATTGAAAAACATCAACCTGTGTAACCTTTTTTTAACAGGATGGTGGAAAAGACCGAGATCACAAAAGTAAGAGAAGCAAAGATGAAGACGAAGACCGGAAAGAGAGACATCGAGACAGGTAAGCAACGACGGTTTACCCTTTGCTACCCAGAACGCCCGATATCATCCGCTCGTGAACCCAAATGTAGATCCCAAAACGCACACTATACTACCTGTGATGCCTTTCTGTTTCCACTGACTTCCTGTCAGGTTTCAGCATTTATTATTTTAGAAAAACTTGCAGTGGTAACTTTACTACTTGTACGATATTTCAAAGTTTAAAATTGATGGGAGTTACTTACCATGTCATGGGAGGAATGGGTTAAAAGTGTGCACTTCTGTGGTTTTAGAAGTAAAAGTATTTGTGTCTGATGAATATTGTGAAATGTTTTGTCTGAAGAGACTAGTAGTCTACGATGGAAAAAAGATAGAAATAAGAGGCATTGTATTGAGGTGTTACTGACTGTGTGAAGGTACTTTTTTTGGTCCCTGCTATCTGGGTGTCGGCATGCCCTCCGCTCTTTGTAAACGTGTCATGTGTGTGTTTGCCTGTGTTCAGAGAAGACCGACACAAGGATCGGGACGAAAGACGAAGAGACAGAGACGATAAAGGCGACGGCAAACACAGGGACAGGGGAGACAGAGACGAGAGGAAGACGAGGGAGAAGGACAGGGACAAAGAAAGCAGAGAGGAGCGAGAAGAGAGAAAGAGAAGGGAAAGAGAGGAGAACGAGAGAGAGAAGGCAGAGCAGCGGCGGAGAGAGGAGGAGGAGGACCAACAGAAGAAAGAGGTACGAACATCTTGGTTTGATTCTTAGTATCAGTACATCTCAAAGAGCCCATGTGTGAATAAATGTGTGGAAAGTTAGAAGTTTTATATGTCAGGCAATCCTTCTTCTTCTTCTTCGGCGGTCCAGGATTTTTGGCCTCAGGTCAGACTTCAAGTTTTGTAGCTTGAATAAAGCTAGTGGTCAGGATCAGGGAGTCTTTGGTGCCCCAGAGTTGCTCCTGCAGTGTGGCACCTTGGGGCCAGTGATCTGTTCTGGCTTCCTGGTGGAGCGGGCAGGTCTGCAGGATGTGCTCCGGGGTCTGTATATGGGCCTGTTTTGCACGGGCAGTTCGGTGTGTGCGACAGACCAAGGCGGTGCATGTGGGCACGCAGTCGACAGTGTCCAGTCCGTAGGCGGAAGAGGATGGTCTGCTGATGGCGCTGTAGGTTGGGCGTCAGGCAATCCAAATCTATTTCCGCGAAAGCAACAACAACAACAACAAATTTGTTTAAACTACACGCGAAATATGATAGTTTAACCCAGGTGAGAGGGAGAGGGAGAGGGAGAGAGGGAGAGGGACAAAATAGTGTGATTCTCTACATGCACAAGTTATCTTTCACCAGACGCGGTAACATTCATATTTACAAGACCAAAATGCTGCAGCTTCTGGGAGCGTTGCCCCCAGGACCCCACCAGGGGACCTACATGGCCCCCTGGACCCCCAGCGTTATTTATTTCCTTGAAACATATTCTTCCTTGAATGGATTGCCTGGATGTCCAGCGATGTTATTTGGTGAAGGCAGTTGGCGAAACTCTCAAACATCTTTTAAATCGCGGGATAACTTGACCTTGCATGCAGCAAAGCAGTCACTGGGGCTGATGGGGTCTATGTCGACCAAAAGAGTGGGATTCCCTGTAGGTGGAGTTCCTGGAGGGGGATTCCCTGTATACAGGGAATCCCACAGGGTGGAGTTTTTTTTCAATAAAACTTGCAAAGCATACTCGAATTTCTAAGAAATATCAAAACAGATTGAAAAACATCAAATTCTACCGATGTCGCCAAGCATCACGTGACTATCAGCGACACGCTACAGGAACTAAATCCTGTGGTATTCCCTGTATACAGGGAATCCCCCTCCAGGAACTCCACCTACAGGGAATCCCACTCTTTTGGTCGACATAGACCCCATCAGCGTCACTGGGAGTGGGACAATTATGCCTTCACTCTTCTGTTCATCAGCTATTTTATGCATCCATTTATGTTATAACTGAGCGTTAACACTTTGTTCATATTTCTGTTTCTTTCAGGAGAAACCAAAAGGAAACGAAGACGGAGATGACTATGATGATGATTTTGAGGTATTCTGCTTCTTTTTTCTGTACACTGTCTGCACTTTCTTACATGTCAATCGTCAACCGTTCCGATCCACCTTGAAGTATGAGCAGATTTTCCTGCTCTCAGGTGTTGATGGGTGTGGGAGTGAGTGAGGCTGTGTGTGTGTGTGTGTGTGTGTGTGTGTGTGTGTGTGCATGTACTTCATCGTTCATGCTATATGGGTTGTTTCACAGAGCTTCTATTGGGATCTAAAGCTTCTATATGTTATGTGAATGATATTTCAATTCAGAGGGAGAAATGTTAACCACAGAAGTTGATTTCATCAAGTAAATGCAATTTCAAAATATTTCCTCTGTGTGCAGAGAAAGAATTGATTATATTTTCACGGATATATAGTCTGTGTTTAGTGTGTCACAAGTATTTCACAATAAATCACTCCTGTAACATAGAAACAACGGGATATAACAGGGATTTAAATATGCAAGAAAAGTCAAGAAAACAGATTTTATATACATGTAATATGGTGGGAATTTCTTTTAATGTTTTTCATTAATTAACTAATGATTAATTTACTTGATTTATTTTATGCTTTTTGCAGGACTATGAAGATGACTTTGAAGACGAGGACGTTTTGGATGATGACGTGAGGCCAATACTTCTTACTCATTGTCATTTTTGTTTAATAGTAATTAATGACAGTGGTACCTGTCAAGAAATAACCCCCTAGGGACTAGCTGAAAGTGTCCCTACTTTGCAGATGGCCGGTCATGACAGGTTTATTTTGGTCAAGATAATAGACAAAGCGACAACAGAGGATGTCCTTTTATTTGGAGGTGTCCTCTCATCGAAGGGGCCTTGCATTGCAGTTACTACTGTATAATTGTTTTTACATTAGCCCCCGTAGTTCGATCAGCATGCAGAAATAAGTGTTTGATGTCAAATCTTGCGGTAGGAATACAGTGATCAAAATAATCTTTCCTGGAGTCATTTTTAGAAGACATTTCATTGTGAGCTTTATTTCTACACTTTGATTCTCAGTGAAACAGCATGCATGGAAATCTTTGTAGAAACTTTCAGTTATACTGCGGGTCATGAATAAGAATTGTATGTTTCATTGCTTGAACATCATGCGTACTTTTCCATGCACATCCAGAGTGGCCGTCCAAAGAAGAAGGTAAGATATGAATTTGGTTTTGCTTATTTTGCTCCTTTTTGTCATGCATTTTGTTCAGGATCTTTATGTAGCTTTCTCAAATTTTTATTTGGGTTTCTGTAGCAGTTGCTTTTTACATTTAGTCAAGTTTTGACTAAATGTTTTAACATAGAGGGGGAATCGAGACGAGGGTCGTGGTGTATGTGTGTGTGTGTTTGTGTCTGTCTGTCTGTGCGTGTGTGTGTGTAGAGCGATTCAGAGTAAACTACTGGACCGATCTTTATGAAATTTTACATGAGAGTTCTTGGGTATGATATCCCCAGACGGTTTTTTCATTTTTTCGATAAATGTCTTTGATGACGTCATATCCGGCTTTTTGTAAAAGTTGAGGCGGCACTGTCACACCTTCATTTTTCAATCAAATTGATTGAAATTTTGGCCAAGCAATCTTTGACGAAGGCCGGACTTCGGTATTGCATTTCAGCATGGAGGCTTAAAAATGTATTAATGACTTTGGTCATTAAAAATCAGAAAATTGTAATTAAAATTATTTTTTTATAAAACGATCCAAAGTTACTTTTATTTTATTCTTCATCATGTTCTGATTCCAAAAACATATAAACATGTTATATTCAAATTAAAAACAAGCTCTGAAAATTAAAAATATAAAAATTATGATTAAAATTAAATTTCCGAAATCGTTTTAAAAACAATTTCATCTTATTACTTGTCGGTTCCTGATTCCAAAAACATATAGATATGACATGTTTGGATTAAAAACATGCTCAGAAAGTTAAAACGAAGAGAGGTACGTGCTACGCAGCACAGCGCAACAGCTACCGCGCTAAACAGGCTCGTCACTTTCACTGCCTTTTGCACTAGCGGCGGACTACGGTCATTGTGAAAAAATGCAGTGCGTTCAGTTTCATTCAGTGAGTTCCACAGCTTGACTAAATGTAGTAATTTCGCCTTACGCGACTTGTTGTTTGTTTGTTTTTGCTTCTTCTTTCTTCTGGGTTCCCATGTTTTTGCAGATTTGCCAACAATTTTAAAGTTAAAAAACAAAGGATTACTGTACTCACCAATACAAAGACGACACAAGACGATTACGAATTTTTGCTTCTGGAAGCTTCATCAGGAAAAGAACACAAAAGACAACAAAAAGCAGACGCAACAGGATTTTAAAGTTAAAAACCTATAAATGTGCAAAGATTTGCTGAGATTTGCATCAGAATGCACCATTTTGTCAGTCAGAGCCCTGTTCTTTCTTCCCCTTTATTTCAGGTAGAAAATTGCTTGTGCTTTAGCTGTCATCGCTTCTTTTTTTTCTTTAGTTGGTAGATTTCAGTAAAGTTATGTCTATAGCTTTTTTATTTTATTTTTATTTGAGGTTGGTGATGGGTTATCCAGTGTAGTGATTTGCTGGGAGATTTTGCGTGCATATCCTTTTCTATTTTTCTTCTTCTTTCCTTCTTAATACTACCAGAGTCGAGTAACTGTACATCTTGGCTATGTGTTTCTCGGTTTGTCTTACTTTTTCATCACAGTTATCATGAATGATGCCATTGTTGTGAAGAAAAACTACTGTGAATTGTTTGCAGGCCATGGCTTACACGCTAGATTATGAGTCTCCGTCACGCATGGAATACTTTGTCAAAGTTGAAGTAATATGGAGTGATGTGAAGACCATTAAAAAAAAAGCACAGGTGTTTTTTTAAACACAGTTGTTGTTGTGTTGTTTTTAACAGCACAGTTTGATCAATCCAGTTTTAATTAAGTGACTTATCGTATCTTCATCACACAGGAGATACTTTGTCAAAATTGAAGTAATAAGGAGTGGTGTGAAGACCAGTTGAAAAGAAAGCATTGTTGTTGTGTTGTTTTTAACAGCACAGTTTGATCAATTCAGTTTTAATTAAGTGAATTAGCTTATCTTCATCACGCAGGAGATTCTTTGTCAAAGTTGAAGTAATAAGGAGTGGTGTGAAGACAGCACAGTTTGATAAATCATGTTTTTAGTGACTAGTAATTATCTTAATACAGCCCACAAGGCTATAAAGCACAATTAGCCGGAATCCGTAAGTTTTTACACAAAACAGTAATTCGTCACGTATAAGATGCATACGTGAGCCAAGAGGCAAATTTGTGAGCAGGAATACGTTCAGTTTGCTACTGTAGGTCCGGCTGCCATCCCCCACCCCCACTCCACCATTTGTTGCAAAATATTAATGCACACACTAATCTTCTCAGTCATCACATGACAGTGTTTGCAACAACAACAACAAAATAAGGTTAAAATTTAAGATAACCAGTGTGTAATTTTGTACAAGAAAAAAGCAAAACGGAAAATTTAGAAAATGTATAAGTTTATGTTTTTTTGGGGGGGAAACTGTTGATTAAGTTAAACAAAATCAAGAGAGAGCCTTTAGTCATCATAAACTCACCCGCTCAGTACGTTTGTATTAGGCATTGGGAACATTTGCAGCAGTCTGGCGCGAAGCTAAGTAGATATGATTCTAAAAAGATGTGTGTGTATTTTCACAGTAGTGTGTTTTGATCTGCATGAGGTTTTTTTCGGAATTAATATTTGATATATTTGCATAAACTATAAGTAACAATGTGGGGGGAAAAGCGAAAGGTAAAAACAGAAAGTAGTCTGTTTATATTTCATGATGTTAAATAATGGATGAGTGTAAATTTTTTTTTTTGCTGGTAGAATTTTGAAGTTCAGGGAGAGATTAGTTAAATCTTCACATTCATTTTGGTGACAATACAAGAACCTGCCATAATTATCTGCGTAATTAGTGTGAATCGATGTGTTTTTTGAGTGGCACATCAGAGTCATTTTTTCTTCAGTAACTTGTGTGAATTTGGGTCCAGATTTAACAGAAAGTATCAAATAAAAATGTGAACAACAGTGTAATTTTGTGTTTACTCTGTGTACACTGACATGTCTTATTTAGCGCAAAGCAAAAGCTCCTGCAGCTCGACAGGTGAGCTTTGGTTATCAAGCGCAGCTTGGTGTTGGCCGTGGTGTTTATGGTGGTGGTGGGCGGTTTTTAGACAGGTGCACATTGTTTGCTGGAAGCCTGTTGTCATCAATGGCGGGATTGTCAAATGTCATTACTTGTGGGATTTGGTGTGGCACACAAGCCTGTTGTTGTCGTCAATGGCAGGACTGTCATGTGTCATTTCTTGTGGGATGGGGTGTGGCACACAAGCCTGTTGTTGTCGTCAATGGCGGGATTGTCAAGTGTCATTTCTTGTGGGATGGGGTGTGGCACACAAGCCTGTTGTTGTCGTCAATGGCGGGATTGTCAAGTGTCATTAATTTTCTTGTGGGATCGGATGTGGCACACAAGTTCCATACAAGAGCCTCACACACAAAGTCAGTAAGGGTAAATTAATGTCACTTTGCAGGGGCGGATCAGTTGCTTTGTAAGGGGGGGGGGGGGGGCACTTTGAATCGAAAGTGAATGTGATGGGCACGAAGCGCCCGAATTTGCTAGGGGGGTCCGGGGGCATGCCCCCCCGGAAAAAATGTTGCCCAAAGAAGCAAAATGGTGCCATCTGGTGCCATTTGAACTTAGAAATGGTCATAGAATCAGCATAGAAATTTATTTTTTCTTCTTTTTTTTCTCTTCTTTTTTTTCGGGGGGGGGGGGCACGTGCCCCCTGTGCCCCCCCCCCCCCCTCGTCCGCCCCTGCTTTGGGTTGGACAGGGTGGGGTGAGGATTGTGTTTCCTCTTCTCTCTGGGCACTTACAAACATATAGACATTGATGGACACTTGTGTGTCTTGTGTTCCCTTGTGAAGTCTTCATACACACTCCATTGTAATCATTATCTTTTGGAAAGAGCTTTTTTTTCAGTCTTGCAGGTGGCAAGCTTATGTTTGCTAAAGGTATTGCTTTGGGATTATACATAGTCATGTCATTCTGGACTTCATTGCATTTTCCATCTCATTCTTTTGTCCTCGTTCTTTTGTCTGTCTTAGCAGTCTGAGAGCAGTGGAAACACAGTCCACTCAAACAGTTTCATGAGGATGCTGGCGCTAGGCAACACGGAAAGTTTATCTCACTTTTGCCTTGCAGTATTATCTGACTCCCTCTCCTCACTCCCACCCCTCCATCACACCACTCCCACCCCCAGTCCCTGTGACGACTACCTTCGCATGCAGCATTCATACCTTATTACACCTTGTTTTTCTTATAGACTACAACAAATAAAATGTTAGTTTTCGATGTCAATGCAAAAAAATTAAAGTCGATAAGCGGGTTTCTTTAAAAAAACAATTTTCATTGAAGCTTTTTATTTTTTTATTTACATAGGCTCATGTGGCTTTCTATTGGCCAGAAATGTTGCAAGCTTTGTTCCTTGGATTTCGGAGAAGATTAACTTTCCTTGTAAAGTCTGCAGAATCGAGTTTTGTCATGTTTTATTAAAGTTTTATTTTATTTGAGGGTTAAAAAAGAAAGGTGGGGAGAAAAAGATAGGGTTGGTCGGGGAATCAGAACCATTTAAAAAAATGTCTTGGCCTTATTTTCATAGCTACAAATATCAGTTCATGAACTTATAATATGATCATTTTTCACAGCAGTATGAAAAGTTCCACTTTTTTCATCAGTAATGAACATATTCTGGCATGCATTGTTACTTGATGTAAATGTATTGCACAATCTTCTTTGATTTTGTACGCATGAGGCATTGATTCAAAGGATAATTATATTGCTGCTTAAATGTCAGCAGGGATGTAGTTAAGCTTTAAAAAAAAATTTAAAAAATTTAAAAACACTTCATTACTCACCTTTTAAAAGGGAAGGTGTCTTTCAGTGGAAATATTTATTGATGGAAACATTCCACTGTCCCGGAAAGGATCATTGGGTTTTATTCTTCTTCTTCTTCTTCTTCTGCGTTCGTAGGCTGAAACTCCCACGCACACTCGTGTTTTTTGCACGAGTGGAATTTTACGTGTATGACCGTTTTTTTACCCCGCCATTTAGGTAGCCATACGCCGTTTTCGGAGGAAGCATGCTGGGTATTTTCGTGTTTTTATAACCCACTGAACTCTGACATGGATTACAGGATCTTTTTCGTGCGCACTTGGTCTTGTGCTTGCGTGTACACACGGGGGTGTTCGGACACCGAGGAGAGTCTGCACACAAAGTTGACTCTGAGAAATAAATCTCTCGCCGAACGTGGGGACGAACTCACGCTGACAGCGGCCAACTGGAGGGTTTTATTCAAATATGAAAGCTTGATGTTTGCTCAAAACATTCTCACTGTCCCTGAAAGAATCATTGGTTTTATTCAAATATGAAAGCTTGATGTTTGCTCAAAACATTCCCACTGTCCCGGAAAGGATCATTGGGTTTTATTCAAATATGAAAGCTTGATGTTTGCTCAAAACATTCCCACTGTCCCTGAAAGAATCATTGGTTTTATTCAAATGTGAAAGCTTGATGTTTGCTCAAAACATTCTCACTGTCCCTGAAAGAATCATTGGTTTTATTCAAATATGAAAGCTTGATGTTTGCTCAAAACATTCTCACTGTCCCTGAAAGAATCATTGGTTTTATTCAAATGTGAAAGCTTGATGTTTGCTCATTGTATGTGCCTGTCTTTGTGTCACTTGTAACTGTGACTCTGTGTTGTTGCTTCGTTTGGTTGATTAGCTGCTAAGACGAAAAAACAAGAATGGCTGGTTCATGGAACATTTAATTTTTGACAAAACAAAACATTTAAAAGAACATTGACCCAGTGGTCTTTATAACCCCCCGCAGGTTAGGGGGAAGAATTTACCCGATGCTCCCCAGCATGTCGTAAGAGGCGACTAACGGATTCTGTTTCTCCTTTTACCCTTGTTAAGTGTTTCTTGTATAGAATATAGTCAATGTTTGTAAAGATTTTAGTCGAGCAGTATGTAAGAAATGTTAAGTCCTTTGTACTGGAAATTTGCATTCTCCCAGTAAGGTCATATATTGTACTATGTTGCAAGCCCCTGGAGCAATTTTTTTATTAGTGCTTTTGTGAACAAGAAACAATTAACAAGTGGCTCTATCCCATCTCCCCCCTTTCCCCGTCGCGATATAACCTTCGTGGTTGAAAACGACGTTAAACACCAAATAAAGAAAGAAAGAATTAATCATGTGAGATGAATGGAAAAGGATTCCTTTTGATGGCACCGCTTTGCCATTGATCAGGCAAAAAACATCATCAGTTTCATTCATCTCTAAGTTTTTGTTTGTCCATTGTAATGATCATTGGGTCGATGTTCTTGTGAATGTCAGGTTTTGTCAAAAATTAAACATTCCATTAACTAACCGTTCTTGTTTTTTTATTCTGAATTTTGGAACGTTAGCTGTCTATCTGGTTTCTATTTAGGCATTAAGACAAATAAGAGATGTAACTAGGTATATTACATGCATGAAGATTTTGTGTTTTGATTTGTCATGGTGGTTGGTTAAACATGCTGATTTCACAAATTTGATGTGTGTTGTGTTGGACCACTGTGCACAAGCCAACTAATGTATTATTTTTTCACTTACAAATAAATTTAGTTTGATATAAATAAAACGATAAATAATGAATGAACGAGGGAATGAATGAATGAATGAATGAATGAATGAATGAATGAATGAATGAATCTGTGTTACAAATTTACAACTGGTAAGATTATGTTAGCCAGCAAACAGTTAGTGTCTTTTTATACTTTATTTTTACAGATATATCAAAGTGACAATACCCCGGCCCCAGATAGCTTGTCTTCACAGACACACATTAACATCAAATCTTACCATAGTTATTTTAAGAGCTGTTTAAGCTTAGGATTCTGTGTACGAGTGTGTGTATGTGTGCGTGTGGGAGCATGGATGCGTGTGTCAGAGAGAAATAGATATTGTGGTTCATGAATCTTCTTCTTCTTCTTCGTCGTTCGCTCTGTCATGTGAGCGTAGATGCGTTGTGCTGCCGTTACGCACCTGACAAGTCAGGCCCAGCACATCCGACTTCAGCTTGTTTTTATATCAGAGTGTTCGCTCTCCTAGATTGATTGCTTTACCGGGCTGCCGAGTTCAATCTACCCGTGTTCATGAATGATTATTAAACTTTGAGCAGTCCTTTCTGTATGATTGTTCCCTCTCAGATTTTATGCAGAGAATATATTTATATTCACCTATTTGCTGAAGACACATTGGGATCACAAACAGTACAACTTTCAGAACATAATGAAGACGGGCGCAGTGGCCTAGTGGTAAGACGCCGGCCTCCCAAGCGGGAGGTCATGGGTTCGAATCCCGGCCGCTGCCGCCTGGTGGGTTAAGGGTGGAGATTTTTCCGATCTCCCAGGTCAACTTATGTGCAGACCTGCTAGTGACTTAACCCCCTTCGTGTGTACATGCAAGCACAAGACCCTATAATCCATGTCAGAGTTCGGTGGATTATAGAAACACGAAAATACCCAGCATGCCTCCCCCGAAATCGGCGTATGCTGCCTGAATGGCGGGGTAAAAACGGTTATACACGTAAAAATCCACTCGTGCTAAAAACATGAGTGAACGTGGGATTTTCAGCCCATGAACGCAGAAGAAGAAGAAGATAATATAATGAAGCAATATTTATGTTTATCTTTGTTCATTGAATTTCATTAGTTTAGTGGCTTTTTTAGCATGTTTATTTTTAATGCAAAAAGCACACGAAATAAATACAAAAAAGAGAATGTCCAATGAATAATGGGTTTTTTCTGAAGGACGATGGAAAATGCTTTATTGTGATTTTGGACATTTATTGTTTTACAGGAAGGAGAGATGGAGGAAGTGCTTCGAGCCCTGGATGAAGAGAATGCCAGGCTTACCTCCCTTTCCCATCGCAGCAACTGGTCCGATTCAGTGAGCTTTTTATTTTTCTCTGGGGATTCTCAAGATTGCAAGTGGTTGCACAGGAAGCAAAACTTCTGGCAATTGAATGATAATTTATGAGCGAGTTATACAACAGAAATATTCCATCTGAGTGATCGACAAGAAGAAGAAGAAGAAGAACAGAAATGCCTGTGAGTGGTAAAGTAATAAAGCTTTGCAAAGTTCTACAATCGCACCTGTCTGTAATGACAAGCCAAGGGACCAAGCAGAACTGGTTGATAGAGACAGGTGGGGGTAATGAAAAAGGTTAATCACACAGAAACAAATCGTCGGGGATCATTTTGAGTGGTCGTTGTTAACGAGAGATGGTTGCCCAGGCAGGTTCAACTGCATCAAGTGAACGATTATAGTGTTCACATTAGCACTCTGATAAGCTTGACCACTTGAATATATTTTGTATACATTACAGACACTGTGGCAAGTAACTGCGTCCTTTCAAACTTTCAACAAAAATCCATCCAAAAGTAACCACTACAAGTTTTCCAAAATTATGAACGCTGAAACCTCGCAGGAAGCCGGTAGAAACGGAAACAGATGTGGGTAGTATTCGCTGTGGCCATATAATCTAAACTATTCACTCTCAAGAACAAGATAACAATGAAAATGTACCCCCATAAACCCTCAGTTTTAACGTTGTGAATGCTTGACAACCTAATTGAAATCTTGACATGCTTGACAACCTAATTGAAATCTTGACATGCTTGACAACCTAATTGAAATCTTGACATGCTTGACAACCTAATTGAAATCTTGACATGCTTGACAACCTAATTGAAATCTTGACATGCTTGACAACCTAATTGAAATCTTGACATGCTTGACAACCTAATTGAAATCTTGACATGCTTGACAACCTAATTGAAATCTTGACATGCTTGACAACCTAATTAAAATCTTGACATGCTTGACAACCTAATTGAAATCTTGACATGCTTGACAACCTAATTGAAATCTTGACATGCTTGACAACCTAATTGAAATCTTGACATGCTTGACAACCTAATTAAAATCTTGACATGCTTGACAACCTAATTGAAATCTTGACATGCTTGACAACCTAATTGAAATCTTGACATGCTTGACAACCTAATTGAAATCTTGACATGCTTGACAACCTAATTGAAATCTTGACATGCTTGACAACCTAATTGAAATCTTGATATGCTTGACAACCTAATTGAAATCTTGACATGAGAACATTTTCATCGTTATCTTGTTCTTCTCACCTGCAGTCTTTTGTTCCTTTTCTGATGTTCACTCTCATTTTTAGACGGAACTGTCGGACGAAAGATTCAAGGATGGGGAGGAACGCCCAGGTCAGCAGCCGCAACAAGAGGGAGAGGACGGGAAGCCCGCCAGACCACGTACCGTTATCAACTTCGTGTCAGCACGGCAGCGAGTCCTCAACCAATCAGTGGCCAGCAAAGCTCGACGGAGGGCCGACGATCTCAAGAACATGATCGAGTTGGATACCGTGTTCTACGACATGTTTGATCTTCAGCCGGTCCGAGAGTATGACCTCTACATCCGAAGTTTCGGCCGTTCTAACACCAAGCAGGTTTGTTTTCTTTTGTGGTGTGCAGTAGCGCAAGGGTGTTGTTGGTGTGTGTCTGTGATGGAAGATGCGCCTTCATTGCAACCAGGATGTCATTCCGTGAGTAGGATGTTTTGGTTTTGATTAAAGTGGAAAAAAGGAGTCCTTTATTCAGGGAAATGTAGTCATCGGAAGGGCCAAATAAAGGTTTGTGGATAAACAATCTCACCCCACCCTTCCTGTTTTAAAGACCGCAAAAAAATCACAATAAATCAGGCTTTGAAAGGAAGGAAGTCATAATTGATTACCACAGCCTCTGAACAAAAAAGTCTGGGAAAAGGGGAAAACAAAAGGGGGGAGGGGTACACTGATACATTCAATTTAGCACCACTGTTGAAGGTAGGTGCTTCAACTTCTGGTGGTTTTTTTTGGTTACTCAAGCAAGCATGAACTGTGTCTGTGCAGGCCTACATTCAAACCAACGAGGATGCAGCAGAGCGAGAAATTCAGACAGAGGAGATCGAAGATCTGGACAAATGGACGCAACATCCTGCAGAAGATCTGGCAGGAGTGGGAGGTAGGTCTAGCTGCCATCGTTACTGTACTACTAAAGCCTGTCCTTAACTGGGCCATAGACCAAATAGCCTGGACCGCCAACTCGTCACGTGACCCTTCGAGGTTACGACGCTCGACTTTCAGGGGCGCTTAGCGTCCGGTTTGAAAGGCCAGCGATTCGAAGACAGTGAAAAGAAAGCACGCTCCAGTTATTTGTGACAATGGGAGGTGACAATGAACTGGATTTTCCAAAACTCCAAACTAAACTTAACAAAACTCATCGAAAAACATGTTCCATATGCACTTTAGCTGAGTTTATTTTAGCATTTTCAGAACTTACCTCGGCAATTTCGTCCATGTTTACAATCGACACCAGATATGACGTCCCCCTGATTTCTGAAAGGCCATGTAAGCGTAGGTTCCTAAATGCGAGAGGCCGCTACCTCGTAATAGAGAGAAAGAGCGGAGAGAGAGCTAGTTGGCGGTCCAGGATAAATGGTCTATGACTGGGCGAAGTCGACTTCGCGAAGCATACTTTGTGAAGCTGGCCGCACGAAGCTTTAACACTAAGTGTTTAAAAAAAGACTTTGCGAAGTCGACTTCAGGCTCAATTAAGGATCGTCTTAAGTGGAAGCATTGTCCCTTTCCTCAATGCCTGCCTGTCTTCTTGTCTTTTTCTCTCCTGTCTGTTCTTCTTTCTGTCGTGTTTTTCTTCTCTCTTTCTTTTCTGTCTCTTTTTCATTCTTTGCCCTCTGTCTTTTTTTCTTGCTTCCCTCTTTTCTGTCAGTCGGTCTCCCTTGTTTTCTTTCGTGCCTCTCTTTCTTTCTAGCTTTCTTGCTTTCTTTCCTTCAGTCCTTCCTCTCTCTCTTTCTCGCTTTCTTGCATGCCAGCTTTCTGTCTTCTTTACAGCCTTTTCTTTCTTTCTTTCTTTCTTTTTTTCTTTCTTTTTTTCTTACTTTTTATTGTTGGGTTACTTACTTTAAAAATGTTGTACTCTGGAGAGAGAGAGAGAGAGAGTGATGGGGAGGAAGAGAGAGTGGGAGATGGAGAGAGAGAGTGTGACGAGGAGGGAGGGAGAATGGTTGAGATAAAGAGAGGGAGAAATATTGTGTCTGTCCATATGTGTGTTTGTGGGGGAGGGGGGTACCGTTTAGTACTGTTGACAATGAAATGTTTTTCCTCTGTGTGAAGGTGATGGAATCACAGTGATGACCGGCAGTGAGGAGAAGGCGGTCACCAAGGAGAACATGGCTCGCGTCGGCAAGTTCATCGAAAGAGCTGCACAGGTACACATCTTTGTAACGAGATACAGTGGAACACACCTTTTAATAATATCGAAAGAGCTGCACAGGTACGCATCTTTGTAACGAGATACAGTGGAACACACCTTTTAATAATATCGAAAGAGCTGCACAGGTACGCATCTTTGTAACGAGATACAGTGGAACACACCTTTTAATAATATCGAAAGAGCTGCACAGGTACGCATCTTTGTAACGAGATACAGTGGAACACACCTTTTAACGATATCGAAAGAGCTGCACGGGTACACATCTTTGTAACGAGATACAGTGGAACACACCTTTTAATGATATCGAAAGAGCTGCACAGGTACACAGCTTTGTAATGAGATACAGTTGAACCCCCCTTTAAAAAAAAAAATTGAAGACTGCACATTTATACACCTTGCTTTTTCAAACTTTCTGTTCATAATCTCTGTTAATTTACCTCCATTTTGGGCAAGGATGTAGCTCAGTCGGTAGCGCGCTGGATTTGTATCCAGTTGGCCGCTGTCAGCGTGAGTTCGTCCCCACGTTCGGCGAGAGATTTATTTTCTCAGAGTCAACTTTGTGTGCAGACTCTCCTCGGTGTCCGAACACCCCCGTGTGTACACGCAAGCACAAGACCAAGTGTGCACGAAAAAGATCCTGTAATCCATGTCAGAGTTCGGTGGGTTATAGAAACACGAAAATACCCAGCATGCTTCCTCCAAAAACGGCGTATGGCTGCCTAAATGGCTGGGTAAAAAACGGTCATACACGTAAAATTCCACTCGTGCAAAAAAAAAAGTGTACGTGGGAGTTTCAGCCCACGAACGCAGAAGAAGAAGAAGAAGAAGAAAGAAATGAGGGTTCCAGTCTGTACGACAATGACTGTCTCTTTATGATCCTTTCTTCCAAAATATAATGTCTGATGTCAAGAGCGAAACAAACTTTTAGAAGACTTATTCACAGTGCACATAATTGCGCCACTTAAAAATGTCTGTCATTTCTGATGGATGTATGTATTCTGAGGAATCTGAGTTTCAAGACTGGAGTTTGTTTGGGTGACTTAATCATATCAGCAGTGAACAATTACTTGTAAGGTCACGACCAGAATATGCATTTAGCAGCATAATATATTTAATGAAGAAATGAGATTGTTGACAATAGTGTGACAGGGAGACTCAGGCATGGGAATTGTCCGCGAAATCGCGGATTTCCGCGAAAAGGAAATTACGTTTCAGTGAAAATAAAAAATTGTCCGCGGCAAAACAAAGGTAAATTACACGAGAGCGACAAAAATCAACAACCTGCTCGTCAGTGCTGAAAAAGTCGTATGATCTTGGACACGTGGTGATAGAGGTAGTGACGTAGTACACACCAATGGGAGGTAACTCTCAGAGTATGTGCTCATTACCATGGCTATTTTTAGCTCTTTTGGTGATGGGGTTGCTTCCCTTTAAAAAAGTCAGACGGGTAAGCCTTTTCAGACCTTAGCATCTCAGACTGTGTCAATGCTATATGTGATTTGGGTAAGTATATTAATCAAAGGAAAATTTACTTTTAAAATTTTCGATTAAATTATATGTATACTATTGTCTCTCTATCCATTATTTGCTTACACGAAGGGGTGTTGCAGGTAGCTCTGTCTCCTCCTTGGGGATGAAGCTACCAGGGGAAGGGATTGTGTTGGAGGTGCGGGTAGAGGGGTAGCCCTTCCGGTGCTCCCCCTTGGACCTCCCTAGTCTAGGACCCTGGGTCTTCGCGAGGTGGCCTTTGTGGCGTAATCCCTCCGAACTAGCATAACGTTTCCCTATCCCAAGACCGACCGTGCGTGGTCTATGACCACATCCTCTACGAGGTGACCCTATCAACTAGGCAGCGCAAGCCCCTAGGCGAAACACGGCGGATCTAGAGGAGAGAACCTCGATAAAAAACCTGAGCTGCCATGAAGACGGAGCATGTTGGCTGAGGACAGCGGGCAGACCTCCTGTGCCGACACCCATCTACAGGAGAAAACCAGGCATGCACGCATCAAACCCAACATCCGGGAACGCAGAAGAAGAAGTTTACACGAAAACTATCAAACTATTGGTCTAAAATGCCAGGGCCTAGGCAGCCCCTGGACCTCGGCCAATTTTCAGAGTTTTTTCTATTTTGGAATTCCCATGCCTGAGACTACTGCGTCACCCTTCACAGCAGGCTCTGCAGTTGTTGGCAAACTATTTATAGCTCGACGTTTCTTCAACGTCGCTGACACCTGTGAATTGTAGAGTTCTGTTTGTGATGTGGTCTGGCTGCTACTGTCTCCTTGTATGTTCTTGGGAACCTTTGTGTACCCATGACAGTTTTGATAGGGCTAAGAAATTAGCTCTAAAATTTTCACCCCTGTTCGACTGGGCTTTGCCTCAAAAGGTGATTGTTGTGTTCTGACACTCGGTTACATAATAGTAAAAGTTTCCAAACATGGTAAAAGTTGAATAGAATTGGGTGTATGTAATGTGGCAGAAAGAAACAAGAAACCTTTTCATTCCATAACAAGCCTTTTTTAAATCCACATTTGTTGAATGTCAAAACAGGTGATCAACGTTCTTCTGGAGGAGGAGAAGGGAGGAGAGGAAGGTGGTGGTGAAACAAGGGAGAGAACTTCCAACATGAGTCTCAGTGAAGGCTTCTCCCAGCTGGGTTGTCCCTCCTTCCTCTCAGGTACGTCGCTCATCTTTAGTAGTCGGACGAGCCATTTTCCAAACCAGCATTTGTTTGCAACTACAAAGCCTGGCTCTGACAGAATACACCAGCTAATCAAACCCGGCCTAAGACACAATGAGTGAATATTATATTGATCAGGAAAAAACTGGTCACTCAAAATGTTTATCAGTATGTATGAGCATTTGCCACTTCTATTTTCAACGTTCTGAGATTTTTTGTGGAAAAATAATGGCAATTTTGGGTTAGCACAATCCCTGCTTTTTTACATTTAGTCAAGTTTTAAATGTTTTAACATAGAGGGGGGAATCGAGACGAGGGTCGTGGTGTATGTGTGTGTGTGTGTGTGTGTGTGTAGAGCGATTCAGACTAAACTACTGGACCGATCTTTATGAAATTTGACATGAGAGTTCCTGGGAATGATATCCCCGGACGTTTTTTTCTTTTTTTCGATAAATGTCTTTGATGACGTCATATCCGGCTTTTTGTAAAAGTTGAGGCGGCACTGTCACACCCTCATTTTTCAATCAAATTGATTGAAATTTTGGCCAAGCAATCTTCGACGAAGGTCGGACTTCGGTATTGCATTTTAGTTTGGTGGCTTAAAAATTAATTAATGACTTTGGTCATTAAAAATCTGAAACTTGTAAAAAAAACCATTTTTTATAAAACGATCCAAATTTACGTTCATCTTATTCTTCATCATTTCCTGATTCCAAAAACATATAAATATGTTATATTTGGATTAAAAACAAGCTCTGAAAATTAAAAATATAAAAATTATGATTAAAATTAAATTTCCGAAATCGTTTCAAAAACTATTTCATCTTATTCCTTGTCGGTTCCTGATTCCAAAAAACATATAGATATGATATGTTTGGATTAAAAACACGCTCAGAAAGTTAAAACGAAGAGAGGTACAGTAAAGCGTGCTATGAAGCACAGCGCAACCGCTGCCGCGCCAAATACAGGCTCGTCACTTTCACTGCCTTTTGCACTAGCGGCGGACTACGTTCAGTTTCATTCTGTGAGTTCCACAGCTTGACTAAATGTAGTAATTTCGCCTTACGCGACTTGTTGTTGTTGCTTTTTTTTTGTGTGTGTGTGTGCATGGAAGAAGATTTTCAGGTCTCGAACCATCTATGTGTGCAAAATTTACATTTTATCAACCCTCAACAAATATTTCATTCGATTTCAGGTCGCTATGTGGAAAAGGTGTCCTTCTGTCCTATGCAACCCAACACATTCCTCACGTTACACAGCAAACCTCAACAGGTGAGTCCCAGCGTGACCACGTTTCAAAGAAGGGGCTGGTAGCTCAGTTGGTACAGCACTGCACTCGTGATCCTCAGGTCACAGGTTCCAATCCTGGCGAGGGTGAACGCGGGCCAACTTTCAGTGATGACTCAGAGACGGGAGCCGGGACCTCAGTCATTGTGCCAGGACTGCATGTGACTGATTACAACTAAACATAAACACAACTGTCAACTTCGTTTAGGGTCAAAGTGGAAATATGTTTTGACACTCTTTTATTTTACACAGTGTGCAAACTGCAAAACCGTCAAAATTAACATCTGTGTATCGAGCTAGGACATGTGTGTCGATCAGAAAGCTTGCATATTTTATTTTTAAGAGTTTTTCCAAAGACTGTCCATTGGTAATGCATATTTTTTGCGAACAGTTGTACTTTGATTGTAAAGTACTTTTTTTATATGCAGAAATGTTGTTGTTTGAGCGTTTCAAGGACACAGAGACATTGAAAGCAACCTTTTTTCTCTTTCAGCCTTCAGCAGAGAATCCAATAGACATTGACAGCAACCTTTTTTCTCTTTCAGCCTTCAGCAGAGAATCCAATAGACATGTATGGACTGATTTGTGTTTGGAGTGTCAAGGAAATAGCGTCACCACAGAAGTGAGTAGCATTGTTTACAGCTTTTATGAATTATGATATGTGGTGGAGCTTTCGTGAGAGAGAGAGAGGGGGGGAGAGGGTAAGAAAGTGTGTTTGTGTCTGTGTGCGTGTGCACACTAATTTACTGGGTTCGTTTTTACACCCCCGGTATAGGGGTGTGTATAGGATTCGCTCGATGTGTTTGTTTGTTTGTTTGTTTGTGTTCGCATATAGATCTCAAGAATGAACGGACCGATCGTCACCAAACTTGGTGAACAGGTTCTATACATTCCTGACACGGTCCTTACAAAAATTGGGACCAGTCAAACACACGGTTAGGGAGTTATTGGTGGATTAAAATTATACAAGGACTTATAGAGGGACATATTAATGGTCAAAGGGAAATAACCATTCTCACTGCCACCAACTGAGAAGGTTATTTCCCTTTGACGGGGGTGTTTTTCCTACCTCGGAGGAATTTCTTGTTGGAGTTGGAGAAAAAGTTCAAAAATGGATTTTCAGTTTGACTGTGAGGAATAGCTATGTTTTAAAACTTTCAGCAATGTGTGTTCAGGTTTTAGATTCTTATGATTTTCAGTTTCATGTTTTGATTCAATGTAGCCTTAGCATTCCTGTTTCTTAGCTATAAACAAAATGCCTTTCAGCATAATTATATTCACTTGAAAACTGATTGTCTTGGGAATAAAGACTTAGTGTTTGCAAAATGTCTGCATTTGCGCACAGATGCACACACAATCACATACACTCACACACACACATGCACAGGCATACAAACTCTCTCTCTCTCTCTCTCTCTCTCTCTCTCTCTCTCTCTCTCTCTCTCTCTCTCTTTCTATCTCTCACTCTCTCTCTCTCTCTTTCTCTCTCTCTCTCTCTCTCTCTCTCTCTCTCTCTCTCTCTCTCTCTCTCTCTCTCTCTCTTTCTCTCTCTCTCTTTCACTGAATCACTCATTCATTTTACAAGAAATTAAAAGCAGCAATCCAAGCAATGATGAAAATCAACCTTCCGCTCATTTTTTTTGCAGAATCCTGACATGCCTGAGTCAACCAACATGTGCATGCTTCAGTCCTAGTCGAGCCGCTCTGGTCATTGCGGGAATGGTGAGTTCCAGTTTACCTGAGTGACCTTGGCCTAGGTTCATGAGAAAGTTGCAAACCGGTCGGGAGCCAGCTGCGGTTTGAATTGGTTGAAATTGAGAGCTATTGATGTGATTTCAACGAATCAGACCCCGCGTTTTCTTCCCTCCCGTTTAGGTGGCACCCACATTTGGTTCGTGCATCTGGGCCCTTGGCTGCAGTGCACAAAGTGAAACTGGGTGCCACCTTAGTGGGTGGGAACAAACTGCTGTGTCTTATTGGTCTAAATGACAACAAATCTCAGTTTCAACCAATCACTCCCTGCGGCTGGTTCCCACATATTTGGGTGGCACCCAGTTTCACTTTCGTGCCCTGATTTTGTCAGCAAAAAGCACATTTAGCTCAAAATAATTCTTTCTTGCTGTATATATTTTGTGATGTTCTTCTTCTTCTTCATTCATGGGCTGAAACTCCCAGGTTCACTCATGTTTTTGCACGAGTGGAATTTTATTGTTTGACCATTTTTACCCCGCCATTCAGGCAGCCATACGCCGCTTCTAGGGGAGTGTCAGCAGTGAAACTGACGGGGGGGTAGCACATTTTGCTCAAAATGATGTTCGTGCTGTATACATTTTGAGGTGTTGAATGTGAAAGCTTGGACACCACCTCAAAAAAGCCGGTTTTTTCTTACGGCATCTGTTTAACTTTCTGACACAGCACGATGGCTCTGTGATGCTGTGGGATTTACGAGAGCCGTCCTCACTCCATCGCAGTGTCTACCTGGAAGGCCAGGAAATCGTCACACGTTTCCCCACTTACAACACAGGTAAATCATTCACCGTAATTAAAGGGTGTTGCTGGCATTCATCGTTTCTGGCACATTTTTCTAAATTACCATCAAAGTTTTGGCATTTTTCTGAAGTTTGATAGACATTTTTCTGAAGTTTGATAGACATTTTTCTGAAGTTTGATAGACATTTTTCTGAAGTTTGATAGGCATTTTTCTGAAGTTTGATAGACATTTTTCTGAAGTTTGATAGGCATTTTTCTGAAGTTTGATAGACATTTTTCTGAAGTTTGATAGGCATTTTTCTGAAGTTTGATAGACATTTTTCTGAAGTTTGATAGGCATTTTTCTGAAGTTTGATAGACATTTTTCTGAAGTTTGATAGGCATTTTTCTGAAGTTTGATAGGCATTTTTCTGAAGTTTGATCGACATTTTTCGGAAATAACTTTGTCGGGTGTGTATGGGTTGTAAAATGTTGAATTTTAATGTCCAATGTTTTGTAAAGCGCCATGAGACTGTTATCTGGTGGTGAAAAGCGCTTTAGAGAATGTTTTATTATTTTTATTATTATTTTTATTTTTATTTTTATTTTTTTTGTTGTTGTAATGCTTGTATGTTATTTCCTACGAGGAAACTCTTTATATGTAAAATGTTGAATTTTAATGTCTAATGTAAAGCGCCATGAGACTGCCATTTGGCGGTGAACAGCGCTATAAAAGAGTGTTTTATTATTATTGTTATCTTTGTGTTTTTGTGTGTCTGTGCTTGTCACTGTCTGTGACGACATGCACAGTGCATTTATCCCAGTAGAGCTCAAGCGAAACTTCTCTGCATGAAGAGGAAAATAAAATGATTTTCTGTATTACTTGTGCAGCGGGAGTGTTGGAGAAAGAAAACCATCACAGTCCCGTCACCTCAATCATTGCTGTCTATCCCAGTGTCCTCAGGTAAGGTCAAGGTCATCAGGAGTGTAGGTCAAGGTTAACATCCATGAATATAGGTCAAGGTCAACACCTAGTAATCCCGTCGCGATATAACCTTGAACGGTTGAAAACGACGTTAAACACCAAATAAAGAAAAGAAAGAACACCAAGTAATGTAGGTCAAGATGTACACTTGGGAGTAAAAAGACCATTTTAAACTCCATTATAACAGTGAATAGAAAAGATGTCTGATTTTTTTATGTGCATGTGTGGCAATAGTGGTCTTGATATGATTTGTAAGTTCCGATTTTTGAGAACACGGCTAAAGCATTATCAGTTAACTTTTTGTTTGTTTGTTTGTTTGTTTGTTTAACGCCCAGCCGACCACGAAGGGCCATATCAGGGCGGTGCTGCTTTGACATATAACGTGCGCCACACACAAGACAGAAGTCGCAGCACAGGCTTCATGTCTCACCCAGTCACATTATTCTGACACCGGACCAACCAGTCCTAGCACTAACCCCATAATGCCAGACGCCAGGCGGAGCAGCCACTAGATTGCCAATTTTAAAGCCTTAGGTATGACCCGGCCGGGGTTCGAACCCACGACCTCCCGATCACGGGGCGGACACAGTTAACTTGACTGACTGCAAACTGAACAAGTATTACTGACAACAGTATTTTTTAACTTGTTTTTTTTGTGTGTGTAATGAATTTGTTTTTGTTTGCAGAAAAGACTCAGAAGATACCACTGCTGCTGGTAAGAGAAAAAGCTATCTTCGTTTGTCTTTATTTGTACTTCTGTTTTCATTCTTCTTTATCCATTTTAATTGTCTCATCTCTTGTAGGATTTTTGGATTGTTGTTTGGTTTGATTGTTATCACAAACAAAAGATGTAATGCCCTACATGTTTTGTAGTTTCCCACCACTTTTTCCCCATGGGTGTCACTTGGATTTTATTTTGTATCTGTTTTGTTTATTAATATTTATTCTTTTTATTTTTATGTTTTAGGCTGAATTAGATTTCTTTTCTTTTACAGCGATAAAGTTTGATATGTACTTTTCTTTCTCTTTTTATTTTTTTTTTATTTATTTTTTTAGACGTATGGATGCCCAGATTAAGACATTTAATGTTTGCTGTATTCAGTTTTTAACGTTTGGAACACCAACCTTTCATGCTTTGACTTTGTTTGTGCAGAGAGTGAGGGGGGACTGTCTTTCCAGCTGGCGTCTGTGGAGGAGACAGCAACAGTCAACCTATGGGTAAGTACAGTGAAACTCCCCAATTTAGGACTCCCCCCCCCCCCCCCCCCCCCCCTTTCTTCTTCTTCTGCGTTAGTGGGCTGAAACTCCCACGTACACTCGTGTTTTTTGCACGAGTGGAATTTTACGTGTATGACCGTTTTTTACCCCGCCATTTAGGCAGCCATACGCCGTTTTCGGAGGAAGCATGCTGGGTATTTTCGTGTTTCTATAACCCACCGAACTCTGACATGGATTACAGAATCTTTTTCGTGCGCACTTGGTCTTGTGCTTGCGTGTACACACGGGGGTGTTCGGACACCGAGGAGAGTCTGCACACAAAGTTGACTCTGAGAAATAAATCTCTCGCCGAACGTGGGGACGAACTCACGCTGACAGCGGCCAACTGGATACAAATCCAGCGCGCTACCGACTGAGCTACATCCCCGCCCTCCCCCCCCCCCCCCCCTTTTAAGACCGTACTTTTTCAGATTTTCTGTTCATATCCTCTGTAAATTTACCTCCATGAAGAGAACATGATTTGCAGCTAACAGCATTGTCCCTGAGCCCTTTTTTCTCTCTCTGTTGTCAGGTGGTGACGGAGATTCCAGCACCAGACTCGGCAGGGTCAGAAGTTGACCTTGGCTTGGCGCCAGGGGGACGGGTGAAGCTTCTGAGAAGTTCGGCCATCATGCTTAACAACCCAAAAAAGTCAGTCAAGTTCATAAAACTGTTTTTCTTTTTTTTAAATTTAATCATGTTTTGACTAAATGTATTCTAGTAGGGTGGTTGCCAATTATGAAATATATTCAGACATATGTGCATTATGCAAAAATACCCTTCAGCCCCCCCAAATGTGGTTGTTTTGTGTCCAGGTTGAAAAGTGCTAATGAAGTGAGTGTTTTGTGGAACAGGCAGATGAGCAGTGGGACTTCCAGAGCACTGGACATCCAGCTGAACCCAGCTGATCTCAACCACTTCTTTGTAGCTTCTGACTTAGTGAGTACATTCTCTCTCTCTCTCTCTCTCTCTCTCTCTCTCTCTCTCTCTCTCTCTCTCTCTCTCTCTCTCTCTCTCTCTCTCTCTCTCTCTCTCTCTCTCTCTCTCTCTCTCTCTCTCACACACACACACACACACACACACACACACACACACACACACACACACACACACACACACACAGACGCAGAAATGCAAAATAACTGATGTTTAATATATGAAACTTCAAGCGTGAGGAAACAAGAATATCAGGATGGAAACTTTTATTTCTAGTGATGTGAGTGTCTTTCATGACAACATTTTGTTTTCTATTTCTTCAGGGTCAAGTGATTCACGGTGTGCGGTTTGGTTCTAGAGTGTTCCCTCGTCTGTACCAACCTGAAATAGGTGAGTTTGTCAGTCTGTCCGCCTGTGATCTTTCTTGACGTGCGTGTTTGTATGTGTGCGGGTGATAGCATTATTGATTAATAGTTAATCTGTGTTTAACTTGGCTGTGCAAAACTTGTTTTTCAGGGTTTTACAAGGAATTTACCAAGTAACTTTCTTTTTTCCTTTCAGATTCCCCCAAGAAAATAACATGTTTAGACTTCTCTCCCTTTGACAAACCCTACTTTCTGGTAAGATTATTTCTTTTGACATCTCTCATTTTCAAACAATGAATATGAATTTGCAGCAAAGTGTGACTGGTTTGTGTGTGTGCATGGGTGTGTGCACGCGCATATGTGTGTGTGTGAGCGTGTGTGTAAAAATGTGCTGGGTGTGTGTTTATGCATACATGTGTATGCGCGTGCATTAGAGAGAGAAATATATTAAATTACATATCCATACCCAACTCACAAATAGCAATTAACTCTAGTTCAGTGCTGGTAACGCTGTACGCGTCCCCTTGGTAACCAAGGGAGACCACTCTAAAAAAGAAAGTGATCCATCCCATAATGCCAGACTATCAACAGTCCGACATCCGTATGCGCGCGCATACGCCGCCATCTTATCATTCCACTCTCAGCGAGCGACGTGTCTGGTCGCGTTTTGTTGTACGCTCCGGCTGTGTTCAGCCTTGGTCTTTGTTTCCTGACTTTGACTTCGCCCCTTGGTCTGCCGCCGAGCTTTGTCAATACCCTGGCTGTTTTTGGGTGAGAGCTTTCTTGTTTTATGTAACTTTGGCGACGTTCTGTCGCACGTTTGTGAACTTGTAAAATTTTTTCAGTTTCGAAAATTTTTTGTGAGTTCGCTTTGACATGGCGGAGTGCGCCAAGAATAGAACTAGTTCGGGACAGGCTGCTGCTTCAGCTTCTCCGGCTGCTAGTACTTCTTCCTCTAAGAGAAGTTCTTCGTCTAGAAGAAAGAGTGATGGAATTTCCGCCACTTCTCAGATAGAACCGGGAAATGTAGGATGTGATGTTGATGTTGTTGTTGACAAGCCTTCGTCCGCCATTTTGTCCGTGAAGAAGGACAAGGTCACACGTAGTGATAAGGATAAGGATGTTGGTAAACCGGTTGTTTCGTCGGGGGCTCCTGGTTATTCAGGTGTGTCTCCCGCCGATATTGCGTCATTGCTTTTGACTTTAAGTACACAGGTTTCTACTTTGGCGGCCGTTTTGTCGTCGACGAAAGCAGAGATGCGCGCACTTCCGGCTGGCGTCTTCGATGTATCTTCCTTGGGTAGAGTCAGGTCTTCACCGACTCCTTCCACTTCCGGTTTCGCTTCAGCTCCTGCTGCGACTTCCGCTGTGGCTGCTCCTATCGTGGTTCGGGCGGAAGTACATGCGTCTCAGCATGCTGATGGACGGCTGGTGTCCCTTCTGCATGGGCCGGTGCGCTCTAAAGGTATGTCTAGCCCTCAAGTTACCAGGTTCTCTGGTGACGAGGGTTTGCGATCACAGGGACGGATGGTGGGTGTGACTCCGAGGACTTTGCTCTCTCTGGCGTTGACCCACCTGACTGTGAATCGTAAGAACGCTGCATATACATGTACCTCTGATTCAGTGTCGGGTATGCCGGTTCGATATCCGTCCCGCGGGACGGATGGTGGGTGTGACTCCGAGGACTTTGCTCTCTCTGGCGTTGACCCACCTGGCTGCGAATTGTAAGAACTTGCATATACCTCTGATGCAGTGTCGGGTATGCCGGTTCTACTTCCGCCCTGGGGGCAGGAAGTTGGGTGTTTCAGAGGACCGCTGCAGGTCTGCAAGTCTCTCTGGTGCGCATCTACCTGACTACGATGGCGAGCAGGAAGGGTGCGTCCATGGTTGGATGACGCCCAGCTTACTTGCCGTTCTAGTTGTCCAGTGCGGTGACGTGGGCTAACGAGAATGGCATTTAAGTTTTGTGGAACTTGGTGATTCTGGGATTGACCGCGAACGGCGGCTTTCCTGGGGTCACCTTCCTGATTGCGATTGCGAGCATGAAGGAAAGGATAACGAGGGTGCGTCCATGGTGGACGACACCCAGCTTACTTGCCGTTCAAGTTGTCCAGCGCAGTGACGTGGGCAGCGGAAAACGGCATTTAGGTTTTGTGGAAGTTGATGATTCTAGGATCGACCGCGAACGGCGGCTTTCCGGGGGTCACCTTCCTGATTGCGTTTGCGAGCATGAAGGAAAGGATAAAGAGGGTGCGTCCATGGTGGACGACACCCAGCTTACTTGCCGTTCAAGTTGCCCAGCGCAGTGACGTGGGCAGCGGAAAACGGCATTTAGGTTTTGTGGAAGTTGGTGATTCTAGGATCGACCGCGAACGGCTTGGCCGGGAACGTCTTTCCGGGGGTCGCCTTCCTGATTGCGATTGCGAGCATGAAGGAAAGGATAACGAATGTACTTCCATATGAGGGTGGTTCATGGGGATGGACGACACCCAGCTTAACTTGCCGTTCAAGTGGTCCAGCGCAGTGACGTGGGCGGCGGAGAACGGCATCTAAGTTTGTCCGGAAGGGGTGGTTGAGAGCTAGGCGTTACTCCACCTCTATCTGGTTCTGACTTCTGGAAGTTCGGAGGAACAGGATGTTCGCTTCAGCTTCCGGGAATCGTTATCCATTGCCCTGGAGTTGGCAAATGGCCGCGTGTAGCCGGGTTCTCCGGTGGAAGTGGTGTACGTTCGCAGGAGGAATGTAGCACGCATTTTCGTGGCTGGGCAACGTAAGCTTCCGCCAAGGGGGCAGGAAGTTGTTGGGCTGGGTGATTCTTGGGTGACCATGCGAGTCTCTCTGGGGGTCACCTTCCTAACTTGGATATTGACAGGAAGGGGTGGCTGAGAATAGTTTTCTTTATTACGTCCACCTCTTTCTTTGTTCGACGACTTCCGGAGTTCGGAGGAACGGAAGGTTCACTGCCGATGCCGGGAATTGTCGTTATTTGCCCTGAAGATGGCAAATGTCTTGTAGTGTGACTTTCTCTTCCTCCCAGGGGGCAGGAAGTGAGCAGTAGGGCTGGTTCTTTTTTGGACAATTTAGTCAAACAGGGAATCAGCTTCCCGATTGCACGATTGTGCTTGACGGCTGTTCAGATGAAGGTGCTTCCGCTTGACTGAAAAGCACTGAATTCAGGTTCCGTTTCATGTTAGCGAGTGCAGTGACGCTCGCAGCTGAAATGGTTCGAGGTACAACGGGTTCGTCCGGTGTGTTTATATGCAACCGGTTGGTTCGGATGTTTACTAATCCACGGCCGGTTTCGCTTCCGCTTTTGCGGCTGTGTCTCTGGTACATGATGGGATAGCCTGCTATAGTTAACACTGTGGTGTTGGTAGTCGGCACTTTTTAGCCTTTGGCTTCCGGTTCCGTTACTGCGGTTCCTTAGCTGTTTTACAGGCTGTATCCTCTTCCTCTTCCAGTTTGCCGGCTGGAAGGGGCAGGTGGATGAAGTATCTGGCATGGAGTTCCGGTGTTTGAATATTTTCAAATTTTTTCCGATTTCTGGCAAGTTTTGCCTTATCGGGATTGGTGACTGGTTCTCATCATTTCGATGATCGTTATGATGCTATTGATCAAGGGGAGGCTCATACTTCGGCTGTGTCGCTGTTCGCGGCATTTGATAGTTGATTTGAGCCTCCTGAGGAGAATCTTTGAGTGTTAAGTTCTTAGATCCTCTGGCCAGTCACGATATAACCTTGAATGGTTGTAAATGACGTTAAACATCCAATAAAGAAGGAAAGAAAGAAAGATCCTCTGGCGGGGTCTTTGTGTACTTGTGGATTTTTTCACAAGAGAGTTGTCTTTGTCTCCACTATCTTTGTGGATTACGTTCGACTTATACCTGCGGCGGTGTTGCTTTAGTTTGTGTCTTACGCTCAAGTAGCGCGTCACTCGCGGAGCGCTTTCTGTAGGCTTCGGTTAACTCCAAGCTTAAGAACTTAGGTTCTACGGAACCGCCCTCGGGTTTGGCAAACATCCATCTGGATTTTGATAGCTAGGAGAAACTGTCTGTAAGATCAGGATCTCCTAGCTCAGGTAGATTGTGGCTTCGGTTCTTTGTGATCGGCACTTTCGAACAAAACTTGCTTTTTTCTCTCTATTGTTTGAAAGGTCTCTTTTTGAGGCCGCTTCTAGGCACGCGGGCTTTTATCTATCAAAGAGACGCTCACGGTAAAAAGAAGGCGCAAGGCAGGCCTTGGCTGTTGTTTGTTTCCAAACGAAAAGCTTCAGGCTGGCTGTTATCTACTTTAGCTTTTGGCTCTATACCCTCGTGTTCACAGGGTTGTCTTCATAGATCGTTCTGGCGGCCGGTTGATCGCACAGTACGGGTCGTCGCAATCTGGGTTCCAGACCTCTTAAGGCTGGCAAGAAGGCGTTTTTGCTTTCTTACATTCGAATTACACGGATGTCTACTGTAAGGGTATCCTTGAGATACTTATGGGCTTCCCCCTCAACTCTGGTTTTGTTTCAGGGTCTTTATAGGGGATTTGGCGTGTTTGTTCACTTGTCACTTAGACTGGCTTGGTACAAAGCACTTGCTTCTTACGGAAAGAACTCCTCTTCTTTCTGTTTAATGCAGGTGGAGTGCCACCTATTCTGGGTTTCCGCTTTTTCTTCCATGTCTTACTTTTAAGACTTTATGTAATTTCTGTTACTTTGTTACGGCTTGGTGCAGTGTTGCTTTAACCCGTTTCAAGACTAGCCTGGCGGATCTACATGGTAAACGGCCAAGCTTACTCTGGTAGCTTCTGTGAGAAGTGGGAGTAAGCATACTTTCTGGCTTTTTTGAATATAGACAGCTTTCTCAAGAAAGACTGATCTATGACTTTTGGGTTTCTTTGGAATTTTCAGGCAGTTTATGCGGAAAACGGGGAAACTAGCTTCCAATTGCATTTTCAATTTATGAAGCAATACTTCGGCTCCTTTAGAGTCAGGTTTAGTCATTTGAATATTGCGAGTTTCGAAAAATTTTCTGACTTTCACTGATCTTATTAGATCATTGATTTAAAGGGCAGTTTTTTGGAGATATTTGGCTTCTAACGAGGTTGAACTGGTAGTCAACTGGTTTGGCTATCTTGACACGCAAGGCAGTTTTTCTAACGATGCTCGCTACGTCTCGTTGAGGAAGTGAGGTTCATACTTTATTCGGCTTAGCTAAAGATATTTCAACTGGAAAAGATGGTTCTATATCTCTCAAATTCGGGCCAGAAGTTTTAACTAAAAATCAGAAACCGGTCCGAATTTCGCCTGTCATTAACATTCCTGCTTTGAGCAACATTCTTGCTCCTGGAGACCCCGATATCGTTAACTGTCCAGTTTGAACGCTCAGCAGTTATTTGTCTAGAACGCAGTTCATTTGTTCAGGAAGTCAAAAGTTGCTTTTCATTTCGCTCATTACAGCAAGGTGCAAAGATATTGCGAAAGTGACTTTAACCAAGTGGGTCTCCACATTGATCAGACAAGCGTATTCCTGGTGGCATACTCAGTCTGGAGAGGTTAGGGCTGTTCTTTCCCTGACTTCGGCAAGAACTCATGAGGCAGGGGCATGGGCCTCCTCTGTGGCAGTGCTCCGATTAGGCTGATGTTTTGAGGCGGCCTATTGGAAATCTGAGGATGTCTTCCTGAGGTATTATCTCAGAGACATCGCCTCCTTCAGACGGGACGGCAGTTTTGCGCTACCTTCTATGGTGGCAGCAGGACAAGCCCTTCTACTTTGTTTTTGATGAGTACCCGCCACCTATAGTAGCAATCTGCTATTTGTGAGTTGGGTATGGATATGTAATTTAATTAAAAATTTTAAAAGTAAATTTTCATTTAATTAATATACTTACCCAACTCACAACGTTTATTCCCTCCCACCTCCCCGCTGTGGTTGGTACTGGGGTCTAAAAAAGAGTGAGTTGGGCTTCGTTTTGGAATGATAAGATGGCGGCGTATGCGCGCGCATACGGATGTCGGACTGTTGATAGTCTGGCATTATGGGATGGATCACTTTCTTTTTTAGAGTGGTCTCCCTTGGTTACCAAGGGGACGCGTACAGCGTTACCAGCACTGAACTAGAGTTAATTGCTATTTGTGAGTTGGGTAAGTATATTAATTAAATGAAAATTTACTTTTAAAATTTTTAATTATACATGATTAGTATCATGGTTGGAATGTTTGCTAGAGAAGAAAGATATTGATTGAGTGTATGAATACAATGCTGCTTTGTCTTTTCTGTGCTCTCTGTTCCTTTTTATGCATATTTTTATGTATTATGCATATTCTTTTTTTCCAGACTGGCTGTGAAGATGGTTCTGTCAGTCTGTATCACACTTCGCTAAGTAAGTTGTGTCTGTTTGTGTGTATGTGTGTGTCAGTGTGTGTGTGTGTCAGTGTGTGTGTGTCAGTGTGTTTGTGTATGTTTGCTTTGGTCTGTGTGTGAGTTGGTGTGTCTCTGTGAGATAAAAGAAGGACTTCTCATAACTAAACAAAGTTTTTATTTTCTGTTCATTTTCTCGTTATTATTTGTTTGTCCGTCCTCTTCAAAGCCCACTTTGTTGAAGCTCTAGTTAGTGCTTCGTTTTGTCAATAATTAAACATTCCACAGAGTAATCATTCTTGCTGTTTTTATTCTTGATTTTGGAACATTGGCAGTCTTGACTGGAATCTTTTTGTTTGAAATTCAAATATTTTTTTCCCATCTCTTCAGAGCACCCTTTGTCCACATGGTCAACTTTCTGCGAGGATCATTCAATCGTCACGGTCCAGTGGTCTCGGAGTCGGCCGGTTGTGTTCTTCGTGCTGGCAGCAAACTCCACAGTGTACACGTTTGACCTTGTGCAGACAGGGCTGATGCCTGTGCAGTCAGACGCCATCACTTCTGGAAGGTGAGCTAGACATTAAAGAATTGTTGGATACTGTTGATCAAGACACGGTTGAATTGGTGCAGACAGGGCTGATGCCTGTGCAGTCAGACGCCATCACTTCTGGAAGGTGAGCTAGACATTAAAGAATTGTTGGATACTGTTGATCAAGACACGGTTGAATTGGTGCAGACTGTGCTGATGCCTGTGCAATCAGACGCCATCACTTCTGGAAGGTGAGGTAGATATTAAGGAATTGTTGGATACTGTTGAACAAGACATGGTTCAGACATGGCTGACTTGGTACAGACTGGGCTGGCGCCGGTGCAGTCAGATATAATTACTTCTCGCTAGCCATTATCAGCAAATTGTTGGGATTACTCTGGGGAGTTTTAAGAATGAGCAGTGTTAGGCCAGCCGGCCGTAGACAAACAACTTAACGTTGGGGTTATCTCGGATGTTTCTGAAGCTAGAGCTTTGAAACTTTGCACACTGTTGTTTTGTTTAGGATTTTTCTTCTTACACGCTAACATTTTTGTCGCCTCTGGTTGGTATTGTGATTTAGGCCTGACTTTCTTGGCTGCTATTAAAAACAGCGCTTGACTATGAAAAACTGGAATCATGACACTATTTAAGAATCATTAAACAGTTGGGCAAGGTCTTGGTGATCATTTCTTTCTAACTCTCTTTGGCCGGAATCTGTAAACATGAAACAGGATTGTTTTGCAGGGAGGGAATACTGGGTTGAGGAATTCTTGTCTGTCTGTGAGAAATGCTTAGACATTTTGTATGGTATTTTTTCAGAGTGACTTCCTTGGCAGTTGCGAGTGACCCAGCGTTGATTGGTGGAAACAAGGCTTTACCTACACACCTGGTAAGTACACGCTCAGGTTGACACAACTCACTGAAACCTGTCAGCAGGGAACCCTGTGACAAGAGGGCGCCGCCTCCTTTTTTCCCCTGGGCCATGATTTCAACACAATTTTCTTTTATTAGAGGACCAGGGTTTAACCTGGGAGAAAAAGGCAATGGAACATTTGTCCCACTCAACCAAATTCCAATGGGACATGGTCGAAGGCAAGAATCGCCAAAGAGGCCTGTACGCGTTTTGACCAAAGATGCAAAAGAGTGCAATATGGTGCCATTTGAGAAATAACCGCTATATTGTGTAATCTCTGTATGTGTGTGTGTGTGTGTGTGTGTGTTTAATCCGACGTAAAGTGTACATTTGGTGGCGCAGTGGTACGTAATCTCAATGCACCCTTTGACGCACTAAAGGGAGTTGTGATGGGACATTTTCAGATGTAATGTGCCAATGGCGCAGGGCGCAATGAAACCCTGGAGGACACTTTCATTCCGTCGGGATGAATGTTGACCCAAACAATCTCATCAAAGCATTTAACTTTCTTTTTTATTTCTCCATTTTTATTGTCTGAGAAATTGGGGTCGCTTCCTCCCAGTGGAAAGCTGTCAATCAGCAACAACCCCCCGCGGGTTTGGGGGAAGAATTTACCCGATGCTCCCCAGCATGTCGTAAGAGGCGACTAACGGATTCTGTTTCTCTTTTTACCCTTGTTAAGTGTTTCTTGTATAGAATATAGTCAATTTTTGTAAAGATTTTAGTCAAGCAGTATGTAAGAAATGTTAAGTCCTTTGTACTGGAAACTTGCATTCTCCCAGTAAGGTAATACATTGTACTACGTTGCAAGCCCCTGGAGCAAATTTTTGATTAGTGCTTTTGTGAACAAGAAACAATTGACAAGTGGCTCTATCCCATTTCCCCCCTTTCCTCGTCGCGATATAACCTTCGTGGTTGAAAACGACGTTAAACACCAAATAAATAAAGAAAGAATCAGCAACAGAGTGGCGCTACCCAGGTGTGTGCGTGGTAAGGTCTAATCAGCCTCCTGCACTTCACAATTGTGAAGTTATCCTTGTGTGTGCCTGGTTAGGTCTAATCAGCCTCCTGCACTTCACAATTGTGAAGTTATCCTTGTGTGTGGTGACATAATTACAAAACCCAGAACCAAACCGCATAACTTATGGGGCGATTTGAGACGGTTTTGGAACGTGAGTTCCACTTTAAACTTTTACAGAGCGCAGATTTACCACCCACAGTTTAACCTTGTTGATGGCTTGTGTGCAAGAAATCTTGAGTCCGCGATGCGCAGCCCATATATTGTTATTGATCATCACTATATTTGCTCTGCTGTGATGACCGTTCAGGGTTTGGCAAATTACAGCGATTGTTTCTCTGAAAAAAAATGGAAAAAAAGAAGAAAAAAAGCCACCTGCACTTCTGGCACAATGACCCAGGTCCTTTACGGGCCACTGTGGTGACACGGGGGTGGGACATGGATACTGTCTCTGAGCCTGCACATAAAGGTGACCCGTGTCCGTCCCTGCCCGGAAACATGACTAGAAAATTGAATTTGATGTGGTTGTGCTTTTTCTTTTGTTGTGTACTTTTGCATTCTTTCATGCAAAAAAGGAACACCTGAACAAAATCCTACTAATTCATTCGTGATATTTTATTTTGTTTGCAGCTGTTTGCACTGGACAACGGTACAGCAGAGTTGCACACAATTGGCTCCGAGCTCAGACAGCAGCAGCCATTGGAGGTGGAATTTCTTGGTCATTACATGGAGAGATTCTGAGGACCACTGTGTTTTTCTCCTGCTGTTAGAAACTTAAGAGTGCTCTGTCCCAGGTTTTTAGGGTATGTGACAGGGCACAAGAAAAAGGCCCGGCATATTGAAACTGTTTGACAAAAGGAGTTTTTAATGTCATGAAAAAGGGGAGAGGATGCTGAGAAAAATTCTTTTGTTATCTACCTTAGATTGGAATGTTAAGCTTCTAAACACACAGGGGTCTAGTGCCCAGGATTGTAGGAATTCAACTCTGAAGCTACAAAATTTACAAAAACAGTGCACAGGGATAAACTGTGAGGGCTGTAAGCAAAATAACCTGTTCAGTTATTTTAGAATACAAAAAAAATAAAAATTGGTATACACAAAGATTAGACCCTGTGGAGTTTAAAAAAAAAAGATCAGTACATTTTGGTATGCCGACAGTTTTCAGCACGGAACTTGAATGCGTTTTATGTTACTTATATACGGTGTTTTCTTGAATGCTGTCACATATGATCGAAAGAACAAAAGACTTTGCTGTGAAAGGCACAGCAACCAGGTGAAAGACTGTTTATTTATTTTGTTAAGGCTACAGTTTCTTTTCATTATTTTTTCATGCATACGAAGTACACCAATATCTGAGCGCACCAAACTGACTTGACAGATTTAGTGAAGAGTCTGTTTCTGATGAGCGGGCCTGTAGAAGACCATGGGTAAAATGAACACAGGACAGGGAAAACCCATTACCCACTATAAAGGCGGATTTCCGCGAAAAGGAAATTACGTTTCAGCAAAAATAAAAAATTGTCCGCGGCAAAATAAAGGTAAATTCAATTATATGTATACTATTGTTTCTCTATCCATCATTTGCTTACACGAGAACTATCAAAATATTGGTCTAAAATGCTAAAAATCTTTTTCCTTTCGGGGGGCTTTGCCCCCCTGGTCCCCCCAACTGGGCTCTGCCCCTGTACCCTGCCGGGGCCTAGGCGGCCCCTGGACCTCGGGCCTATTTTCAGAGTTTTTTCTATTTTGGAATTCCCATGCCTCATAAAGGGCATCAAAACCTGCCTTTCACGGCCCTCCAAAAGACCGACACCTGCCCCTTTCAGCAATGCTAGACGGCGATAGGGGTGCAAAATGGATTCGTAATTTGCAGCGAGAAATAGGTCAAAAAGTGCAAATGGATTCATAATTTGCAGAGAGAAATAAGTCAAAAAGTGCAAATGGATTCGTAATTTGCAGAGAGAAATAAGTCAAAAAGTGCAAATGGATTCGTAATTTGCAGAGAGAAATAAGTCAAAAAGTGCAAATGGTCTGGGTTTTGGATTTATCAGATCTTTACACTGAGCATCCAATGTATCAGCATTCTGTAATTATCAGCTTTGAGTTGGTTGAATCCAGTTTCATAACTTACCAATGGTGTAGAGTACAGTGGACACCCTCTCCCCCCCCCCCCCCCCCCTCCCCCTCTTTTATTTTTTTAAGACCTCCTACATTCTGAGAAATTCAGGTCTTAAAAAGGAGCGAGTCTTGAAATGGGGAAAATGTCCAGATGTCCTGGACAGAAAATTGAGAGAAAAAAATCAAGATCTTAAAAAGTGGGAAGTCTTAAATTGGGGGGGGGGGGATGTAGCTCAGTCGGTAGCGCGCTGGATTTGTATCCAGTTGGCCGCTGTCAGCGTGAGTTCGTCCCCACGTTCGGCGAGAGATTTATTTCTCAGAGTCAACTTTGTGTGCAGACTCTCCTCGGTGTCCGAACACCCCCCGTGTGTACACACAAGACCAAGTGCGCACGAAAAAGATCCTGTAATCCATGTCAGAGTTCGGTGGGTTATAGAAACACGAAAATACCCAGCATGCTTCCTCCGAAAACGGCGTATGGCTGCCTAAATGGCGGGGTAAAAAACGGTCATAAACGTAAAATTCCACTCGTGCAAAAAACATGAGTGTACGTGGGAGTTTCAGCCCACGAACGCAGAAGAAGAAGAAGGGGGGGGGGGGGGGGGGAGAGGGGGGGGGGAGGTTCCACGGTATTTGGCTTTGATACACAATAATGCATGGATTAACGTATAAATGATATGGATGTAAATTACCAAAAGTGTGCATGTAAATTGTGATAACATATGTATACCTTGAACAGCAAGCTAAATGTAAAATTTAATGTACATCTATATTATGCAAAGTTTGCACAGGCTCTAATTCAATTGAAGTAAATGTATTATACGTTATTTGTATTTTTGACCAAAATATGACATTTTACACAGATCGAGACAGTCAGTGTTCCTCGAGGTGAACAATGACTGTCAAGATCTGTGTAAAATGTCATATTTTGGTCCAAAATACAAACAACATTTATGTATCGGTCGATCTTGGTTAGAAATCCTTTTAGTTTTTACGATTGAACAAACACAACTTTTGTAGTCACGGCTATCCGCCTTAATATGAAGTTTAGTCGGACTCTGATGTCACATGGCTCAAAGAAGGGAAATCCAATGTTCAATGGATACATTGCAGAGAAAAATGTTGTCTCAGATGTGTTACCAACATGTCTTGAAAATCCGTGTCTGTTTTCTGTTGTTGTTTTTGTTTGTTTGTGTGTTGTTGTTATTGTTTTTGACTCACATGCGAAGCAAAAGTGAGTCTATGTACTCACCCGAGTCGTCCGTCCGTCCGTCCGTCCGTCCGTCCGGACGTCCGTCCGTCCGGACGTCCGTCCGGAAAACTTTAACGTTGAATATTTCTTGGACACTATTCAGTCTATCAGTACCAAATTTGGCAAGATGGTGTATGATGACAAGGCCCCAAAAAACATACATAGCATCTTGACCTTGCTTCAAGGTCAAGGTCGCAGGGGCCATAAATGTTGCCTAAAAAACAGCTATTTTTCACATTTTTCCCATTTTCTCTGAAGTTTTTGAGATTCAATACCTCACCTATATATGATATATAGGGCAAAGTAAGCCCCATCTTTTGATACCAGTTTGGTTTACCTTGCTTCAAGGTCAAGGTCACAGGAGCTCTTCAAAGTTGGATTGTATACATATTTTGAAGTGACCTTGACCCTGAACTATGGAAGATAACTGTTTCAAACTTAAAAATTATGTGGGGCACATGTTATGCTTTCATCATGAGACACATTTGGTCACATATGATCAAGGTCAAGGTCACTTTGACCCTTATGAAATGTGACCAAAATAAGGTAGTGAACCACTAAAAGTGACCATATCTCATGGTAGAAAGAGCCAATAAGCACCATTGTACTTCCTATGTCTTGAATTAACAGCTTTGTGTTGCAATACCTTGGATGACCTTGACCTTGGGTCAAGGTCACATGTATTTTGGTAGGAAAAATGTGTAAAGCAGTTCTTAGTGTATGATGTCATTGCTAGGTTTAGTTAAGGTCAAGGTCAAGCATGTGAGTCGTATGGGCTTTGCCCTTCTTGTTATTAATTTATTGATGAATATACATAGTAATGAATTGTTTACATTAACTGGAACTCTGGGTTTTTGTCCTAAGATAGGCAAACTTTTCCCCATGGAAAATCAATGTCATTGTTGTTATCATTGTGTACTTCATCTCAATGTCTATCTTCTGTGAGCATAATAACTCATGTTGGTGAGTCATCATTGTCATTTAAAAAAATAATTTCTTTGATTTAATTACAAGCTTAGACATTACTTGACGAGGAAAAACAATCTAAATGTTTTTGTAATATGAGACTTAAAATGTTGTTTTTTGTTCCGAATTTTTGGCTTCAGGGTTATCTTGCTAAGTATGAGAATTTGCGCGTTATTCCACTAACCAGAGAAGCAGTTTGTGTTGATTTTGGGTTTTCAAAAAGATAAGGTGAAGGATTTGTCTAATGTTTTGGTGAATGTTTTCCATTCTTTTTGTGCTACATGTGATTTATGCTTCTTGTGCTACTATTACTTAGGCCACAAAAAAAAATAGGTCTGTTTACGGTAACCCGACCGACCCTATTTTTTTCGCGCGACCCTAGACTTTTTTTTGGCATTTGGGGGGGGGAAAAAAAAATCTTTTGGGTTTTTTTGCAAAATAACGTAAAAATATGGTTTTTTTTGGGGGAAAAAAAAAATCCCGACCTACCGACCCTATTTTTTTGGCCTATGTTACCGTAAACAGACCTTTTTTTTTTTTTGGCCTTATGATGCATTGTGCTAGAATTCAAGAAACTGAAAAAGCAGGGTTCCACTGTGTATGGCAGAGCAAGTAAAATGTCTGCTTCTTACTCGTAGTCTTTGTGTGAATGACGAAGGGGCTTGTAACATGACTTTGTGTGCGTGTGTGTAGATGTGTTGCACATCTGAAACTGTGATAATATATCCAATTTATGTATGCCATGTTATTTACTACACGTATTTAGCTTCATACAAAAATACAAATGATAACAATGACAAGAATATGAAAATGATTGAGATTTAAAACAAAGTAGTTTTCATTTGCAGGGTATTTTTGTCAACAGATACCTGCCGTTTTTCAGATTCTTTTGGTTTTAAACATGTTCATATATGGTTCCTAGCACTTAATGATTCTGAAAGTGATGAAAATGTGTCATTTTGATGTGAATTCAAAAACCTTTGACTGAAATTCAGGGTTACCCCCCGCGGGTTAGGGGGAGTCCCATATTGGTTGGGACGAGAAAGAATTTACCCGATGCTAACCAGCTGGTCGTAAGAGGCGACTAACAGGTTCTGTTTCTCCTTTTACCCTTGTTGAGTGTTTCTTGTATAGAATATAGTCAATGTTTGTAAAGATTTTAGTCAAGCAGTATGTAAGAAATGTTACGTCCTTTGTACTGGAAACTTGCATTCTCCCAGTAAGGTCATATATTGTACTACGTTGCAAGCCCCTGGAGCAATTTTTTGATTAGTGCTTTTGTGAACAAGAAACAATTAACAAGTGGCTCTATCCCATCTCCCCCCTTTCCCCTATCCCATCTCCCCCCTTCCCCTGTCGCGATATAACCTTGAATGGTTGAAAACGACGTAAAACACCAAATAAAGGAAAGAAAGAACAATGACAAGAATATGAAAATGATTGAGATTTAAAACAAAGTAGTTTTCATTTGCAGGGTATTTTTGTCAACAGATACCTGCCGTTTTTCAGATTCTTTTGGTTTTAAACATGTTCATATATGGTTCCTAGCACTTAATGATTCTGAAAGTGATGAGAATGTGTCATTTTGATGTGAATTAGACGGGCGCAGTGGTGTGGTGGTAAGACGTTGGCCTCCTAATCGGGAGGTCGTGAGTTCGAATCCTGGTCGCTGCCGCCTGGTGGGTTAAGAGTGGAGATTTTTCCGATCTCCCAGGTCAACTTATGTGCAGACCTGCTTGTGACTTAACCCCCTTCGTGTGTACACGCAAGCACAAGACCAAGTGCGCACGGAAAAGATCCTGTAATCCATGTCGGAGTTCGGTGGGTTATGGAAACACGAAAATACCCAGCATGCCTACTCAACGAAAGCGGAGTGAGCTGACTATGCTCTCAGAGTATAGTATGGGGAACCCAAATGGGCAAACAAGCTCACACGTAACCAGAAAAATTCTGGAACGCTGAAGAAGAAGAAGATGTGAATTCAAAAACCTTTGACTGAAATTCAGGGTTTCTTGTGTTTTTATTTTGTGTTTTTATTTGGGGGTGTTCTTGTTTTTTATTTGCCGCACATTTAAAACAAAAAGTCTGCAAGATTTTAGAAAGCATTGTTTTGTAATGTTGAGACTTCGGTCGGCTTGCAAACTGAAACAGAATCCTCTTTAACTTGTATCTTGTACATGTACTAGGCAAATTATAAATAAATGTCGGGCATTGTGGTTTTCACTTTTCCCTCTTTTTTTTTTATTAGATTATTTTATGTTATTATTTTGTAGGCATTTCTGTCATTCCACTGTGTTATGCTTATTGCGCCATTGTTGAATCTTTGAAGCCGTCCAACAATTTACAAACCACTGTTATGGAGAATAATAAAATGTGAGATGTGATGTGTTCTTTGTTCACCAAGGGGTCGGACAGGATGCCTTTTACTGTGTCTATTTTTAACCTTTGGAACATGTTTGCAACAACCTGTTTGTGTAAAATGCTAGAAAAATTTACTTCCACGAAATGTTTTAGAGTTTGTGATTTGAGGATCAGAACCCCGCTTTACTCTCTCTCTCACTTACTCTCAGGCATTCACACACACACACACACACACACACACACACACACACACACACAAACACACACACAAGCATTATTTATGTTCAAAACAATTTATTTGACCACACTAATGACATTATACTGTACAATCTTTTACACACATCTATTTACACATCCCTGCATGTTGTACAAGACAACGTAATAATATGTGTGACAATGATGTAGATGGGGTTAGGGTAAAAGACGCAACAAAACACTTGACAAACACAATGTTCCGCAAAGCTGCAAATCCTGAGGTTTCTGTTACAACCAACTGGCCTTCCCCACTCATACCCCCTTACCCCCGCCCTAATTTGCAAACTCAATTAATGTATTCTCTTAGCTTTATTCTTCTGTAAAATCTAATCTCAAATCTATGAAAAGATATTTTAAACTCTATGAGAACTGTCTTTTACTGAAAACCATTCCGTAATTTTTGCCCCCTTCCTTTTCATTGTACTCTGAAACAAACATGTCTTCTGTTTTTCTACTGCAATCATTTGACAAAAATAAAGACCCCAGAATAGTCGCAAGGCATCAAGCATAGCCAATGCCTGATTTATAAAAAAAAAAAAATAGCCCAATAATCAACATCTACAAAAAAACACATTTCATTAAACAAGGAGAAACCAACAGCTAGGCAAAACAAATCTTTCGTGTCGTCAAAATGTCTGCATGTAAAATCCAGTTCCATTTGCAATGCTTGAAGAATGAAAACATTATACATACTAACCAGCACATAGACTGCACAACGTACAATGTCAAAACACGAGTTGAATTCTAATACAAACAGTTGAAACACAACAGTGACATTTTGATCAATGGAAGAGGAGAAGAAAATAAATACCTGATGGTGATAACTTAAACAACAAAGTAATTAAATTCATACCTGCGTTTCCAAACTTGAGTTCCTACTGTTCCAGTTCATAGCCGGATTAAAAAACGTTAATTAAGGCGCAAATGAATTCCAAACCGTATGGGTTTTTCATTTTTATTCCAGCAGACTTCCACATAAATAGCTGTGCACAAACCGTAGAAGGAAAAAGAGTAAAAACAACAATACTCCACTAAGCCCATGACTTTTCATGATTTAGCATACGAGAAAAAGTTCTCAGCAAATTTCACCATAAAGAGAGGTATTTTATTCCCGCTCTGCACATTCAGGAAGTGTTCAACATCAAGGGAGGTAATTTGCTTCAGTTCTGCATGTGCCATCTGCTGGTTTTCAACCGTTCAAGGTTATATCGCGACGGGGAAAGGGGGGGGATGGGATAGAGCCACTTGTTAATTGTTTCTTGTTCACAAAAGCACTAATCAAAAATTTGCTCCAGGGGCTTGCAACGTAGTACAATATAATACCTTACTGGGAGAATGCAAGTTTCCAGTACAAAGGACTTAACATTTCTTACATACTGCTTGACTAAAATCTTTACAAAAATTGACTATATTCTATACAAGAAACACTTAACAAGGGTAAAAGGAGAAACAGAATCCGTTAGTCGCCTCTTCTTCCCCCTAACCCGCGGGGGGTCCCAAACCCCCTAAATCCTGTGCATATTAGATAACTGAACAGGTGGGGGGAGGGTAAAACGGTTACAAGGTGCCAAATTTACAAATGCCATTCTGCACGAAAAAGGGGGGCTGACTTTATGTTCTTTCTTTGTTTGGTGTTTAACGTCGTTTTCAACCACGAAGACTTTATGTTACGCAGCACCCGTTTTAACATACAAACTATAAGAATGAGGTCACATACTGTTGCCAACACTTAACCGATTTCCGGCATATACCGGTAGAATCCCACCCATGCGATAACATAAAAATGGCTTATGTCAATAACTTCAGAACTGTCCCTTGAAGCTGATGCTGTTACATTGTTTGACTTTTTTTTTTTTTTCAATTTTAAAATATTATTTTGATCCAATGGCCTATTGAGAAGAAGTACACTATGATAAAATGAACCTAATTTCAACGACAACACACTCATACACACTTTTGCGTGATTAAGTGTCAACTCGCTCACAGCAAAGTACAAGCAGCTGATAAAAATCACTAACACCCCCACAAAATGACTGGCCTGGCTGGTGTTGTGATCGTCCCGGAGAGATGATGCACAGTACCAAGAACTGAACTCATCATGCAATAATTATATGCCCTTTCACCCCCTCCCCCTGAAGAACTCGTCAATACAATATTCAACAGTGTCACTTTCAAGAGAACAAAGGGGCGCACAATACCAAATTCGCGGCACAAGAACATCTCCTTAACAAACACAAATCCATCCATGTCAACAACGAACATCATTACAACATCTTTTTAAATATCACACTCACGCAGCATGTCGTCACACTGTGCCAGACTAAATAATAACTTGAAATGTCACATTCTCTTACACTCGCTTTGCAAACGTTCTGCCCTACGAGTACAGAAACACTTTTTTGATGAAGGAAGGAGCAGTGAGGAGGTAGTAAGTAGTCAATAGATTTCATCAGCAGAAGACGAAGAGTAAGAGCAAGTGTTTACCGACAGAAACATTGCTCGTTATCAATTTTGGCTCGGGGAAAATTCAGCTAACACAAAATACAGCAAGAAAAAAACAAAAACAGATTCTACAAATCATCAGCTTACCTATTGTCAAATATAAAATGGAGATAAACAACCATACTTAATACCAGTGAAATATTACTTTCACAAATGCAAATAAAGCCTTATCTTCCCGACAGATAAAAGCTAACAAAAAAATTCACATACTTGGCATCTGATGGTGAAATAATATCTGCAGGAATTATTTGTTTCTGAAATATAAAAATATGTAATAAATAAATTAAAAAACATAATTTATCTTGAAATTCCACAATGCAGGTACAATTAAAATTAAGATTTAATTCCTAGCAGTCATAAAATAGCAAAAAGGGGAGCTTAAGCCTGCATTTTCAACTTTCATTACTTTTCTGGCTGTAATTCTGTAATAACGTAAACATCAAGCTTCAAGGGGGATTACGAAAAGGTCTGCATAACTTGTAATAAATGCGTTCAACTGTACATTCAGCAGATATGCATTTGTACATACCAGTTCCGTAATGACTAGAGATTTGTACGAGTTACATTTAGAAAACAAACAAAACACGCGCACACAGACCACGAGAAAATGTGAACTCCTGATAGTTTTTCTCTGATTTTTGAAGCCAAGTGACAGGAAGACAAATCATTACTTGTAACACGTTTTCCAGAAATAACTCTGTTTGGCTTTTTCTGGGCTGCAGAAGACTTCTTTCTTTATTTGGTGTTTAACGTCGTTTTCAACCACGAAGGTTATATCGCGACGGGGAAAAGGGGGGAGAGGGGATAGAGCCACTTGTCTTTCTTTCTTTATTTGGTGTTTAACGTCGTTTTCAACCACGAAGGTTATATCGCGACGGGGAAAAGGGGGGAGAGGGGATAGAGCCACTTGTCTTTCTTTCTTTATTTGGTGTTTAACGTCGTTTTCAACCACGAAGGTTATATCGCGACGGGGAAAAGGGGGGAGAGGGGATAGAGCCACTTGTCTTTCTTTCTTTATTTGGTGTTTAACGTCGTTTTCAACCACGAAGGTTATATCGCGACGGGGAAAAGGGGGGAGAGGGGATAGAGCCACTTGTCAATTGTTTCTTGTTCACAAAAGCACCAATCAAAAATTTGCTCCAGGGGCTTGCAACGTAGTACTATGTATTATTACCTTACTGGGAGAATGCAAGTTTCCAGTACAAAGGACTTAACATTTCTTACATACTGCTTGACTAAAATCTTTACAAAAATGGACTATATTCTATACAAGAAACACTTAACAAGGGTAAAAGGAGAAACAGAATCCGTTAAATCGCCTCTTACGACATGCTGGGGAGCATCGGGTAAATTCTTCCCCCTAACCCGCGGGGGGTAAAGAAGAGTTGTGCCCCTTACAAACAATGGGTTATAATGCGTTAAATGGTGTGCACATATTACATTTACAAAATGAACGTTGAAGCTCGTTTTTTCACTGTGATGCCAATAACCAACTAATTCGGAAGCATAGTTTTGCCTCATAGTTTGTAAGGGGAGCAACTCATCTTCAGCCCCCCCCCCCCCAAAAAAAAAAAAACACACACACACACACACAAAACTTTCAGTTTCATCTATTCTAATGCAGCTAGCTCTAAATATTTCAAACATCAACAAAGGTAGAACATTTTCCCAGAAATCCTGACCTTGGTATTCAAGTCAAAACCATTTACTTTTGCCAGCTATTTTGTTCATTTTACATAATCATTGTCATGGTAAATACAATCATATATTTAAAGTGTGAAATGACACAGGCACACACAAAACACATATGGGTACATACACACACTTACAATGTAAAGAGCTGCTCTGAATGATACTGTAGGCAAAGAAGGAAGAATAAGCTAGCCTTGTTCTTTTTGAGAGGTCAATCAAGGTGCATAGGAAAGTAGCTTGAAATAGTTTTCATAATGGGATTTTTACCATCAATTCTTCATCCTCTTTCAATTTTTTTTTTCATAACATAATTGAAGGAAAGTTTCCACCATACAAACAGTGTAACTGTTGGCAGTTTTCCTCTCTCGGGTACAAATCTAAAGGCTTATCTTAATTGAGCCTGAAGTTGACTGTGCGGTCTTTTTACAGAAAATTCAGTCCCAAACCTTCGTGCAGCGAGCTTCGTGAAGTAAACTTTGTGAAGTCCACTTCGCCCAATTAATATCAGGTGGGGCATCACAGCTATTTGAGCTTAGCAAGCTAATGATAGATCAAAGCATGTGTGCACCAATCAGTCCCAACACAGATTTTTCACACAAAACTGAATGAAACGATTGTTCACATTGACAGTATTCCGTGGCCATTTTTCCCTCACCACCTACTTGGTGTTGCCATAGCTTCCCCGAGACTGACGGATGCCTGTAATACCTAAAGACAACATTGTGAGCATATTGCTCGCAGCTATGTTGTTTAACTTTTAACACGCCATTTAGACAAAGTTCAGGCCTGGGAATGAGTAAAAGTGGTTTGGGCGTACTGACGGGAACATTTGCCTTTTAAGCATTTTTAAGGGCACACGGAGGCTCTTTTCTTACACAATTAGAAAAGGACTTCGTCGTATTTACGACAAAAGGCGTATCATTCCCAGGCCTGAAAGTTAAATCATGGGTGGAACATTTCGGCCGTCAACCCTAAATGCAAAAAGGTTTAACTGTGTTAAGTTACTCCTCACATAGCTGTCATTTTCGGGTCAGTTTCTGCATAAAAGTGTGTTCCTTGAGAAATCTAAAGTAAGGCCCATTTTTGCCACTCAACACACGTTAAATTCAATGACACCAACACAGAAGGGCACAACTCATAGAAACCTAAACAACATGCAAACATGAATGACAGAAAAAAAGAACTCATGATATAAATATATATATAATGTAGTGACATGCAAGTCTGACAGTGTTTAAAAGCATGTAAATATATACACACATGTAAACGATTTAACCTGACCAATGTGAACATTGCAGAGTTGAAATGTACATAGTGAAGATTCATTACACATATTCAATTCCGAAACTGGCAGCGCTTAGTGTCGTCAGCTAAAAAAAGTTACTTCTGCTGGCATTTAAACAACCAGACAGAATGTAAAGCTAAAACAAAAATAAAATGTGTTTTGTTTTTTAAGGTAAGAAAGAACAAAAGAGTTAAATCAGTAAGTTGCATGCAAGAAAAACAAGTTGTGTATCTCTACACTGCACAAAATGTTAAAGAAAGAAAGAAAAAAATGCTGATTATACTTTTCATGTCAATAATTACCTGTAAAATATCATTTTATTTTTATTAATTTAAAAGAAAAGAACAAGCCAATGAAACATTATCACGCTCAGAAACATGCCTCCAGTATACTGTTTTGAAAACCTGCAATGTGTGTTTTTTATGATCACAGAGGCTTACGCAAGCAAAAATTAAAACGTCTCTTATTTTACATTTTGCAAATTACCTTCTGTTGACTTATGAAACTTGCTTTTGTTCTGTTACGAGTTTATCTGTTTTCAGGTTAACATTTCACTGTTCATATCCTGCCGCAAAAGAAACTTATGTTCCTGAACAGGCATTGGCTTTTCACTCCTTTGCAGGTTTATCAAATCATATCCCCTTTACCATAACAGTCACCTTAGAATTGAAGGTCACCCAGCACGTCAAAACCTTACTCTAATTTTATTCACAAAAAAGACAAGTTAATGTTAAAAATAAAATATTCCCTAACCCTTTAAAATGTAGTCTTTGTAACAAGCATCCCTGTAACAGTCACTGAATTAGTACACCCCCTCCACCCTTCTAAAAGAGAACTTTAATTAGAGCAATCCTGTTCTTCAACTTCTGTTCTATCTATCACCATGTCTGTGTCTGTGCCACCCTGCAAGTATCCATGTACAATGAGGGCTGCTTTGAGGGTGAAAAAAGCACACAGAACAATTTTTTTTATTAAAAACATTTAATCAAAAGCAGTACAGTGGTACCCTCCTTTTAAGACCCCCCAATTTAAGACTCCCTCCTTTTTAAGACCTTGTTTTCTCAGACTTTCTGTTCATAGCCTCTGTAAAATTACCCCCATTTTAAGACTCCCTCCTTTTTAAGACCTTGTTTTCTTAGACTTTCTGTTCATAGCCTCTGTAAAATTACCCCCATTTTAAGACTCCCTCCTTTTTAAGACCTTGTTTTCTCAGACTTTCTGTTCATAGCCTCTGTAAAATTACCCCCATTTTAAGACTCCCTCCTTTTTAAGACCTTGTTTTCTTAGACTTTCTGTTCATAGCCTCTGTAAAATTACCCCCATTTTAAGACTCCCTCCTTTTTAAGACCTTGTTTTCTCAGACTTTCTGTTCATAGCCTCTGTAAAATTACCCCCATTTTAAGACTCCCTCCTTTTTAAGACCTTGTTTTCTCAGACTTTCTGTTCATAGCCTTTGTAAAATTACCCCCATTTTAAGACTCCCTCCTTTTTAAGACCGTATAATCTCAGATTTGTGGAGGTCTTAAAAGGGGGGTTCCACTGTCCTGCACACCTGTACCGGTTTACACATTTTCGCTGAGAAGTCACTGTGAACTTTCGACACCGGTCAAACATTTTACCTGAAGTAGGAAACAAAGCCCTTGAGGAATAAATTCTCTGAGTTAAATAAGAGCTCTCTTTCTCTCTCTCTCTCTCTCTCTCTCTCTCTTTCTCGCTCTCTCTCTCTCTCTCTCACACACACAAACACACACATTACCTTTCACGTGCAGGGTATGCTAGAGTGAAAACACAAACACACACAGAAAAGTTAAATACATGTACAATAAACCTAATAATTACATGATTTACAAACAATGTATGCTTTTGTGATACTGACATCATAAATCAATTGCCTTGCAATAGTAACACAAATATTGACACAAACATCTTAGCAAGAAAAACCTGAATTCTGAGTGCTTTTAAATCGTCTTATATTTTTCCCGATTTTTTCAGGGGGGAGGGGGGATCTTTCCTATGGTTTGCAGAACCATCGGTCACTCAAATCTTCCATCAAATATGGTAAGACAACTTCCAGAAGAAAAAAATCTTCACAAAGCTCTCCCACTCCTAACCCTTGGCAAAGAAATCAGCAAACAAGCCATCACAAGAAATTGTATTGCCTGGCCAAACTGACACGTACAGACCTGGGAACCCCTGTTTTGCACGTGAGTATTCTCAAGAAACTTTGTGTATTTTCAGAAAAAATGAGCGTACTCCACACAGCATTTGAACATCCATGATTCAAACATGATCAATCACACCGTTAATCAAGTTTACCAATACATTTATAACAAATGCTTTTTTCAATGTTTACTGACAAAAACTGTAATCATGTGTCAAAATACTGGATTGGCTTCGGGATGCTTGCGCTTGTGAAGAAAAGTAGTCTAGGAATTTTTCTCATCGTATTTGCTTCCAGCGACCGTACTGATCGTATTCTTGACAATCATGCGTACAAAATACGGCGAAATTGAATGGGTTCCCAGGTCTGTATGTAGCTTCCCAGAATCATATAGGCCAGAAACAAAAAAGTAGTTGCTTGGAAAGCTTCAAATAAGGCAGACTTGGACTCGGAGTCATCTTCAAAGGATTTAACCAGCCCTGAACAGCTAACCTTTCATGCGAGAGATACTTTGGTAACATTTACAGAGAATAAGGAAGCAACTGACTGTACTAAAATGACCTTTACAACATTCACACAGATACACATTGCTTTTTTATTTTTTTATTTTTTAGGGCAAGACTGAAGTTACAGCGCATCCTTTCTTGGGATGTGTCCTCTCGTTGGAAGGGGGCTGATATTACAATGTCGTTCCAATCTCACTCCATAACAAAAGACAAAATGAAGTTGAGTGCAAAGTTCAGCAGTGTTGGAAAGCCAGATACCTATAAATAGAAGACCTAACAATGGAAAGCTGGTTTAATTAAAATGTTCAATTCAAGTACGAGACGTGCGTGGTGGGATTTATTTCAGCTTCTTCCACCTTGTTCTGATAAGGAACCTCCCCTTCAAGGCCTGAAAAAAATGTGAGAAAACCAGGTCATAAAAAGGAGGGAGTCTTAAAATGGGGGTACATTTAGTCATTTCTTTCTTTCTTTATTTGGTGTTTAACGTCGTTTTCAACCACGAAGGTTATATCGCGACGGGGAAAGGGGGGGGGAGATGGGATAGAGCCACTTGTTAATTGTTTCTTGTTCACAAAAGCACTAATCAAACAAGAAGAGCAAACGCTCGATCGAGTCACTTTCGCAGTTCTGAATATTATATGAGGCATCAGATGGACAGGAAGAAATTGCTATTCACAACACAATGAGTCACGTTCACATAAAATTTGAGCCCGGTCACTTTTATAGTTTCCGAGAAAAGCCCAACGTTAAGTTGTGTGTTGCCGAACAGAAAAGGCTAGTTATCTCCCTTGTTTTTCTGATAACGTTCGTAAAAGGCTACAGATGTAAATACTTTGATGTAAAGAATAATCCTACAAAGTTTCTGATGCCACATCCGATGAACTTTGTCAAAGATATAAAATGTCTAATTTTTCCTTTGACGCTGACCTGTGACCTTGAAAAAGGTCAAAGGTCAACGAAACCATCGTTAAAGTGTAGAGGTCATTGGAGGTCACGACTAAACAAAATATGAGCCCGATCGCTTTGATAGTTTCCGAGAAAAGTCCAACGTTAAGGTGGTGTCTACGGCCGGCCGGACGGACGGCCGGCCGGCCAGACGGCCGGCCGGCCGGACAGACTAACACTGACCGATTACATAGAGTCACATTTTCTCAAGTGACTCAAAAATTGCTCCAGGGGCTTTAAACGTAGTACAATATATGACCTTACTGGGAGAATGCAAGTTTCCAGTACAAAGGACTTAACATTTCTTACATACTGCTTGACTAAAATCTTTACAAAAATTGACTATATTCAAAACAAGAAACACTTAACAAGGGTAAAAGGAGAAACAGAATCCGTTAGTCGCCTCTTACGACATGCTGGGGAGCATCGGGTAAATTCTTCCCCCTAACCCGCGGGGGGATTTTGTCATTTACAGAGGTTATGAACAGAAAGTCTGAGAAAACAGCATCTTTAAAGGGATCGAGTCTTAAAATGGGGGGTCTTTAAAGGGATTGAGTCTTAAAATGGGGGGTCTTTAAAGGGATCGAGTCTTAAAATGGGGGGTCTTTAAAGGGATCGAGTCTTTAAAGGGGGGTTCTACTGTATGCCGAGCGCTGATGGCGGGAGGTCTCCTCCTTGCTCCCAGATCTTCATCGTTAAAAAAACAAAAGGATTAATATCAACAAAAATCAAACAAAGGCACTCGAGAGTTTTTTGCCTGTGTATTGAGCTGCCCTATGGAGTCCTTTGAGTCCTTTGCAACTAAAGATAATAATTAACTCAAGAAGAAAGAAAGAAAACGACCATACTAAGGCTGCCTGCTACTATTACCGTTTGCTCCTTCAGATTTATCAAATGGGGTTATCATGCGCAACAAACATTCATTCAGCAGAGAGAGAGAACGTCCATATCTTGCTGGTTCTACAATAAACCTGTTTACAAGAGACACACACATACACACAAACGCACACACACAAAAACGCACAATCATACACACTCCCAGAAAGTCTGGTGCTCTTATCCCCAAGTGAGTTTAGAAGCAATCGAAAACACACACACACACACACACACACACACTCATATGATATTCATATGATGTACCAAGTCAACTTTTGCAAGTAGACAATTTATATATAATTGCTTCCAAAAAAAGAAACAATGAAATCATTTGGTTATTTATCTTCCCGTGTCTTTTAAACACTACGTTTCATGACAATAAAGTTTATTCGTATTCGCACACACACACACACACACACACACACACACACACACACACCACAAAATCAGCTTCTTTCATCCGAAAAAGAGTTTAGAGAGAAGCAAAGTAATAAAATAGACCCTACCGAGTAATACCAAGCTAAGTCAATATTACACTAAAGGACACACATAAAAGCAACGGACATGCAGCTGTAGAGGTGACATGTGCGTTGATATAATTAGCACATTGTTCAGGGAGAAGAGAGGAAAGTTAAAGCTTAAATATGTTTGACTTGCCTATTGACAAAACACCTTCAGTAAATACATATATATATATTATATTGCATGAGCAATGCCTGCCAACTGCTCAGTCATACAAACTTTTAGCTGAGAAGAAAAGCATTACAAAGAAAACAAAACTAAAAATAACGACCCAGAGAAAATATATATTATTATTCAATTTAGCTTGAAGGGGGCAAAATGGAAAAAAAGAAGATCATTCAAATGTCTAAGAGAAAACAGAGATAAACACTCAATGTTCTTGCATTTCAGTTGTGACCCGGAATTTTCACAGGAGGTATAACGTTCATCCACCCCAAAATCTACTGGCACAAAACAAGAATTGACAAATCAAGCAAAACAGTTCGGTCGATGTAGCTTCCAGAAGACAGATAATAATAAAATCTATAATTTTCTATCACAAAATGAGGTTGTCCAACTACATGTACTGCAACACACACAAACTTACAGGGATGAGTACATGTCAATAAAATCAAACAACAACAGTAAACTGCATTCTACTTCATTATAATCATTTCGTGCATGTGTCATAAATATCATTCCACATAGAGGTAGGTGATTGATCTGTCCTGTTTTATGATTTATACTGGTAGCAAAAGTTGACCTATATCTCAGATAATATTCGCCTTTGTACAGGTGGCCTTGGTCTCAAATCCGTTCAGTGATCCTGCGCATGCATCCTACTCATTCAAAGAAATCACATTTAAAGCAATCGGCAACACACAGCTGACTGCCAGATTGCCGCGAAGTCATAGAATTTGGTGGGATTAATTTTCCTTCCAAAAATTTGCTAAAATGCATGACAAACTTTGAGCGTATTTTTATTTTTTAAAGTCAAGTATTTCTACCAAAACAACAGCAAAGTTTTTGAGAATTTGAAACGAGTTTTTGCATAAAGTCAACAACTGCCAAACAACATTACTGATACAAAACTGGTCAAGCGCCATCACTTTGCGCTAATTACAGCATGTCTTTCCAAATGAACATACATTTTGCATTGAGATGACTGTGTTGCCTCAGGTGCAGAGAGACTTGTACTACCACTCTTTCAGTGCATCTGTGACCGATGAGTGCGGTAGTGGTTACCGCCTAGTTTTACCACTTCTCTGGCCAGGAATACTGTGATCCCAACATTGAAGCAATCTTGACATCAACTGTGCACATTCACTGGCCTGATTTAAAACAGTGTTAAAAACATCCTTGTGCAGGTTTTTTTTCTACGAGGACGATATCTTTCAAGAGAGTTGTCTAGGGTTCTTTGAGTTCCACAGAAAGAGGTGTTTCATGATACAAAAACCCGATTGAACATCCACGAACAAAAGCAATCAAAACTGTTTCATTCACTGATTCAGCAAAAACCTGACAGGACCTACAAAAAAAGATAATACTTTTTTGGTTGTATTGTGCCTCCCTAAGAAAAAGAATCTGTTAAAACAAAAAAAATAAGAGGCAGCTACACACACTGATGCTACCAGTATTAGCAACTTTACATTAAAATACGCGCACAAACCGCACTGTATCTCACACACACACACACCAAAAATCATTAGGCTAAAAAAAGGCTTTTACCATCAGATTCAGAAGCTGCCCCCTCACAGAAGTGAACAGATTCAACAACACTTCCCAAGTCAAGACACCAAAACAGACTCAACAAATGCTTTGAAGTGTTCACCTGATTTAAACACATAACAACAAACACCACAACATGCTCAGGGAGAGAGAAAAAAAAACCAGTTCATAAACAAACAAAATTAAACAGTATATATAAGATAACCTTCTCAGTTTCTGTCTTGAAAAGTCTGTCAAGTTGTATCAGCAAAAGCACAAAAACATTTTCTGTGATACCAACAAAACATGAGTGGGGGGGGGAGGGGGGGGGGGACAACACACAAACACACAGAAAGAACTACAACAATGGATAAATTCTGCCATTTGTCCAGCTGATTTTATGTTGAGTTTGATTCACTACTGCGATATGCTGCATATCTGCGCACAAACAAATGCCTTTACAATTACATCCATGGCAAAACTTGGCCAGCAGACCTGATCAACTTCCTCAAGAGTGCAGGTTTTCGTCAATAACAATCCATGCCATGTGCTTCTCTGTGGGAGCATTCACACAACTGAACGGATGGGACTGGGGGTAGAAATAAAACGAATTTGGTATCCAAACTTGCTTATGCTTGACAGCATTAATCAAATACAATCTTTAAAACTGTGTTGTATTTTTTCCCCAGCCTGTTGTGGAATTTTTGGCTCCAAACATCTGCGCCGACGTACAAAAGCCTGAAAGGAGCATTCTATCACAAACACTTTTTTTTCTCCAGAGTAATAACGCCCAAAATTTCTGGCAAAATATTGCACTGAAAACCCCCAAACCAACAAATTCCTTTTTGAATAGATGAACCCCCATCAAAGCATATGACATGATTCGCCACTGACGAGCATCGGAACCGTCACTGTGAGAGAACAAGAGGTAGTAATACATCGTGATGCAACTTATAAAGAAAAGACAACACCATCAATAAAAGACGTCATAGACAAGGTCAACTGTGAAACCAAATCAGCAGCCGACTCACTCAAGAAAAAGCTGCTTTGGGCTTCAATTCCGCTGTGCAAGCAGAATTGTTAAGTTCACCAATATGCCTGCCATGTTTAACAATTTTTAGAGTTTCAGTTCAGTGAGTTACAGTTACTATAGGATCAGTCAGTCATCATGGAATAACTACCCTACTTTTCATGTTTAATATTAAAGCCTTTGACCAGTTCAAAGAAAAGAGTCAATGCAACCAACAGAGGTCACAGTTTGCAACCAACAGAGGTCACAGTTTGCAAACAAAACTTGGGCGCTGCCAACTAAAGATTTCTGACGCAAGAAAACAACAACAGGAGCTGCACAACTTTTGGCAAGTCTGTAAAATTGTCAAATGCACAAAATCCTTGGGAACAAACATTTTCTGAAATTTGTCTTCACAGCATTTTAGCTCCCCCTTATCAAATGCACAAAATCCTATCTTCGAAGTATTGGGAAAATTTTCTGAAATGTTGTCACAGCGTTTTTTCGGATCTCCTGTCTCTCTGCTCTTTCTCCCTCCACGGATTAAAGAATTAAAACAACGGTAAATGTTTCAGACACTGGGTCATGATTTCTTTCTAGCCATAGTGACCCGCCCGTTTCACCTTCTCTCACATCATGGCACAGCTGAAGACATCCAAGAACAAAGAACATGACCGCGACACCCCACACACAGCACTCGGGCCGCACTTTTATACAACTCCCTTTTTTGTCGACCAAAGCCTACAACTTGTAAGCCAAACACTGGTAAAAATCATACAGCAACCATCGCCTCGCTTTCTGCTCTCTCTGTTGTGTGTTGCTTTGTCACAGTCCTGTGTGGGCAGAGTCTTTCACTAGTTTCACAGCACTCCCCACCCCTCACCTCTTAATCCCATAATGCCATGTATAGTAATTTGGTATATTTGATACTTATGCCGTCTTTATCACCAACTCTGCCCTACAGATGTTGAGAAAGGCGCTCATCCGCGCTACATCCCCTGTCAAAGTCTGTCCCAGGAAAATGCATGGCACGCCTAAATGCCAACTTGCACACTTGGCTACTCACTCAGTTGGCTCGCCAAGCTTGTCTTTTCACAAGTAATAATGAATTCTTTTAAATGCAAAGAAGGTACAGTTCCCTTGTCTCTCCTTTCAAGGCTCACTCTTTCTCCATAGCTGAACTTATTTTCCTATGTAGCGCACACAAACAAAGTGAACACAAGGTCCTTCACTAGTTTTCTGTCCCACCCCCTCCATATTCAGCAACTGCTCAGGTCCTTGGGAGGGATGTCGGAGGACGTTGAAAATGAAATGACCGAGTCGCCCGAGCGTGGAGGACTTAGGCCCAGGGGCGGGGGCATTGAGGTAGGAAGGGGAGGGGGGATGGGGGGTGCACCCCCCGCTGTACCCGTAGAGTTGAGAGTGCGAGTCAGCGCGGCTATACGCTCCTGCACGCAGCCAGCCGACAGACGCGCTTCGGCGTCCTGGTCCCAGCACTCTTCGATGGTGGACGCGATGCTGGCCATACCCTGCAAGCAAGACAGACAACAAGTGTGTGAAGGTTTGGTCAGGGAAAGACTAAGTTTGCTGGCCATACCCTGCAGGCAAGACAGACAAGTGTGTGAAGGTTTGGTCAGGGAAATTAAGTTTAACTCCTCAGTCACAACTGATGTCGCTGAGCTCAACACATCCGCACAGTGGGACCTCAGAAAAGAGTGCACACTGCACATACACAAAAATAAAACTGAAGATAACATGCAAAATTGACTTCAGCATAACTAGAGTTACCATGACTCACAACGAAGAGGGCACTGTTGCATGCTTGTAAATTTATTTATTTTTTGAGCCTAGTGATTTTGGCTTAGCATGAGAGCATAACAATTACACTACAACAGTTGGCAGCTCTGCACACAACTTTGCACAAAACTGTTATGCTGATCCATATCTCAAACACACACATACTTGCTCCCATCCTTTAAGTAAAAAGAAGACACGCCAGTAACCAGGTAAGGTACTTGTTTTGATCAATATTTCCGCAGATAAACTGCCTTCATCAGGATCCTACCCCCCCTCCCCCCCCCCCCCCCCCCCAACCCCAACAACAACAACAAAAAGCGCCCATCATCTTACCGGATGCCTCTTCCAGTGATCATGAAGCAAGGGTCTCATCTTGCGGTTGACCACATACTCCTGCATGGTTTCCAGAGATGGGTGTTGTCCCACTTCTTGCACAGCTTCAAACGGCAGCTGGTACTCCCCAACCGGACCTGGAGCATTTCAAAGCAAAATAGGATCAAACCACATGTCATATTTGGGATGTGGAGTGTCAGTTTTCTGTCCCATCCCTGCAGATACCGTACAGTAACTCGTAGTAGATTTAATTACCTTTTTTTTAAACAACCCTTTTTTTCAAATAACTACAAATAACAATGTTGCATACAATAAATTAAATACAAGAGTACAGTGTTTGAAAAAAAAAGTGTTTGAAAAATTAATGCTGGACTTGATTCCTGTTCAACTTTTCATCCTAATAGTATTACCAAGTGTTAACTGGAAGTAGAAACAATGAATAAATTCAACTTGAAAACTTTTTTAAGAATTTCAAAATACAAAATTTGATAAAGCATAAAACCAGTCTGGGAGAAGTGCTTTGAAACTAAAAGAAACAGCTCAAAATAAACGCTTGTTCAGTGCACAAATCATCAAACATAGTGTCTCTTCCATGAGAAATGCATAAAGAAAAGGTATAGAATTTCAATGCCTAAAACAAAGAAACTCAGAAGAAAAAGAAAAAGACTTCCAACATGAGAACTTGGATCTTTTGCCTTATTCTGCAGTACAGTATCCTAGTCGAGTTTATTCCACAAGTGTATTGGCCAATAAAAGCCATTCTATATAATGGCAGACAATTTACGTGATTTGCATTTTTGACCAAATTATGACATTTGTCATAGACCAAGACAGTCACTGTTCTACAAGACCATGCCAAGCAGTTTAATTCAACAACGGCTGTCTCGGTCTGTCTCAAATGTCATATTTTGGTCAAATAATGCCCCAAAAAATCATGATTTAATTATTTTACAAATGCACACACACATGCAGTCTCGGCCAACTGATAATCACAAGGCTCCAAAAGAAATCCAATGTATGATGGATATAAAAAGACAATTTTGCTCTATCCTAAGGTCCCACCTTCAGCGGCATTGCATCGGGTAAGTAGTTCCCAGAGAACCAGACCACAGGCGTACATGTCAATGCGCAGGAAAGCGTCGCGGTTGAAGCAGATGGCGCCCTCTAGTACCTCCGGTGCCATGTAACGACGAGTTCCAACCTAAAATTAGACAGTCAAGAAGCAATGACATTTCCTGAAATCATAATTGCATTGGGATAGCAATTTAGCTCAGTTGGTAGAGCATTGTACTTGTGATTCTTGGGTCACAGGTTCTAATCCTGACCCGAACTGACACAAGTCAACTATGCCAGAAGAATAGGTGGCTGATTACACCTAAACAAGCACATACTTTTGTTACTGCTTGTTTTTCGCTGGTAGACAGCAACCTGTATTTTTGAGCAATGGGATGACAAGGTATGAAAATTATGAGTAATCATGGAAACAGCAAAACAATCAGGCAATTTCTCTCTTCAAGGCACGCACACCTTGTTATTAGTTATTTAGAAGCAGCGACTGACTCACCAATCCATGCGTCTCCCCTGGTGCCTTGCCAGGCTCAAACTTGAGGGCCAGTCCAAAGTCAGCAACACAGGCAGACAGGTCTGATTTCAGCAACACGTTTTTGGATTTAAAGTCCCTGTGAGCCACTGCTGGTTTCGCTTCCTGAGGGAAATAAATAACAAGTCGCGTAAGGCGAAAATACAATATTTAGTCAAGTAGCTGTCGAACTCACAGAATGAAACTGAACGCAATGCCATTTTTCAGCAAGACCGTATACTCGTAGCATCGTCAGTCCACCGCTCATGGCAAAGGCAGTGAAATTGACAAGAAGAGCGGGGTAGTACCGTAGTAGTAGTTGCGCTAAGAAGGATAGCACGCGTTTCTGTACCTCTCTTTGTTTTAACTTTCTGAGCGTGTTTTTAATCCAAACATATCATATCTATATGTTTTTTGAATCAGGAACCGACAAGGAATAAGATGAAAGTGTTTTTAAATTGATTTCGACAATTTAATTTTGATAATAATTTTTATATATTTAATTTTCAGAGCTTGTTTTTAATCCGAATATAACATATTTATATGTTTTTGGAATCAGCAAATGATGGAGAATCAGATAAACGTAAATTTGGATCGTTTTATAAATTTTTATTTTTTTTTACAATTTTCAGATTTTTAATGACCAAAGTCATTAATTAATTTTTAAGCCACCAAGCTGAAATGCAATACCGAACCCCGGGCTTCGTCGAAGATTACTTGACCAAAATTTCAACCAATTTGGTTGAAAAATGAGGGCGTGACAGTGCCGCCTCAACTTTCACGAAAAGCCGGATATGACGTCATCAAAGACATTTATCAAAAAAATGAAAAAAACGTTCGGGGATTTCATACCCAGGAACTCTCATGTCAAATTTCATAAAGATCGGTCCAGTAGTTTAGTCTGAATCGCTCTACACACACACACACACACACACACACACACACACACACACACACACACGCACGCACATACACCACGACCCTCGTTTCGATTCCCCCTCGATGTTAAAATATTTAGTCAAAACTTGACTAAATATAAAAACATGCGATGAAAGGTAAATCTGGCAAGAAAGGTGGTCCATTTGTGGGGACTGCCAACATTCAACAGCCACCATGCCTATTAATAATCCTGTGTCACATTCTTTTTATAATAACATTTGAATTTTAGACCCATTACTTTTCTTTGCCCCAAGCATCATGCAACAGCCACCATGCTTGTAACCTTGTGTGAACAAAATCTCCCGTACTGTGCCGCACCGTTTATTTTCATGGACACCATTGTTTTGCTAACTGCCTGTGCGTACATGAGTATACTGTATTAGCATATTAGCACTGACACACTGGTGGTGGAGATATTGCATGTTACCATTTCTTAAAACCTGTTACAGTTAGTCCCACCATACCAACAAACATGCTTCCACTTTTACCGCCTCTGAGCTTTCAGCTCATTACAATGTTAGAACCATTTCTTTCTTTATTTGGTGTTTAACGTCGTTTTCAACCGTTCAAGGTTATATCGCGACGGGGAAAGGGGGGGGATGGGATAGAGCCACTTGTTAATTGTTTCTTGTTCACAAAAGCACTAATCCAAAAATTGCTCCAGGGGCTTGCAACGTAGTACAATATATGACCTTACTGGGAGAATGCAAGTTTCCAGTACAAAGGACTTAACATTTCTTACATACTGCTTGACTAAAATCTTTACAAACATTGACTATATTCTATACAAGAAACACTTAACAAGGGTAAAAGGAGAAACAGAATCCGTTAGTCGCCTCTTACGACATGCTGGGGAGCATCGGGTAAATTCTTCCCCCTAACCCGCAGGGGGTAATGTTAGAACCAAGATCAGAGACTTTTAGTCAATGCAGTAGACCACCCAATTAGGACCACCAATTTAAGATCTTCTCCCCTTCAAGACCTTGCTTAGGCCACACACAAAAAATAGTCTGTTTACGGTAACCCGACCGACCCTATTTTTTTCGCGCGACCCTAGACTTTTCTTTGGCATTTAGGGGAGAAAAAAAAAATTAAAAAAATAACGTAAAAATATGGTTTTTTGGAAGAAAAAAAAAAAGAAAAATCCCGACCTACCGACCCTATTTTTTTGGCCTATGTTACCGTAAACAGACCTTTTTTTTTTTGGCCTTATCTGAGACTTTCTGTTCGTAACATCCGTAAACTAACCTCCATATCAAGACTCCCTTCTTTTTTAATCACAGACCTCAATTTCTCAGGAATTATTTTAGATCTAAAATAGGGGTCCCACCGTACATACTAACTTTTGTGTGCAAATTGGCACAAAAGAGAACAACGCACACAAAATGAGCACTCACCAGGGTGCTGGTAGGAGGGATTTCGTCATGCAGAAAGGCAAGCCCACTGGCCACAGTTTCCGCAATCTTGCAAATCTGAGACCAGGTGAGAACGTGGGCCTTCAGGTAGTCATAAAGGGAGCCGTTTTCATGGAACTCCGTCAACAGCCACAGCTCTATGTTCAAGTTCTCTCCCCGCTTTTCACTGGCAATAAACCTGAAACACACACAGAGATTCTTAAATTCACTGCTATAGCGTGGCTAAATTGACAGCAACAAGAATCAACACACACAAAATGACAATCTGACATACATGTATACCTACCCCATATCTAGTATTTGGCTTTTTTGTCAGTGTTTGTACCTTGGGCTTTGGTCTGCATGCTCTTGTGATTCTAAAAATTGACTGCCATCCATATTCTTCAGCTTATAATTCAGATGTAGCTTATTTCACCATATTTCTGATAATCTCACAGCTGCAGGAAATGAGGAAGGAGCTTCAATTCAAGTGCACTTTATAAACAAAATAAAATGGTTTATCTTCCAAATAATAACAATGCATTCCTTTGTTGGCTTTTCCTATCTCTAGTTTACACATCTTAGAAGGAGAAACTATCGTAACTGCCCTGCAACCCACAATCCCCGCCTAAGTACCTGAGGACATTATCATGGGACATCTGCGGCAGGTTATAGATCTCCTGCTCGGTCATCCACGACTGTTTCTCCTGCAAGGGGAAGATCTTGACGGCAACGTAGTCAGTCACCAACTGGGCCTTCCACACGCTCCCAAATCTGCCACGAGCTCGCAACTCAATCAGCTTGACCTTGTCAAGGTTCAAGGACGCATCGGAGGGGGTGGAAACATAGCCTGGTTCGACGGTGGGAAGCTGTTCGTGTCCTGTGTACAGACTCCTTCTGTGTCGCTGCAACAAATGACAAGAGCAAAGTCTGTGAGGTACGCTGTCAGTGTCACTAAAGTGTAAACAGTAAAGAACAGGATTTCAAGTTTAAGAATAAAAACTATCCATGATAGATCTATCATCCATCATTTCTTTGAGTACAAGTAGAGTTAATCAGTTATTCCCCAAAGAAAAACAAGATGCCTTCATACTTTAAAAACAAAATCTTGAAGGTATATTCATGAGACAAGAAGAACAAAGTAATGAACAGAAGACACACCATTCTTCGTTAACTGGATACCTACGGTCCTTTTTCAATAAATGCAGTCACTTTAACAGCCTCCCTCCATCTCTCTTTATCACATACACAAGTTTACATTAACCCTGAATTGCTCAAAAAAGGATCTCCATATACTCAAATGAAAATAGCAAAAACAGATAGAGAACAACTCCACATAAACCCACTTAATTAAGTTCATGACATCACCTGAATTCGAGCTTTTAGTTTAACTCTAAGTCTAAGGCATAGCCACCTGGAGTGCCCCCCCCCCCCCCCCCCCCCTTCTCTCTCTCTCACACGAACAAGTACATACCTGCCACACAAAGAACAACACAACGATGGTCACAGCAAAACCGATGATGGGAACAATAGAGCACAAGATGACCGTCAACACCTGTGACTCATTCTCCTTGCGCACTGAAGAGGCAGTGGTGGTGGAAACAGGTGTCTCTGTATCATGGATCAAGTTGCTTTGAAAACTTATATTCCTGTTGCACAGATCGCCTTCACAACAGCAGAAGTAAACGCCACGTACAGACGGTCCAGGCCTGCGTTCACAAGACCTCTTGCCCTCGCAGTCTGGGTCATTTGACCAACATCCTTTCTTGACCACATGAATGCCGTCCGTGCCATTAATCCAAGAAGCGAAGCAGAAGTTTCGCCCGGAGGGAGTGGAGGTCTTGTCGCATGTCATCACACCCGGTTTCTGGACACAGTTCGGGACTCCAGGGTCACACTTTGTTTCCTCTGGCGGGAATTTTTCACACTGAATATTAATGACTGCATCTGGCTTCTCATTGCTATCAGTCCTTGCTTCTGATGACGGATCACTCTGGGGGAAAATTGCCACTGAAACAAACAGGTCAAACACTTATAAAACTGAACAGTTTAAAATATGCAGGAATCATTGAGTGTGTGCAGTTTCATGTTGCTGGCATGCAGGCTTATAATCACTTACTAACAGTAACAAGCAGTTAAGTTAAGTCACATGGTGCATTCCACATTAGGTGTATCCCACTCCTACTCCTAGCCTTGTGCTTCCTGCTTCCATCCATCCAAGTAGAACCATACATGATCAAGCTCTAAACTCAGAGTGCTGCTGATACTTTAGTATACATAGTAAAATGGAAACATGCTTGCGACCTTAACATCAATAACTTGGCTTTAAAAATGCTGAAGCAGTCTTCTACTTTAAGCACTTACAGTGCCACTGCCTTGAGCAAGAACCTCACCCAAGTCAAATAGTTATTCCTTTGCAATGAGGTTAACAATACATTCATAAAATTGGCTAGAGAACTGCTGTAAACAAAATGACAAGCTCTCCATGTTGGTTTCACTGCTCTTGTTTGTTATGTTAACAATGACGATCTGCGGTGAAACTGTTTGATGGTGGGTGTGTGTGTGTGTGTGTGTGTGTGTGTGTGTGTGTGTGTGTGTGTGTGTGTGTGTGTGTGTGTAAGAGAAAGGGAGGAAACACACACACACACACACACACACACAGCATATATCTCTAACTTGTCCAAGTCTCGCTTGCTCTCCGTAACCTCAGAAAGCTGCGAAGAAAAACGCCCCTTCAGAAAACGAAAAGGTGATCTGAAGAATAATTGTAACATAAATACACATAAAGTCTTCCCCTGAATACGTAGAAACTAAACGTAACACTCACAACTGCGTTGAAACAGAAGTGGAAGAATCAACAGGCAGGGCCAACTGCGAAGAGCTTTCGAAAGTGTCATTTTCATCATTTTTCCACAAAATGTTGTTTTCCACAAAGACGAAAACAAAGCCGTCCTGGCTGTTAAGACACAACCCTATGGGTGACACAGGTATATAATGCAACTTTCTGCAGAATGCATATGCATGCTGGCAGGTGCGATCGCAAAGACAGCTCGAAAAAACATCAACAACACGGGGACATTATTGATAGATTCAGCAAAATGGCCGTGTTGTACACACTACGATCCCCGGATGGAAATATAGCCTTAGTCGGATGCAACGGCACAGCTCATTGGTTGCAGCAGAGTAGTTCACAATATAATTTTCGTCTGCAGAAAACTTCAGACAAAGTAACAATTTGACAAGATATACAGTTTTAAGCTTGAGTATAATTCTGATCTGTTTAGTCCCATATGCTCTTTATAATTTGGAGTGTTTTGTTCAGAGCTCGTGAACATGCAAAATAAATAGTATTTCTGTATAACCAATGGCGTGGACAGTACTTTGAGCTATTCTGCAAATAAGGATATTTTGGGCTATTCCTTCAAATGAACTGTGTCCAAAAGCTTTTATCAAGAACGTACAGTCGTTCCTGCAGCACACCTTAAAAGAATATTTATAAATTGAACCAAATGATCATCAAATAGGGACTTAATCCGTATCGGCTGTACACTTTTTCTGTCATGAGAGTTCTTTGGAAATTTCCAATAAAAACATATTTTTGCGCTAAGCTGGAACAGCCATATGTTGGTTTCCATTGGTTGGACGTGACGTCGAAACAACAAACTAAACTTAGATTGCGTGTCAATTTTGTGCCTTTTGATTGGTCAAAAAGAACTCAGTTTCTAAAAATAACACTTCTGGTATTGCACCACAAAACCACTCAGCAACTCTGCTTGGGAAGCACAAACGAAAAGAGAGGGGACGAAAGTAGACAGGTATGGCCGACCAAAATAAAATTTTATCACGCGGAATGTTGAACTTTTCCGTTTCTAACTGTTACCTTCACTAACTTAGCTGGTATTACTGATTATGTCTTGCATGTCTGTCAGTTCTGATCGACTCGACGACTGTCCTATAACTAAACTTGACTATTTCATCATCTTTTTTTCAGAAAAAGAGGGACACCGTCGGAGCGAAAGGCGACAAGCCTACTGGCCGCGAGTGAAACGTCCGAAGAAACCACGACAGACATCATAGATCCGGAACCGTCCAAACTAACCACGCACAGGAACAACCCAACAACGGCTAACAAATCGACTATCGATACAACGATCGAACCCTGGGCTTTGGAACAACTGTCAACGGAATTGAGCACGATGTTTGAAGGAGAGAACGAAGACTTCGGATTGGTGCCAGGCAATGAGGAACTTGATCCATTTGGAGACGGTGTCCCCTCCTCACTCGACGAATTGGTTGACTGGCTGGATATCGCGGGGGGAGCCATCGGCAAATTAAACACCGCCACCCCTCACGATATCCAACACTTCTCTACGTTCTCAACAGATGACGAGTGGCCTTTTTAACACAGGTGAGAGTTCGATTTTTGTTTCTCTTCTTGTTGTGATGAGCTTGTTGCGTCATATTTTTTTTAACATTTTTTATCGCCTATTGAATTGTATACGGCGTGAGTTTCGGCCAGTTTAAAAGTGTAAATCTGAGTCATGTGACTTTAGTTTGTGGGTCACGATTATTTCTTATCCGGATGTCGAAGGTAGATCGAGTGTTGTTTTGAAGAGGGGGGCGTGGTGGTTTCTAGGCCTGTTCGGTACGTGTTGTGGCTACATTTTCGTTTCATTCTTGTCAGAATTGTTTTATTTGCAACTCTGTTGTAATTTGATTCGCGAAAATTGATGTCTTTAGTTTAGGAAAAGGTCTCGGATGCTGTCCGAGTTTTAGGAGTTTTAGGACTAATATCTGTGTTGTTGTGGTGTTGCCGGTCGCTAAGCTATCACGTGGCCTGTCCTGCCGCCATGTGACCTAAACTAGGTCAATCCGCGAAGCTTGTTGTGGCCTCCGCGAAGCAACTCTGCTTGCTTGAGATTTCATCATGTACTATTTTTAGCACCCAAAGCCAGCGGGTTAGCCACTCGCGCAGGTTAAGGGGCGTGTCTTCAACTCCGCAGATATTACACCACCAAGTGCAATTTAAAAATAGTCCCTTACATGGTTGACCCAACTTAGAAGGTCCATATTATTCCTAGCAAACTTGCCCTGGCGTTAGTCCGACGTTTGAACAGGGACAGATCACACATGTTCATGTTAGCCTAATGTGTGGGTTTTAACCGGTGACCAAAAACTTTGTTGAAAAAGCCTACATCACAGTTGTAGGCTGAAACGGGAATGTGTTTACACTTTGGTGTTCAGATAGTTCTGACAATTTACATGGATTTTATCTATTCTGTGAACACATTCCACTACACTCAGACTTGAAGTGTAACACCTGCTGTGGTAACTTAAAAAGTAAGCAACAGAACTTGATGTTGACTATGAATGTAGTCAAACTGAAACGCTGGAACGCCTTTTACATACCTGGTTTGTGAACTTTGACTTCCTAGGGTTATTTGTTGTTGTTTTTAGATGTGTTGGGTTTTTTTTTTTTTTTGGGGGGGGGGGTATTGTTTTTGTTGTTTTTTTACTTAGCATGTGCTGTTTAATCTCAGTGTACTTCAAAATCACACACATACATACACACACCCACACACAATGATACATACCTATGCCTTTGTTTTCCTTGTGATGTTTCTGTGTTCAGTTGTGTGTGTTCTTTGATTTTTCTCCCTTCATCAATCCAACTAGGTAGTTTTCACCAATTATTCACCGCAGTCTCACCTTCTGTCTGTTCACAGGTGGAACTGGTGACTCTGCGGAGATCACCAGACCTTTGACTGTCCAGCCCTTGACCTCAAAGTTCGTGGGTCAGGAACTCTTGGACGAGAGCTTTGAACCTGACCTTGACATGAATATGTTTGAGGACTTGGGCGCTGGCTTCGCTGACCCCCTTGGTGACGCTAGCTTGGACAGTTTCACTGACCTCTCTGCTCTTTTGTCAGAGGTCAGTTCATAACTTTTTGCTCTTGAAATCATGTTAAAAAAAATGGTGTTAAAACTAAAATACAAGAACAACAAATCGCGTAAGGCGAAATTACTACATTTAGTCAAGCTGTGGAACTCACAGAATGAAATTGAACGTAGTCCGCCGCTAGTGCAAAAGGCAGTGAAAGTGACGAGCCTGTTTGGCGCAGTAGCGGTGGCGCCGTGCTTCATAGCACGCTTTACTGTACCTCTCTTCGTTTTAACTTTCTGAACGTGTTTTTAATCCAAACATATATCTATATGTTTTTGGAATCAGGAACCAACAAGGAATAAGATGAAAGTGTTTTTAAATTGATTTCGAAAATTTAATTTTGAAAATAATTTTTTTAATTTTCAGAGCATGTTTTTAATCCAAATATAACATATTTATATGATTTTACAATTTTCAGATTTTTAATGACCAAAGTCATTAATTAATTTTTAAGCCACCAAGCTGAAATGCAATACCGAAGTCCGGCCTTCGTCGAAGATTGCTTGGCCAAAATTTCAAGCAATTTGATTGAAAAATGAGGGTGTGACAGTGCCGCCTCAACTTTTACAAAAAGACGGATATGACGTCATCAAAGACATTTATCGAAAAAAAGAAAAAAACATCCGGGGATATCATTCCCAGGAACTCTCATGTCAAATTTCATAAAGATCGGTCCAGTAGTTTACTCTGAATCGCTCTACACACACACACGCACACACACACATACACCACAACCCTTGTCTCGATTCCCTCTCTATGTTAAAACATTTAGTCATAACTTGACTAAATGTAAAAAGCAACAAACCAGAAATATATAAGAAACACAGAACAAGACAAATTTAACAACAGAAATGAGTATGAGTGGATAGCTTAAATTTGCAATCGATGTTTGTGTGTCTGTTTATTTGTGCGTTTTTCTTGTTTTTACTGAATGTGTTCAGCCTATTTATCTGTGTGTTACATGTACAGGCCCTGTTAATACTCAAACTAAACATACCTTGTCTTTCAGTAATGAACTTGAATTCAGTCATTATTCAACCTCTCTCTGTTCTTCCAGAACACATTCTTGGATCAGAAGACGGTGGCTCCTGTGACCTTCCTGTTTGACCTTGACGCGGAAGAAAAACCCGACCAGCGCGGCATGAAGCGGTCCTTCGCGGAGGTGGAGGACACCTCTGATCTCGGCCGGCTGTCGGCGAACGTTGGCTTGGTGAAATCATCCAGCCATGACCATGACTACTCCGCCAAGCGCCAGAGAACGTCTGCTGTGACAGAAGACACGTCTGTGGAAGACATGGAGGAAGTCTTCCTCGTCCCCGCCCCTTCCACCTCTGACACCACCCAGTTTCCCACGGAGGACAAGTACCGACATCGAAGGGAGAAGAACAACGTTGCGTCCAAGCGTTCCCGAGAAATTCGCAAGAGGAAGTTCACCGACATGGAGGGAGAGGCCGAACGACTGATTGTTGACAACGCACGTCTGGAGAAACGAGTTGTCGACCTTGAAAGGCTGGCCAAACAGATGAAGGAAATCTTAGTGGCCAAGATGGCTGGAAAGTAAAGAGACGGGACTTTCACAATCAAGCCTGGGGGGACTGACTGCCGAGGACAGCTGCTTTACCATAAAGTGAGGGTGCTCTCTCTGACTTGAGCGGAAGGAGAACTTTTCTGGCAGAAGATAGAAACATAACTGGTTGCATGAAAAGTTCAGGCATCGGGACTAGTTGCAACGGACAGTTCATGCATTTGCATGCTGCGCACAGTTATGTAGAGGTAGCTTATTGCTGCCATGGAGAAGGTTTTGGTTGGACTGATTAACCTAGGCTTGGTGAAAAGCAGAACAGAGTGACATTGTCTGACTTGCTCAGAGTTACCTCTGACCTGGATCGATGGTTTTGGGGAACAACTAAGAGCATAGAGACAGCCGTTTGCAGTCTGCCATTGAGTCTTATACGCTGTGTTTGGTCCACTTCTTATCTCCCTTTGTTTGTGAAGGTTTTGTCACCCACTGTTTTGCTTGCCTCCATTTGAGAGCAGTTAAAGGTTTTGATGATATAAGCTGTTGTTGAACTGTTTCATGTCACTTGCACTGATATGATTATGTATGCAAAAGAGAAGAAAAAAACCCAGTAGTAACATGACACTGGGGAAAAAAGTTGTTTGGTCATCTATGATGAATAAATGCTGCCACTGTAAATGTACGCTAAACAGAGGTAGTACGGTATATTTGTGAGCGACTTGGAGGGGACCTGTAGGGTCGGTTATGTCTCCATTTTTAGACATTTGTTTTAGGTAGAAAATAATTTTTGGACAGGCGTTGAATGCTTGAAGAAAAGTAAAGAGAAAGAAACCAAAAAATAATCTGAAGATGACATGATTTGTAACCAAAAACGTCGAACGCTGAAGAAGAAGAAGAGAAGTAACCAAAAACACTGTTTGTCTTTCATGGTGATTAGAGCAGAAAGGATCATTTTTGGCTGCTTTAATGGCGGGGTAAAAAGGGTCATACTGGTAAAAACCCACTCGTGTAAAAAACACGAGTGTACGTAGGAGTTTCTAACCATGAACGCAGAAGCAGAAGAAAATAATTTAAAGGTTAGAAGAACCCATAACAACTGTCTTAAAATTGAGGCACTGAAGTTTTATTTTAAAACCTACTGATTGCTGTGTGAACAAATCTGATCTATGAAAGGTGTTCTGATTTGTAACTGTTGTCATGAGAATTGTCCCAATTCAAGTACTGCCACAAAAATAGTGTTTTACTTTTGGTATTCATTTTGAAAACTCTTTTTCATGAACCATTTCATCTTGCAGAAATATGCAATTCTTTAAATTGCTTGTACAAAAATAAAACTAAGAGTATAAGGATCAGCTTCATTGGGTTTTGAAATTTAACTTCTGTAACATTGGACGTGTACATATTTCACTGTTTTCTGCACTAGAGCGGTGTTTATAAGTACAACATTAGATCATATGCATAGTACGTATTTTACTTTGATGCATTGATTTAAAAATCAACACCTGGGTAGCACTGGAAAAAGGAAAAATAAATATGGGGTTAGTAACTGAAATCATGAAAAAAAAATCTAAAGTACTAAAAAAATTAAAATCAGCTTTGCATGGTCAAGCCATCGTGAATTTTAGAGTTTAGTTTCCTTTCTTTTTTTCTACTGCTACCTGGAGGTAAGATACCTGTGTGTGCTACGGCTGTAGCACATCAGGACTCTTATTTTTTTACTAGCTTGGATCAATAAAGATTGCAAACTGGTTAACGCCAGTGTGTAAGCTTTGAGGTACCTTGATGTGGACTGGTCTCGATCAGTTCCAAAACTGGATAGCACCAGTTTCAGTCTGAGTTACCTTCATTTGTTTTGGTGACTCAGCATGATTTGCAAACACTCACCATTTTCAAACAAATTTTGCATCAATCAGAAAATCCCTCTTTGCAAAACTAGGGAAAATCGCTCTACATTTACACAGATAATAATGATACGCAAAGTACAAGCTTATCGCAGGATTTATTTGTTTCCACACATTCATGCGATGCTCTTTTCATTTACATGTTGACAGTAAGGTTATGACTATGACCAGCAGGTTACTAGATAATAACGCTTACCAACTTGCATGCATTTCCTAATTTGGTTAACATATGTTTGTTTTGTGCCTTTCAGATGAAAGTGCACCTGATGTCAATTGTAATGACTATTGTTTTTCCCATACCATGTTTTTACACCAACATCTGATTTTTAACTTTTATCTTAAAAATATTTGTGGGAAGTTTTGTCATTCCTGCACAAAATTTCTTTCAGGGGAAGGTGGGGACAGGGTTTGATGAACAGTGAATTAAAAGTTGTTGTTTGCAAATGTTTTCAAGTGCATATGTTTTGCTGCACAGTCAGAGATTTGTTCTAATGTTGAAAAAAAATAAAGTTTATTTTCAGCCATGTGTAAAATTAGACTTTTTCGCAAAAAATTTGCAATCAAAACTATAACTTTCTGTGACTTTTGGATGGCAGTTAAAAACGCACTAGAAAATTCAAAATGCTAGGACTACATGTAATTTGAAGCATATTTATTGTTTTTCTGTTTCATGTCATATGTGTTTTGCTCAGGTGGTCACGTTTAAAGTACTTTACTCTATTTATGCAAAGATACACAACTTTTTTTTATTTATTTATGTATTTCATTATTTATTTATTTATTCATTCAATTTTAATTATTATTTTTATTCATTTATTTATTTATTGTTATTTTTTATTCATTTATTTTTGTTTATTTATTTATACATTTTTCTATTGTATTTTTCATTGGAAGTGGAACTGGAAGTGAATCTTTTTTTTTTAAAAGGGTGATTGTTGTGGGGGAGAAAGGAATGATTGGAAAGATGCATGTATGTGTTATTGAAGGAATGTGTACTTCTAGTATCAAAGACCTTTCAATGAGCATTTCCCCGTTGAATGTAACTTTTGGAAGAACAGAAGAAAATATAAGGTGTATAACATTTGTGTCATGAGTATGCTCTATGTGTGTTTTTACAGTGATCTAATTATCAGCAGTTCAGGTTGAGAAATTAAATTGATGTGTTAAACTATTTAAGTATGAAGTTGTGGTGAGACTTGCTTGTACTGTAATTTTTTTATTTTTCTAAGATTGTGAAATGGCAACACACAGTGTTGGAGAGAAAAGAAAAGAAAAAAAAGGTGAATAAAAGAAAAACAGAAATTGCAGATAGTTGTGTGTGTGTGTGTGTGTGTGTGTGTGTGTGTGTGTGTGTGTGTGTGTGTGTGTGTGTGAAAGAAAAAGTGTGAATTAAAGCATAACAACTTCCAGACATGTGTGTGTGTGTTTGTGACACCTGGAAGCTTTCTCCTAATACTCCAAGGTTGGAAGTATGCAGAATACAGATCAGTTTGGGCCCTTACCTGATCTCACATACTACACATTTCCAGCAGGCATGGGAATTCTCCTCAGATCCGAGGATTTCCGAGAAAAGCTACACATTTCAGAGAAGAAAAAATACTCTTCCGAGGAAAAAGAAAATCGAGGAACAAAACTCCAAAAAAAAAGACAATCTGCCTAGAATGGCCAATGTCCTCCATAAAACCGTCCCTTTATTCAGTGAGATTACTCCCGCGTGAGTCTTTTTTGCAAACATAATATTAATTCAGTTAAAGGATTGAAATGATTGTTTATTACTGGCAATACGAAACATGCATTAATTAAATTTTGTCAGTTGTTTTATTTGTTGTGTAAAATTTATGAAACATATTCCCAGAATGCCAGATTGCACAGAATGTAATCATGCCCCAGAACTTGAACCCCCTAGTTTTCACAGATTTTTCTTCAAATCAATTCTCATGCCTGTCCAGGGCAGTACAGTGAGTGATCAAACAAACAATTTTACTACTGTATGTGGAAAATAAACTGTGCCAGTCATCAAAATGTGTCTTTTCGACTTCAAAAAACTTGAGATAAGTAGGTAATAAAAGAGAGGGAATCATACATGTATTTGATGGAGGGTAATGTTGTGCCACTGGGAAAAACAGGTGTAAGAAAATGAAAATGCATACATAGTAGAGGGAGTCATGACACAGAGGCAGAACTGAAGAGGCAAGGCAACAGCTGGGCAGAAGCGGAGAGAACAGCCCAGAACAGGGTGCGATGGAGAAATGTCGTCAATGGCCTATGCTCCGCTGGGGGCAAAGGGCCTAACTTAAAGGTGGTCGTCTACATTTTTGCTTTTTTTCAATAATCTTATGGTTAGATTTTGCTCAAAAGTTATGTCAGATGATGAATGAACCATGGGGGAAAAAGTTATAGAAAAAAAATATATGTAAAAAAAGATTTTATTTTTGGGTAGCGTGACTCACGCTTCCACTATTTTGTTTTCTGTTTGCTGAGAACACGTGCTTTGCCTAAAAATACTGACCAATCAAATTCATGTCACTATGCTTATAGCCACGCCCAAACAAGTGCAGCAACAGTTTGACACTGGAGCGCTGTCCACGCTTTTTTTTAAACGCACTAAATGCACGGGATTTGAGAGGAGTTTTGCGCTTGGCATTTTCCAAATAAGGATATCCTACTATGAGTACTACGCTGGAATACTACAATGAATTTTCAAACGGCTACACTGGCTTCGTCTTTCCTGATCGAAAGGGGGTGTATTGTTGATATTTGTAGATAATAGTCATAATAGACTCTGCATTTTAATGGTCAAATGGCGATTTCGGTATAAAAATGCAGACAAGGACCTTTAAGTAAGAGGGAGTCTCACAATGGAGGATCTTGATAGAGAGGTTCCACTGTACCGCAAGTGAAACATGTATAAGCATGTTCTTGTAGACATTAAAACAATGTTGTCGGACTTCCATTTTATCAAATCAAAATGATGAAAAAAAGTGAGTGAGTTTCTCAAAAGATGGGGGGGGGGGGGGGGGGGGAGGGGAGGGGGGGGGGCACACGCACTGACACACACAAAAGCACTACCATTTCACACACAAGCACGTTTTGTTTCATACAAATAGTGCTAAGGGAAGAATAGTGATAGCATAAGCGTAGACAGAAACTAACACCTACTCAAACCCACATGAAGGTTCTGGGCGTTAACATCTTCAGTTTACAATACAACCTGACAATACAATACAATACATTAATACAATGCAATACAATACAACACAACACAATACAATACAACACAAGAAAATTGATTGATGATTAAAATCAACATGGCCGAAGCAATGTTTTCATAAAAGAAGCGGCGGTATTGTACGGGCACATGTTGAATTTGGGTTACATTATTATTATTATTATTCTGATCATTTTTATGCGCCTAATCTAGATATAGCCCTAGGCGCTTACATATTAATTTCTGCCGTTTTGAAATGGAATTTTTTACAGACAGACAGACAAACAGACATTTTTTACACACAATATATAACGCATTCACATCGGCCAGTAAAGCTCAGTAGCCTATTAGGCGAGCATTCACCTTTCACGGCCTTTATTCCAAGTCAAACGGGTATTTGGTGGACATTTTTATCTATGCCTATACAATTTTGCCAGGAAAGACTCTTTTGTCAATCGTGGGATCTTTAACGTGCACACCCCAATGTAGTGTACACGAAGGGACCTCGGTTTTTCGTCTCATCCGAAAGACTAGCACTTGAACCCACCACCTAGGTTAGGAAAGGGGGGAGAAAATTGCGGCCTGACCCAGGGTCGAACACGCAACCTCTCACTTCCGAGCGCAAGTGCGTTACCACTCGGCCACCCACATGTGTTGCAGAGTATTTGAAAATCCGTAGGCCGCATAAAAACATGCAACTGAGCAGAGTGATAGGTCCCTGTTGTGAATATATTCAAGTGGATCAATTGATTACTTATGTTTCACGACTAGTTTTGCTGTTACAGAGAGGAGACGGTTTGGCGGTCATGGGTTGTAGGTTATGCAACTTCAAGTTAAGAGCAAGGCGCATGGTGCATGTTCTTGTGATCGTTTTTGATGAAAGCGTCATGAAGAGGGTGTTACAAATACAATGTAAATTTTGTTTTTGATGTTCGGTCTTCGTTGTGGTGGTTGTAAGATTGTGATGTGCTTAACCAATGCTATTTGGGACATGGTAATAATTGGTTGCCGGTATGGACGATATGCTGTGCTGTTACGGTTTGAGATTGTTAAAACTTCTCTCGAAGAAAAAAATGGGTTCGGTGGATTTGTCAGTCGGTCACATGTTGAAGGGCCCCATGCCGGGTTGAAAGAGATAAGATACAGAGCGACTGAGAGCGAGAGAGAGAGAGAGAGACACACACACACACACACACACACACACACACACACACACACACACACATAGACAGAGACAGACAGAAGCGGAGAGACTCAGAGGGAGACAAAGACATACATACAGAGAGAGAGAGAGAGAGAGAGAGAGAGAGAGAGAGAGAGAGAGAGAGAGAGAGAGAGAGAGAGAGAGAGAGAGAGAGAGAGAGAGAGAGAGACTGAGAGAGAAAAAACTGTAACTGATCTCGTGAGAACGGTAACAAAACGAGACATGTCACCTCTCCGAATGCATTGCAATAGATGACCGCTCCTCAGTGCGGCCATCAACAATACAATACGATACAATACAACAAAAGTTAAATGCAGCAATACAATAAAAACAAGTCGCGTAAGGCGAAAATACAATATTTAGTCAAGTAGCTGTCGAACTCACAGAATGAAACTGAACGCAATGCAACGCAGCAAGACCGTATAATCGTGGTCCACCGCTCACGGCATAGGCAGTGAAATTGACAAGAAGAGCGCGCTTTTCTGTACCTCTCTTCGTTTTAACTTTCTGAGCGTGTTTTTAATCCAAACATATCATATCTATATATTTTTGGAATCAGGAACCGACAAGGAATAAGATGAAAGTGTTTTTAAATTGATTTCGAAAAAAAAATTTTGATAATAATTTTTATATATTTAATTTTCAGAGCTTGTTTTTAATCCGAATATAACATATTTATATGTTTTTGGAATCAGCAAATGATGGAGAATAAGATAAACGTAAATTTGGATCGTTTTATAAATTTTTATTTTTTTTTACAATTTTCCGATTTTTAATGACCAAAGTCATTAATTAATTTTTAAGCCACCAAGCTGAAATGCAATACCGAACCCCGGGCTTCGTCGAAGAGTACTTGACCAAAATTTCAACCAATTTGGTTGAAAAATGAGGGCGTGACAGTGCCGCCTCAACTTTCACGAAAAGCCGGATATGACGTCATCAAAGACATTTATCAAAAAAATGAAAAAAACGTTCGGGGATTTCATACCCAGGAACTCTCATGTCAAATTTCATAAAGATCGGTCCAGTAGTTTAGTCTGAATCGCTCTACACACACACACACACACACACACAGACACACAGACACACAGACGCACATACACCACGACCCTCGTTTCGAATCCCCCTCGATGTTAAAATATTTAGTCAAAACTTGACTAAATATAATAAAATGACAGTCATCTTTATCACTCTAAAACCGAACTCAAAGAGAGTTGTGTGTTGTGGCAAGGTAACAACATGTTATGAAATAGCCTACGTCAGTTCAGCTTCAAGTTTTTTTGTTTCTCAAAAAATCCCACGTGGCAAACTTAACGCTTTGCTAACTTGGCACGGTTTTTCTATCCCCAGTACTAGTGACTATTTGGGACATAACGTGGTTATATGCTAAGACTGGCAAACACAATACGTACTAATGAAGACATATATCCAGGCACGTATACCGGACCAACCCAACATTCAGCATATATGACAGACACACACACAAACACAACCACGCTCCACCCCGGGCCGCCCGGCTCTCTCTCAGCAAATGAAAACGAGTGTCTACCGGACGAAAAAGTAACAAGTCGCGTAAGGCGAAAATACAATATTTAGTCAAGTAGCTGTCGAACTCACAGAATGAAACTGAACGCAATGCCATTTTTCAGCAAGACCGTATACTCGTAGCATCGTCAGTCCACCGCTCATGGCAAAGGCAGTGAAATTGACAAGAAGAGCGGGGTAGTAGTTGCGCTAAGAAGGATAGCACGCTTTTCTGTACCTCTCTTTGTTTTAACTTTCTGAGCGTGTTTTTAATCCAAACATATCATATCTATATGTTTTTGGAATCAGGAACCGACAAGGAATAAGATGAAAGTGTTTTTAAATTGATTTGGACAATTTAATTTTGATAATAATTTTTATATATTTAATTTTCAGAGCTTGTTTTTAATCCAAATATAACATATTTATATGTTTTTGGAATCAGCAAATGATGGAGAATAAGATAAACGTGACATGAAAAAGTACAAGTACAGACACCACACAGACTGCACTGCAGTAACTGTTTGCACTGGCACGGCTCTTGGTTGTTTAACTGTGTAACTAGGTATGGCTGGCCTTCATCTGTTGAACGTACAAGCCACTCAGTGTCTAAGTTAGTGTTAACAATATAATCATCTTTAATTGTACCCATGGCTGCTGAATGTCGCTTCCTTATTTCTTTAGTGCGGAAGGTTACTTTACCTTTCTCTGCTTTGATGAACTGCTCAAAGACATTATTCTTGGCATATTGGAACAGGACATGTATCAGAAAATCAACGCGTCTGTTTTGTTTTGAATTAAAGTATACAGTTTTCAACACTCTGTGAAATGCCTAGGCCTCAGCATACATGTTTGTATTGGCTGAGGAACCAATACGATGACAGGTTGCCCAAAGCAACACTTTATCTTTACATACATAATGAGGATAAAAGTAATCGTGGAACGCTTTATGTCTCAGTTGAAGAAAACCAAGAAATTCCTGCAGTTGTCTGTTAAAGATCCCTGGGTCCGTCTCCATTTGAACCATTTTTAGGTATGCATACACCTCTGCCTGGTCTTCCTTTTTAGCAATGAGTTTAACAGTGTTTTTCTTCCATGCCCTGTCAACATGCCAAGAACAGTATAGTTGTTTTTGTGGTAGTGAAAATACAGAATACCATGCATTATAAAAGTTTTGAGCTAAATCACTCATAAAAATACTGGCTGGTTGGAATGTCTTTCTCATTGTTTGCAGCTTTAATTGCTGTAAAAAATACTGTTAAGGTTTTTCATCTTCTTTGTTAGCGATAGCCCATGCCACGGGTACATTTTCTTGATAGTCATCTATAACTTGTAAAGTTACAAGTAAAAAGTCATATTGGGTGGTTTTGTGGGTTGAATCAATACAAACCATTTTGTGAGCATGTCTGTTCATCTTTTCTCTTTGAAATTGTGTTTGAATACACAGTAAAAAATTGTTCTCCTGCAGAGTGTCAGTGTCCTTAGTTTGTCCCTGTGGTTTGTAATAAATGATGGGATTGTCTGTTTCTGTGGCTAGCTGATCTACCCATAGGTGTGTGCTCATACCGTCTGCAGCATCTTTTTGAATGTGGGGGATATTGTACAGTGGAACCCCCCTTTTAAGACCCCCCAATTTAAGACTTCCTCCCTTTTAAGACCTTGTTTTTTCAGATGTTCTGTTCATAACCTCTGTAAATTTACCTCCATTTTAAGACTCCCTCTTTTTTAAGACCTGATATTCTCAGATTTTTAAGGTCTTAAAAGGGCCGGTTCCACTCTTCTGCTTTCTTATGTTTAAGATGTCTTGTTGTGTTGCCAGAGTGTCTCTGTCAATGTTAGTAATGTTATTGCGAATTTCAGTTAAAAGTTTGTGGGGCTCAATCCCAGGTTGTAGCCTTGCAGCAATCAGGCTTCTCAGATCATCAGACAGTCTTGGGTGACACATCCCAAGGGCATGACCAACATGATCTGTACAGTATATAACCCTCACCGTCCCATCTTCCAAAGAATTGAAAGCTGTCATGAATGCAGTACAAATAGTATTGGTTTTACAAGTACCTTGCGTTTTAAGCGCTCTGCTACGTTCATCAGATGGGTTCATCAGATGGTTTTATGATAGCCTTCCCGGACCTGTTACATTTAAAATAATATACATAAGATGTAGAAGTCTGTTTGGTGCCTCTACTTTAAAAAAAAGTTAGAATAGCTGTCTTTTTCAATCGTACATTTCCATCTCTGAAAGTCATCCATATTGGAAAAACAATTTTCTTGCATGCTAAAACACATAGCTCCTGCACAGTAGCACAAGAACATTGTTGACAGATATTACATTGGTTAGGCATGGGGTGCGAACTGGTTGAACTTGCGTTTTGGTCTGGATGGAGCAGGGTTATGTGTCTTGTCAGAGCGCTTCTTTTGGGATAAACATTTAGAGCAAAATGGACAATGAAAACTTGTTTTAGTTTTATTGTTGTTCTGTGATTTGTGGTTAGTGTTGTGTCGTGTCTTCGAGTCTTTGTCAGCACTGCAAGAATGTTTTCTTTTATTGTTGTGTAGTGGAGGAGTGGACTGGGTGGCCGAGTGGTAACGCACTTGCGCTCGGAAGCGAGAGGTTGCGAGTTCGACCCTGGGTCAGGGCGTTAGCAATTTTCTCCCCCCTTTCCTAACCCTAGGTGGTGGGTTCAAGTGCTAGTCTTTCGAATGAGACGAAAAACCGAGGTCCCTTCATGTACACTTCATTGGGGTGTGCACGTTAAAGATCCCACAATTGACAAAAGGGTCTTTCCTGGCAAAATTGTATAGGCACAGATAAAAATGTCCACCAAAATACCCGTCTGACTTGGAATAATAGATCGTGAAAAGTAGGATATGCGCCGAAATGGCTGCGATCTGCTGGTCGATGTGAATGCGTGATGTATTGTGTTAAAAAAATTCCATCTCACACGGCATAAATAAATCCCTGTGCCTTGAATGTGTGTGCGATATAAATTGCATAAAAAAAATAAAAATACATTCCTGCGCTTAGAACTGTACCCACGGAATACGCGCGATATAAGCCTCATATTGATATTGATGATAGTAGAATCGAAGCCCAAGTCCAAGCGTCTTGTTTCAACTTTTTATTCAAGAAAATAATGCAAGTAAACGTAGAGGCCGAAGGCGAAACCCGTAGACAGCAAAGCAAGTGTAGTGTCGTGTTCAGGTGCTAGGAGCAAATCAATACTTATGCCGACTGACTATTCGGGTTTAACGTCCTCTTAGACCAACTGATCTATATTGGGACAGTACAGGTATTGGTAATACGCTGAAGATAATGGTGTGATACTTTGATTCGAACAAGCCCGCTGTGGCTGTCTTCTTCGACACACCAGCATTGGGTTTGTCTCGTCAAAGTATCGAAATACGATCATGATAATCGGAGACGAGAGATAATGCATGCGTGTCTTCGTGTTTTCCAAGCCCTGAGACTTTCGCTGTGAACGTGGGATCTTTTTCGTGCGTATGTGTGCACACGGGGGTGTTCGGACACCGAAGAGAGTCTGCACAAAGTTGACTCCGAGAAATAAATCTCTCGCCGAACGTGGGGATCGAACCCACGCTGATAGCGACCAACTGGCTACAAAGCCAGCGCGCTACGTCCCCGCCCCGATACTTATGCCGGTGTTCGGCCTATACTTATAGCCCCGGCGCGGTCTGCAGCGAAAGCGCCGTCCGGCGAGAATAAAAATCGCTTGAATACAGCCAGAAACTGTCAAACACGGAATCTGTGTTTCTTACACATGCTTTACCCTACGTTATTTAAACAAATACATAACCAATCCTAACAAACAATACATAAAATTAAAGCTACGACCTTTAGCTTTCTGTTACAATAGATAAAATTTCGTAAAAACTTATATTTATTTAGTGGGATACAAAAACAATGGTCCTAGTGAAGGCACTGAACCAACTTCAGTGCGGAAAATTACAAAACTCTCTAAACTGGAATAATGGACAAATTCATAAATCATACAGATAAAAAGAAGAACCCCAGATAAACATCATGATAATATGCGTTACTTGGGGGAAAAGTATACATTCACAAAGCCGCAAAGTCCGAACTGAAGTAAATGGAATCAGCCAAATTCCGGCGCGAGTACCTGTCTGCATAAATTAGGAATCTTTGCAGAGAAACCAAGCATCACTCATTACAACCAAATCCTTATAAACAAACTAAAATCATATGCAACATAGGTACGGGATATGTAATCGTGATACAAACACCTCGCAGTCTCAAACGCACACTGACACAGCGACACGCACACACCTCGCAGTCTCAAACATGCACTGTTTACGATTGCAGAATTTCGCACGCAAGCATGCAAGCACACAAAACCACACAGTTTACTCATGGTTAGAAACATTAACATTTTGTCCGATGAAAATACGTCTTACTCTTAGTCACACCAAAATGTCATTGCCCAAACAGTCGCTAAAGCAGCAACATGCAGCCGCCATCTTTGAAAAGTAACGTCATAACTAGTCACGTTACCAGCGTCACGTGACTATAGGGTGCTGGATTTACTGGCGTGTGGAGAAACCTACCTTGAGGCACGTTTCATGATATTGAGGATTGCAGTTTCCCCCTCACACACAATATTCCAAAATAATAAATAGTCAAACAGGGGCCAAAAACCAGTTTGCACCAAGAGTTCAACTTTTTATCTATCCAAAACAGTAAAAAAAAATTATATGAACATTCGTATTTCCAAGATGATTGGCGTTCCAAGACGCTATATCCTAAAAACCCCAAAACATGCTTTTACAACTTCAGTGCATAATAACTGCCCAAAGGTGCTGTTTAAAGCAACCATTGATAATAATTTTTAACATACTCCTTGAACACATTAAGAAAAATGGTTAACTTGCAAATAAAGGGACAGCATTGATCAGAACAATGGTAAGATAAAGGACGCTACTTATATTTTGTACATTTTTTATCTTTATCGTTTCCTGTAGACCTCAGAAGTTCTAGCCAGCTTAAGAAATCATTCTAAAATCGAAAAACAAACATCTATACATGTTGTACGCAAAGTAGATTGATATTTGACAGTCACACAGACATACGTGGGCTATAGGGCAACCCTACCCCCTAAATTTGAAAACGGGGTCAATTTCTTAACTGCATGCATTCAGCAAAACAATCCCTAAAAAAAATTTTTTTCACAAATGAACTTATGGCTTTAGAAAAGCATTCAAAAATGCATATACAACGCTTTTTCTTTGGTCCCAATTCAAGGGGGTGTGCTATTCTCAGGTAACACTGTGAACGCTCAAATGAGACTTGGTCACATGTCAAAAAAAGTAATCCCCCCTGTTGTTCATGGTTGGTTGGTGGGATTTTTTTTTATCTGAGCCATTGGCAAGCATGAAATGTCATCAACATTAGGAAAGACATAGTATCTTCTCCCATTGTCTTTTGCGCGCAAACACTTCACACAGATCTCCTCTCGATCTGGCCCATCGGGGAAATGGGTTGACTTGGGGATGATCACCGCCCTGTATCTCTCCACCTTTCCATCCATGCTGACAAAGTCAGCGGTCACAAAGTCCCCAACTTGAATGTCTCACTGTGGGACAAAGAACCTGGTTTTCACGACTGGCACCACATGGTTGGCTGACCACGCGGCATCCAGTGGCGTGTTGTGGGTAGACGTCCATTGGACATAAATTGGGAAGGACGTCGCTGGATCATCTGGTTTGCATATTTTGTTCATGTACAACATTTAGTCAAGCTGTCGAACTAACAGAATGAAACTGAACTCACTGCATTTTTACAGCAAGAGCGTATACTCGTAGCATCGTCAGTTCACCGCTCGATGCAAAGGCAGTGAAATTGACAAGAAGAGCGGGGTAGTAGTTGCCCGCTGAGAAGGATAGCACGCTTTTTTTTATCTCTATTCTTTTTAACTTTCTGAGCGTGTTTTTAATCCAAACATATCACATCTATATGTTTTTGGAATCAGGAACCCACAAGGAATAAGATGGAATTGTTTTTAAATCGATTTCGGAATTTTTATTTAATAATAATTTTTATATTTTTAATTTTCAGAGCTTGTTTTTAATCCGAATGTAACATATTTATATGTTTTTGGAATCAGAAAATTATGAAGAATAAGATGAACGTAAATGTGTATCGTTTTAAAAACAATTTTTTTTTTTTTTACAATTTTCAGGTTTTCAATGACCAAAGTTATTAATTAATTTTTAAGCCACCAAATTGAAATGCAATACCGAAGTCCGGCCTTCTTCAGAGATTGCTTGGCCAAAATTTCAATCAATTTGATTGAAAAATGAGGGTGTGACAGTGCCGCCTCAACTTTTACAAAAAGCCGGATATGACGTCATCAAAGGTATTTATCGAAAAAAATATAAAAAAAATATCCGGGGATATCATTCCCAGGAACTCTCATGTCAAATTTCATAAAGATCGGTCCAGTAGTCTGAATCGCTCTACACACACACACACGCACAGACAGACACACACACACACATACACCACGACCCTCGTCTCGATTCCCCCTCTACGTTAAAACATTTAGTCAAAACTTGACTAAATGTAAAAATAAAAATAAAAATTAAAAAAATGGGATAGCGCCAAAATGGGATGCGGTAGTAAGATGACGCTTGGCTTGTGAAATGTCGCCAAAATGGGACGGCGGCAAAACGGGATTGCACGTAAATGGGATATTGCGCGAATTATAAACGAAGGAGTAGGCCCTAATTTTCTCGTACGAGATGTTTTCTGGGAGTAAATATTTGGGGAGTAAAAATTTAGTTCCTTGTGGAGTTCTTTTTTCGTACAAGATTTTTACTGGAAGTTTACTCCGGAGTCAATTTTTCGTGGAGTAAAAATTTTTTGTTACACCGGTTCATGACCGTTGTGGTAACGAGCGCACATTGCTGTCTCCATATTGTGTTCCTACGAATCGAAAGTACGATCGCCAAACCCTTCTGTCATTGAAGGCAACGTTCGATATTTCCGTCTGTCAGCGTCGCCAACGTTCGACAGATTGTACTACTGTTACTCACAAACTTTCAATTTACACAATGAAATGCCAATAACATGCAAACACAACAATGGGAGACGAAGGGAAAACCTACTAGCGATTGAAATTATGCAAACGAACTCACAAATCCCTCACTTTCCGAATGCCGCAAACGCTGCAAATCCGTATGCGTGCGTCGCTGTGTCGAACGTTGGGTTGACGAACGTTGCTGACAGACGCAACAAAACTTGATCAAAAGGCACTAAAAACGATTAAATGTTTTACTCACTGGATATCGCATTCCTCTTTTTCTTCCTGCAGACGATCTGAAGCGGTTGAAACGTCGTTTCCGATGAAAGGCTCGGTTATTTCCGTTAAAAACAAAGTTTGCCGAACGTGTGATTCAGTCTACAGACACCGGTCGGATCACAACAAAAATGTTCATTCTTTGCGATTTTGTGATACTGTTGATGATACACCAGCTTTCCAGTGAAGAACATCAATAAATTGATGTTCACAAGCAAGAATAACAGACAAAAGCACGCGATGTGTAAAATTAGGCTTTGCTTTGCAAACAAAGCACGTGTTTTTTTTACTGACAGACACTTTCGGTGGCGATTGAAAATTTTTCCAGAAACGGTTTTATGCTCCCATTTGATATTTTTTCCCTATTTTATCTAGTCAGAGACTAACCTTGTGTATTAATTGAATTAATAACCCCATTATCATAAGTTTTGTGTGTTATTTTCGTGTCTGTTGAATCACACTTTGAGATGGGGTCATGTGACAGAAGGAAATGGTGTCTGTCAGGATTCACACGTTCGCTTCGAAAAACTCGCTCAAATAATTGCTCAAACACAAACATTTTAGCTTTTATTTATTTTTTTGTATTGCAAATACCATACTTACTCATGCCAAGCAGAAAAAAATGATGAAAATCAACACAGTAAGCAAGTAATTTGAAGGCAAAGTTTACACACATCAAAGAGTCTGATTACCGTGAAACCTGCCTTGAGCCGAAGTCGCACCCCACAATACTACGACGACGACGACACAGACATGCCCAGTTAATCCACGAGCCATAGCCGTCGTCTGTCCTCAACCGGGCTGCTTTTCGCCTGAAGAAAGATAGAGCATTTTCGCTCGGCGTGAGATATGTTTTGCGCTGCAACACCTCCGACTTGTGTCCGTGTCTGCGTGTGCATTGCTGCTGCACTGTCTGTGACGTCGCTCGTCGCGGTTTTTGTTTGCCAGACAGGGAGGGAAAAGGTGGGGGAGAGCCGCGGTTCTCATGCCGGGTGATAGAGCACAGCCGCCGGAAATTGTTCGCGTCTTTTACTAACGGCAAAATAACAGGGTGATAGTCTACTAGTTGGTGTTCGGTATATCCATAATTTCGGAATATTTAAGAAAAGTGTCTGAAATTCAAGGAAGCTGTTGTAAATAAGGTACCACTATACTTACAGACGGAGAGAACCAGGGTGGTATAGCGCTTTACTGCTATCCTCAATCGAAACAGTCATGTACACACACACACACACACACACACACACACACACACACACACACACACATACACAACACAACACAACACAACACAACACTGACACCACACACACACACTGACTCACATACACACACACACACACACACACACACACACACACACACACACACACACACACACACGCGCGCGTACACACAAAACACAACGAAAAACAACAGGAACAAACAGACAAAAAAACTGTAGCACAAAAAAATGAACATTTATACAAAGGCGTCATTCATAATTTGCAAGTTGACCGTGCCGTTCTGAAATGTTAAAGTGCGCAAACCAATGGAAAATAATTGTTCATTCTAGCGCCTATGGGGCAGGGCTGGGCGGAGCTTCTACGTTCGTCAGGGTCTGGAAGCGAGACTAAGGATGGACTAGCAGACCAGGCCCTTCAATCAGGGGTGGGCTTATGATATGCTGGGTGACGGTAGTGTTGGTGAGGATGGTCGGGAGGGGGGGAAGCTAGACAGAGGATGTCTCCGATTTTTTTTATTTCAGAACTAGCAGGAGAAACATGAAGCTGACCGATCTAGCTGCGATTTCTATGGTTGGAAACTGTTTAAGACTCGGCGGGCCGAACCTGAACTAATTTTGAACCCGGTGCCGGCTACGCTGAATTGTTCCCACTCAAATTTTATCACCTAGGAGAATCAGTATGGAGCTAATAACTAAAAAAACAATACAAACAAAACAAAACAAAAATCACTTAAAAACAAGTCGCGCGAAATGACACCAAACCAATCCGGCTGTCGGCGGCCTGAAACTAAGCGATCAAAGGATCAGGCATCATCGAGACTAGATAAGATCAGTAAGATCTTCTTCTTCTCAGTTCTTCTTCGTTCATGGGCTTAGACTCCCACGTTCACTCATGTTTTTAGCACGAGTGGATTTGTACGTGTATCAATCAATCAATCAATGAGGCTTATATCGCGCATATTCCGTGGGTACAGTTCTAGGCGCTCTGCAGTGATGCCGTGTGAGATGAAATTTTATACGGCCAGTAGATTGCAGCCATGTCGGCGCATATTTACCTTTCACGGCCTTATTCCAAGTCACACGGGTATGGTAGACAATTATTAACTGTGCCTAAGCAATTTTGCCAGGAAAGACCCTTTTGTCAATCGTGGGATCTTTAACGTGCACACCCAATGTAGTATACACGGGGGGTGGTTCGGACACCGAAGAGAGTCTGCACACAAAGTTGACTCTGTGAAATAAATTTCCGCCGAACCTGGGATCGAACTCGCGCTGACAGCGGCCAACTGAATACAAATCCAGCGCGCTACCAACTGAGCTATATCCCCGCCCCATGACCGTTTTTACCCCGCGATTCCGGCAGCATACGCCGATTTCGGGGGAGGCATGCTGGGTATTTTCGTGTTTCTATAAAGTAACCCACCGAACTCGGATTACAGGATCTTTTCCGTGCGCACTTGGCCACGGTCTTGTGCTTGCGTGTACACACGAAGGGGGTTAAGTCACTAGCAGGTCTGCACATAAGTTGACTTGGGAGATCGGAAAAATCTCCACTCTTAACCCACCAGGCGGCAGCGACCGGGATTCGAACTCACGACCTCCCGATTAGGAGGCCGACGTCTTACCACCACGCCACTGCGCCCGTCAGTTAGATCAATTATATTGATTTCAATTTGATTGAAAAATAAGGTCGTCACAGTGCCGCCTGAACTTTTGTTAACAGCCGAATATGATTTCAATTATCGAAAAAATGAGAAAATTGCCAGTCTTGGATACCATCTGGAAGAATTTCAATGTTAAAGGCACAGTAAGCCTCCCGTAAACCATCACATATACTGTCAGGCTTTTACACACAGTACAAAAACCCTTTCATTTACACACTCACCGCTTTTGAACATCCTAGGTGCCCTCTGTAAAGAGCGAGCAATTTTCAAAGAATTCATTTTTGCGTGGTTTATCTTACCCCTGAGCCATCGTGAACCCTTGTGATCCAGGTTCCTTATTTCACAATGTAGTCTGTCGTCAGTTTGTAATTTGAATGCGACTCGCTGTAAGCATATCTGCAATGCACGTTATTATGTACCTCTGAATCTATACGAAACAAACGGCTGTGATTCACAAGAACTCTAGCTAGAGATGGCTTTTGACTGTTCAGAGGAACTGGCGATAGGCATAAACCGTCGTCTGCTACGAGAACCACAACCTTGCGTTACCCTGCTTCCGGGCTTTTCTTTTTTCAAACTTTCAAAACTTCCAATTGTACTGATCTTGTCTTGATGAGAAAAGAATTCTTTTATGATTTAAGAATGTTTGTGTAACAAGCTGTCAATTTATTATTTAGATTTTAAAAGTTAGGTCTAGCGCCAAAACGCACCACGGTCCGATTTTGAGAGGAGACAATCCGCAAAATTAATTCTTTGAAAAATGCTCGCTCTTTACGTAGGGCACCTAGGATGTTCCCGTTCGGTGAGCGTTCAAATGGAAGGGTGTTGGTACTGTGTGTAAAAGCCTGACAGTATCTGTGATGGTTTACGGGAGGCTTACTGTGCCTTTAAGCAACCCTGATACTCTGAAATGAAATATTACAAAAATCATCAAAATTAATTGAACTGCTAGACTAACTTCATGTGTGATATAGTCAGGCATGGTCCTGTGCTACTTTTCGAACTTTATTTGACGACATAATTTTTACAACAGAGTGTTTTACTAGGCTATACTTAAGATAATGTGTCCAAATTGTGGACATGTTTAAAGATTTTTTTAGTATATATAAAGAACAGGTCACAGAACCCAAACGGCGTGGCGTAGCTCAACAGTTTTTGGAAAGCACAAAGCATAGCCATCCGTCTTTCGTTTTAACGTATGTGTCGCCCCCAGCGCTCTGTTTGCTGTCAGAAGTGGATGTTTCCTATCGGCTTAGCGGATCATGACTTTATTCAGTTATTCTGCAGAAAAAACAGAAATGCTGGAGAAAAACTGTTTGTTTCTGCAGCATTTCTGCATAATGTCATCTTTCGCGAGAGCAACGTTTTTTTCTGCAGTAAAAATTGAAATCAAGAATGCTGCAGTAAAACGGTGATGTTGTTTTACTGGAGAAAAACTGTTTATGACTTTTTCTTCAGCATTTTGGCATTATTAACAGCGTTTTCAGCGTAGCGATAGGGTCCGATATTTAGACGAGACAAGTATAATGCCGACGAGTCGAAGACGGGGGGGGGGGGGGGGGGGGAGGCGGAGGATGATTGGAGGGCTGGCAGCGCAGCGGCAGCGGCGGTGGTGGTCAGGTGCACAGTCTTCACAGTCACAGGAGTGCACATGCACGACATCGTCTTCCTGCCCCCTCCCTTCTCGGCGGAGCTTTGGCGATCTTGATTCATTGTTTCCTTTCTCAGATTATGGACCTCCCATTTATTGAATACAGCCTATATGGTGCAAGACCAGTTCAGTGCCTACTGTTCACCTGTAGCAAGCACATCATGCCAGTGAAGTAGAGACTCGCTATTGCTCCTATGAGGGGAAGAAATGAAGAAAGAAAAATTAACTGGACAGTTCCGGAAATTTCTAGAAGGTAAGGGAGATAACTCTTTTTTTGTATCCAAACAAAGGAGGTAAAGCTAATGATAATGGGATAGCGAGCGTCTTAAATTGCTACAGGGCTCCGCTTACTCCCGCCGGGCTTAACTGCTAGTTACCAATAGTTGTGCGTGACACGAATGTATTTTGTCTGTCTGACTTCCTTTCCGCCGGAAGTTTAAAGTTTCAAATTAAAAAATGGCACCCGTCAGCAACATTTTCCCATTTTTCCAGACGAACGCAGTAGCCTCCACTTCGTGTTCAATTTGCTTCAGATATTGTTCACGTTCGGCCGCCATTGTGAAGTTGAATGTAATGCCCGTATGCTACACGCCTTCTGATTGGTACACTGCGGAACAAACTATTATACTATCCCACTGAGGAGGCGACGAATACAAACGCTACTTTACAAGGTCGTTCGTTTTTCTCCAGAAAAACTGTCACAGACTATTCTGAAGAAAAAGTTAATCGCAATAATGCTGCAGAAAACCAAGTAAACATTATGCTTCAGAAAAACTGTTTTACTGCAGTAAAAAAACGTTGCTTCGGCGAAAGATGACATTATGCAGAAATGCTGCAGAACTGAAGACAGTTTTTCTCCAGCATTTCGGTTTTTCTCCAGAATCTATACATACATATAAATAAAAGAGAGTGCTGTCTGTCTGTGTGTGTGTGTCTGTCTGTCTGTGATCGCCAAAGCTCCGCCGAGAAGGGAGGGGGCAGGAAGACGATGTCGTGCATGTGCACTGTGCTTGCCCTTGAGTAGCTGTAAGATTCTGTGATGGCTTATATAAATTCTGGAGGATGTAATTTTGGTGCTATAAAGAACCGACGCGCTCACAAAACAAAACGAACACTAGAATTGGAAAATTAATTAAAGTTTATTGAATACTTGTCGATGTCATGGTAATTCGGAATCAGCTCATAATATCAATATATAAAAAGGCTAAAACATAAATCTATGGAGAGGCTAAGTAACCTATATCGGAGCGTGGCGGAAAAACTAATCTAAGTTTAGAAAGTGAATTAAAGCTAAAATGTGAAGTAGAAAGGACTAGCTTGAGTGAGAGCGTAGAACAGTAGAGTGTGAAGCGTGGAGCATGGAGCGAGAAGCGCGGAGTGAGAAGCGAGAAGCGTGAAGCGAGAAGCGCGGAGCGTGAAGCGAGAAGCGCGGAGCGTGAAGCGAGAAGCGCGGAGCGTGAAGCGAGAAGCGCGGAGCGTGAAGCGAGAAGCGCGGAGCGTGAAGCGAGAAGCGCGGAGCGGTGGAAACTGATAGAAAAGAAAAAACTAAACTTAGAATTCGAAACATCAAACTAAACATCAAAGGTGTCCTAAAAACATAAACATCAAAGGTGTCCTAAAAACATAAACATCAAAGGTGTCCTAAAAACATAAACATCAAAGATGGACGACAAAATGGCGGCCGAAACAAGATGGCGGCAAATCAATAAAAAATCATCAAGACAAAAATATGTTAGAAAAACCCTACATAGAATAAACGTAGGACACAGAAACGGAAAGAAGACAAAGAAACGGACAGAAGACACAGAGACGGAAAGAAGACAAAGAAACGGACAGAAGACACAGAGACAGAAAGAAGACACAGAAACGGACAGAAGACAAAGAAACGGACAGAAGACACAGAAATGGACAGAAGACACAGAAATGGACAGAAGACACAGAAACGGACAGAAGACACAGAAACGGACAGAAGACACAGAAACGGACAGAAGACACAGAAACGGACAGAAGACACAGAAACGGACAGAAGACAAAGAAACGGACAGAAGACACAGAAACGGACAGAAGACACAGAAACGGACAGAAGACAAAGAAACGGACAGAAGACACAGAAACGGAAAGAAGACAAAGATTCAAAACGAAAATTACACGAATTCGGTAAATAAAAGAAACATAGTCAGAAATGGATACTCGCCTTTGACAGCATCAATAATCTAAAACAGACTCAAGGCGAGCAACTGAACCTGAACTACAAAATAACTTAAAAACAAAACTGGAGGCTGGCAGAAAACACTGGGCCCCGGAACAGAGCAAAAAAATCTATCTATCCTAAAACATCTTGTTCCGTGAACGGCTTCCCAGTAAGTGACGACGAATACAAGCTATCCACCACAGAGGTGAACTAAAAATACTGCGCGTTACTACAATATTACTGTTGCAAAACATGCGTCCCGTGCTCTCCGGGGAAAAACTCCAAGGCTGTCCAGCGTGAGCCATACAGGCACATGAAATTAAAATCAGAAAAACGCCGGCCACACTACCTTGTTTATAAATTAGTTCGTTACAATATTTAACGTCATTATAACAAAACAAAGTTCGTACCAGGACGCTCATACTTAAAAAAGAAAAATAAAAGATAAAGAGCGAGCTAGACCCGCACGCGAACCTACAGAGGTGGTTGCAAAATGGGAACAATTAGGGACAAAAGTGAGAAAAGTGAAAGAAAAGAGGTGAGAAGGAGATCAGAAAAAGGGGAAACCACCACCACGGAAAGTCGCATGCGAGTCAAGCTAGAAGCATGACTAAAAAACACAAGCAAAACAAAAAGAATCTAAATACACAGAAGGCTCCTTAGCAGGGGCATTCACATTCCCCCCTCGAAGACATCTTAGTCTTTACAAAAGTCGACATAAAAAATCAACAAAAATCATCGAATACATGCGTGGTTCAAAAACAAAATCCGAAACATTACAGAATCCTTTTGGCATTATCCAAAACGTAGCTGTTCGAAACGCACTCTCATACGTGGTTCAAAATACAAAAAACCGAAACGTTACAGAATCCTTTCGGCATTATCCAAAACGTAGCTGTTCGAAACGCACTCTCAATGAGTCTCAATCTAAAAGATCACACGTGTTCTTTCAACAAATGTAACATCATATTTCGTCGGTCCGTCACTGTCAACATACCGTGTCAACATTATTCTTACACCTTTACATAAACCGCAACTCAGTATAAAAGACTGTAGTCGCAACCTACAGAAGAATACAAATGAAAAACATCTTCCGTCTTCTTAATCATAAGCACAGGCATCCGCACGCGGGAAGGACTAAACAAACCGATTCATTAAGCGCTTGCCTCTGTCAAGAGCTTTCGTTCCAAAATGCGGAACCAAAAACATATATACAAATGGAGAGAAACCACAAAGTCACAAAAAATATTTGCATTAAGACGAAACTTTCTCCCCAAATCAAAACAGCGCCACCTGTCAAAAAGGCGAACGGATTACGTCAGACCAAAACATGCACAAACGGTCTGTCGAAAACAGTAAAGTTCACTGGGAAAGTCATTGAGTGTCCGGGTCTGCCTTCACCAGCACGGTCAGCTTAGAGATGGGGCGCCAGTAGTAGAAAGTGGAATGGCTCGTCTTCGAGGTGACCTTGACAGTCTTCAGCTTGCAGGTTCGCACGAGTCCATCGTCGCTGGGGCGAACCTCCGTCACGAGTCCAAGAGGCCAATCTGCTCTGCATACGGCTTCGTCACGTAGCACGACGACATCTCCGACAGCAACGTTACGTTGGGGAAGAAGCCACTTTCTTCTTCGTTGTGGTCTTCTTCGTTGTGGTCTTCTTCGTTGTGGTCTTCTTCGTACTGGTCTTCTTCGTACTGGTCTTCTGGTACTGGTCTTCTTCGTCGTGGTCTTCTTCGTCGTGGTCTTCTTCATTGTGGTCTTCTTCGTACTTGTCTTCTTCGTCCTTTCCATGACATGGAGGGCGTCGGAGATTCTGGGTTCGGCGAGTGTCGTGCGATATACGGAAGCGACTGATTCACCTTCGTACTCGCTGAGACAATGTTCTGTTAGAGACACGTGCATCACGTCATGGACAGACTGTTTTGGCGACACTTGTCCCAGTATGGTCCAACCCAACGGTGTGAGAACGGCGTATGGGTCTCCCTTGACGACTCTCTCTGGCATGAATAGCTCTGCATGATCGTAGCCAATCAACAACCCGGAAGTGCAGCCTTCGAGCAATGGGGGAATCTCGCTGGCAATATGGCTCAAATGCTTGATGTTACGAGCAGTCTCTGATGTTGGTATGTTCTCAGTGTCATTGGTGAGATGGTCCGTCGTGTAGAGCGTTTTCAGGTTGTGGGAAACATTGGAGTTGAGGGCCTTGACACACAATCCGGTCACTCTCTGACATTCGATATGAGTGTTCTGAGAAGTCATAGTGTTCAGCCTCAATGACGCTGGCTCAGAATGAGTGTTCAGCTTGTCACTCAAAGATTCAGTAACGAAGGAGATGCAAGACATGGTGTCAAGCAGCGCGTATGTCGTATGCTCTACCGTGGGATTCTCCTTCGTCGAAACTCTGACCGGAACAATCATGGTAGCTCTGACTGGTCTGTCCGACTTGTTGGTTGTCGCGAATGCTGATCCAGAGGCAGAAACACGGGCATCTTGACTGATACAGACAAACCTTGAAGAATCTGGCTGACCCCGTGCATTCCGTTGCTGATTGGGAAACTTCTTCCTGTAGCTAGGCGCTCCATGCAGCATAGTGAGATGTGGGCCTTGGCACTTGTCACATATCGCCCTAGTAGTGCAGTCTACACTTCTATGGTCAGTCTTTCTGGCACAGGAAAAGCACAAGGACGCTTCGTACATGAAGTGTTTCCTGTCCTCAACGGGAATCTCATCGAACCTCTGGCATCTGAGTAGAGGATGAGAAAAAGAGCTGGTTGGAAAACGAACGGTACAAAAGGGACAGACTTCGTCGCAGTTCGTACTCAGGACAGTTTTAGCGTGGTGCTGACATCTGTCACACTCTTGACATGCAGATGTAGTAGAACAATCCGTACTGTACGATGTTTTCTTGGGGACTGCTGAACTGGCGGTCTGTGAGGTGGAAGAGGCGGCAGATTTGCTGGAGGAGAAAAGGGGCTCGCAAAGGATGTCTGCCTCTGTCTTGATGAAAGCTGACAACTCCTCAAAGGTAGGGTAGCGTTTCTTCTCGTTCTTGGTCTTGTTTACTTTCCGCACCCAGTTTCTCACCAACCAATCTGGAAGCTTGCTCATGAGTGTCTTGTGATAGGCTTGGTCTTCCAGATTCTGTAGCTGGCCTATCACTCGGCTCGCCACAAGGCATTGTCCAAGAAAGTCCGAGAAGGCGCGGAGGGCTTGTCCATCTTTGGATTTGATTACCGGCCATGCATCTAGTTTTTCTCGGAAGGCTCTGGCAACGACGAAAGAACTGCCGAATCTTTCCTCCAGCGTCTGAAGGGCCTGCTGATAGGCCTGGGCATCCCTGATCAGAAAGAGTCCCTTGACCGCATCCTTCGCCGGACCGTCCAAGTACTTCTCCAAGTAGAGGAGCTTTTCCTCTGCAGAAACGCCCTGCCGCTCAATCAAAAGAGTGAATGAGGACCTCCAGAGAGGGTACGTCAAAGGATCTCCTGAAAACGTAGTGGGCTCCTGCGTCGGTAACCTGTTGATCAGGAGAGCATCAGCTAGAGTACGAGCTAGGGCAGAACCCTCGGAGAGCGCTGGCTGGCCTTGCATCTGAGGAAGGTATGCATCTTGCCCGTAATAGACGTCTGAAGGGCTCGTGACCGGAGCCTCTTGAAAACCATGCTGTGTGTAGTCCGTGTCAGGAGCAAAGCTTGCAGCGTGGTCATATTGCTGCGTTTGCATGGGAGGATGCATGACAGAAGGCCCATATGCAAAGCTTGGCACATAGGTCGGAGACTCTCGGGAGGTCATGGCAGGAAAAGGACCAGGGAAAGGCCCGGGAAAAGGTCTCGCTGATGGATTGAGGGATTTGTGAGGGAAACGGGAAGGCGCGTAGATCTGGCGAGGACGATCTTCGTGGCTTGGAATCTCAGCTTTGACAAACTGAGGCCGAAAGGAGGTCGCGAATTGGCCTCCGACTCTTGTCGTCATCGTGGTGGCTGTAGTCATCGTCGTAGTGGTAGGAGCCGTGGCTGTGACCGCTGCAGGAAGTGGGTGAGAAGCGGAGACAGGTTGAGCAAGGGTCCTGGAGATGCCTCGAAGAGTGTCGCGGATATCCTCGGCGGCCGACTGGAGATGCGAAGGGGCATAAGCCCTGACCTCCGTGGGCTGCTGAAGTGGCGGGAGTCCAGGCTTGGCTGCCGCAGGCTGATGTTGCCCAGAGACGAGGGTGTTGGCTGCCGGCTGGTGACGCGGGCGGGCGTAGGTGTCGGCTGTCGCAGGCTTATATGTATCTTGTGTGTGCTGTGTGTGCCTATCATACCCTACCGCCACATCTCCTATGCACTCTAGGTGTGTACCTACATGCAGGGTGCTGTGAGTACCTAGGTACCTATCAATGGGGCTGTCACGAGGTAGTTGGGGCATGAATCTTTCTCTAGCCCTTTGCTGGTCTTCTATGTCAGTTTTAATGATCTTAAAAACTTCATGCTCTTCCTGCATCTTGCCTTCTCTCTCCACCCTCTCTAGTGCAGTCTTAACTTCCTTTTCTTTTTTCTTCAAAGCTAACCTTTCATCTTGAGCCTCTCTCTCTAAACGAGCACACTCTCTTTCCATCTCTGTCTTCTTCTCAGCACACTCTCTTTCCAACTCTCTTTCCATCTCTGTCTTCTTCTCAGCAGCCAAAGCTACGGTCCTAGAAGCCTTCTCCTCTAAAAGCAAAAGAGTCTCTTCTTGTCTAGCCCTTTCATCTGCGACCATTTGCTGGGACCTAAATCTCGCTGCGCTAACCGCCAAAGAAGCATCTAGAGAAACCTCTCTAGCACCTCCAGAAGCGACTGTGGAAGTCAAGTCCGAGCTGGAGGCGTACGGGTCTAACTTGGGAAAGAGTCTGTAATATTGTTCTTTAAGCGTCTCCGTTTGCATGTGCATATCGCTCAAATCCTCTTCTATAGCTACATCACTTTCAGCCACTTGACAAAGCCTCGAGTTCGCTACATTCAGCTCGTTTAGGCGATCACAGAGGGTTATTTTTTGAGCTTTAAGGACTCTCCTTTTGTCTGGTGTTTCCCTAAAGGCTGTGCACAACTCGCTGATCATATTCTTATGAGCTCGGCTTATGGCCCAGTACCTGTCTGACAGTTCCCTCACCTCAGCATTAAGTCTAGCCCTAACAATGGCGGGGCCTCTTTCTTCTCTACTTCGTTGAGCGAGATGCTCTGCACTTGCAGCCTGTTGGGAGGGCTCAGTTCCTAAATCTTCCTGTGTGAGAGAAAGTTCAGCTTGAGGAGGAATGCTATCTGAATTCAAAGTGTCTTGGGTCTGAGAGGGTTCAACTAGAGGCTCGCCCTGAGCGCCATCATGGTCGCCTTCATTCTTACGACTATCAGTGTCCGAAGCAAAATGTTCATCCCTCTCTACCTTCAAAGTGTAAGGGGATAGCTCGGCACTCTCATGAGAAGGTAATTTCTCATCCATACTTTAAGTCAAGTGAAAACGTAGAGGTTAACAAAGACTTGCGAAATATAGAGAAGCAAAATTCAAAACGGCACACCTCGGGTCACTCACTAGAGGGGAAGAAAAATACGAAGTACGAAGTGTGCAATGCTATGGTCAACAATCCTAAAATAATGCCTAAGTTGCTCTGCTCTGGGCCCGACAAAAATAAATTAAAATATTGTTCGCTAGATACGAAACACAGTTCCTTTAAGACAAAAGGTTCATGATCTCTTCACAAGATTCGTAAGGATAAGAAGTTCAAAAGTCAGTGGCCCTAATCACAGGCCTACAAAAGTTCATAAAGTTCTTTGTCGAAAACAATCCAAAATGTTCCAAAAAATATCAGAGTTTCCACTGTGCTTGCCCTTGAGTAGCTGTAAGATTCTGTGATGGCTTATATAAATTCTGGAGGATGTAATTTTGGTGCTATAAAGAACCGACGCGCTCACAAAACAAAACGAACACTAGAATTGGAAAATTAATTAAAGTTTATTGAATACTTGTCGATGTCATGGTAATTCGGAATCAGCTCATAATATCAATATATAAAAAGGCTAAAACATAAATCTATGGAGAGGCTAAGTAACCTATATCGGAGCGTGGCGGAAAAACTAATCTAAGTTTAGAAAGTGAATTAAAGCTAAAATGTGAAGTAGAAAGGACTAGCTTGAGTGAGAGCGTAGAACAGTAGAGTGTGAAGCGTGGAGCATGGAGCGAGAAGCGCGGAGTGAGAAGCGAGAAGCGTGAAGCGAGAAGCGCGGAGCGTGAAGCGAGAAGCGCGGAGCGTGAAGCGAGAAGCGCGGAGCGTGAAGCGAGAAGCGCGGAGCGTGAAGCGAGAAGCGCGGAGCGTGAAGCGAGAAGCGCGGAGCGGTGGAAACTGATAGAAAAGAAAAAACTAAACTTAGAATTCGAAACATCAAACTAAACATCAAAGGTGTCCTAAAAACATAAACATCAAAGGTGTCCTAAAAACATAAACATCAAAGGTGTCCTAAAAACATAAACATCAAAGATGGACGACAAAATGGCGGCCGAAACAAGATGGCGGCAAATCAATAAAAAATCATCAAGACAAAAATATGTTAGAAAAACCCTACATAGAATAAACGTAGGACACAGAAACGGAAAGAAGACAAAGAAACGGACAGAAGACACAGAGACGGAAAGAAGACAAAGAAACGGACAGAAGACACAGAGACAGAAAGAAGACACAGAAACGGACAGAAGACAAAGAAACGGACAGAAGACACAGAAATGGACAGAAGACACAGAAATGGACAGAAGACACAGAAACGGACAGAAGACACAGAAACGGACAGAAGACACAGAAACGGACAGAAGACACAGAAACGGACAGAAGACACAGAAACGGACAGAAGACAAAGAAACGGACAGAAGACACAGAAACGGACAGAAGACACAGAAACGGACAGAAGACAAAGAAACGGACAGAAGACACAGAAACGGAAAGAAGACAAAGATTCAAAACGAAAATTACACGAATTCGGTAAATAAAAGAAACATAGTCAGAAATGGATACTCGCCTTTGACAGCATCAATAATCTAAAACAGACTCAAGGCGAGCAACTGAACCTGAACTACAAAATAACTTAAAAACAAAACTGGAGGCTGGCAGAAAACACTGGGCCCCGGAACAGAGCAAAAAAATCTATCTATCCTAAAACATCTTGTTCCGTGAACGGCTTCCCAGTAAGTGACGACGAATACAAGCTATCCACCACAGAGGTGAACTAAAAATACTGCGCGTTACTACAATATTACTGTTGCAAAACATGCGTCCCGTGCTCTCCGGGGAAAAACTCCAAGGCTGTCCAGCGTGAGCCATACAGGCACATGAAATTAAAATCAGAAAAACGCCGGCCACACTACCTTGTTTATAAATTAGTTCGTTACAATATTTAACGTCATTATAACAAAACAAAGTTCGTACCAGGACGCTCATACTTAAAAAAGAAAAATAAAAGATAAAGAGCGAGCTAGACCCGCACGCGAACCTACAGAGGTGGTTGCAAAATGGGAACAATTAGGGACAAAAGTGAGAAAAGTGAAAGAAAAGAGGTGAGAAGGAGATCAGAAAAAGGGGAAACCACCACCACGGAAAGTCGCATGCGAGTCAAGCTAGAAGCATGACTAAAAAACACAAGCAAAACAAAAAGAATCTAAATACACAGAAGGCTCCTTAGCAGGGGCATTCACATGCACTCCTGTGACTGTGAAGACTGTGCACCTGACCACCACCGCCGCTGCCGCTGCGCTGCCAGCCCTCCAATCCTCCTCCGCCTCCCCCCCCCCCCCCCCCCCCCCCCCCCCCGAAGAGAGAAACTTTTAGTTGTGGCTTGGCTCTTCTAAAAAAAAAAAGTAAACTTGCCCCCGCCCCCCCCCCCCCCCTCCTTTCAATCCCCAGATCCGACCCACCCACCACCCCCATTCCCACCACCACCGCCGACTCCACAACTACCACTCCCACTAGCCCTACATCATCAACACCAACCCAACCACCATCCCCAGCACCCCCATCATCCCCCATCACCACCACACCAACCCCTTCCTTACCCCCTAAAAGAAAAAAGAATTATACGCACTTGTCTATACATGTAAATAAAAGAGAGTGTCTGTCTGTGTGTGTGTGTGTGTGGTGTCTGTGTGTGTGTGTGTGTGTCTGTCTGTGATCGCCAAAGCTCCGAGAAGGGAGGGGGTAGGAAGACGATGTCGTGCATGTGCACTCCTGTGACTGTGAAGATGTGCACCTGACCACCACCGCCGCTGCCGACACCGCAGCGCTGCCAGCTCTCCAATCCTCCTCCGCCTCCCCCCCCCCCCCCCCCCCCCCCGAAGAGAGAAACTTTTAGTTGTGGCTTGGCTCTTCTAAAAAAAAAGTAACCTTGCCCCCCCCCCCCCTTTCAATCCCCATATCCGACCCCCCCCCCCCCCCCCACCCCCATTCCCACCAACACCGCCGACTCCACAACTACCACTCCCACTAGCCCTACATCATCAACACCAACCCAACCACCATCCCCAGCACCCCCATCATCCCCCATCACCACCACACCAACCCCTTCCTTACCCCCTAAAAGAAAAAAGAATTATAGCAATCTCGATGTCATCACTGCATGTCTACTAAAACGGCTACATTTCGTCTACAACACATCAAAGCACAAGCCGCGTCTGCATCCCTCAGCAGGTTCACGTGCAAGGCCAGTTCAGTGCCTGGTGTTCACATGTAGCAAGCACATAATGCCAGTGATATTACAGACTCTCAATCGCTCCTATGAGGAGAAGAAATGAAGAAGAAAAAGTTAACCGGACAGTTCAGGAAATTTCTAGAAGCAAAGGGAGGTAACTCTTACTTTGTTATACATTGAAGGGAGGTATCTCTTCTAATGCAGGCACGCCTGATCAGTTACAGAATATATAGAGTCGATGTTAGACCTGGTTTTCAAGTATCTAGAATTTTCCTAAGGAAAGGAGATAACTCAAGTCAAAAAGTTATTTTTTTTAGCAAAAAGAGTGTGTTGATGGTGATGCTTTCACACTTTGTGTCAGTCCCAGCCTTTTAATCCAAATGTATGAGCTCACACTTTCATCTATTGCTTATTCTCATTGGAATAAGATTCTAGAGGTTTCTGAGAGAGAGGGGAGATCAGAAACACCCGGGCGAAGCCGGGCCTGACTGCTAGTAACTGAATAATGTCATAATCCGCCAAGAGCCAGTACAAAATGCTGCAGAAAAAATGTAAACAGGTTTTCTGCAGTAAAACAACAGCACCGTTTTAATTTACTGCAGCATTCTTGATTTCAATTTTACTGCAGTAAAATGTTTTGCTGCAGAAAAAAACGCTGCTTCGGCGAAAGATGACATTATGCAGAAATGCTGCAGAAAAGAACGGTTTTTCTCCAGCATTTGTCTTTTCTGCAGAATAACTGAATAAAGTCATAATCCCCTAAGGATAGTTTCCTCCCCTGGCTGTAATCATCTCACTATTCCTGTTTAGAAAGCTGGACTGAAGTTGTTGGATTTTTTTCATCCACTTGAGGGTGCTCTGTTTGGAATTGGTTGTCACCCACTATGGGTCCTCTGGGGCATACGCAAGGTGTGCTACTGCTTGATAACATTCAGATCTAAAAACCAACCTGCTCACTCACTGACCCAGACGAGGCTGTTGCTCTAGTTGTAGGCCGGTACGATTCTTGCGTGATCATTCTTCACGTTATCGTCCACCAGCGTCAATTCCTTAGCTGAGTAGCCTTCACGAAAGAAAGGATTGACGACGTCACTGACACGAAACTTCATTTATACTTTTGTTGACTGTAATAACGCCTTCGCTAACCTCCAAGGTAGGCTTCCAGGTGCAAGTTTAGCCTCCGAACATACTGAGGGATTTACCACCTTACCACTAGTTTGAGATTGTTGAGGCTTTCAAAAACCTGTAAGCTTACTAAGAAACCTGCCGAATAACGACACCGTTGTTTATGCTGATACCAGTAGCAATTGTACAGACAAACCACTCCATGTCTGCGTTAAAAATACAGATCCAATCAAATGCTTTGTCAGTTCGTCATTTTTTGCTATATCGTGCCATATCAGACTTGATTAGCAAAAATTAATTATCAAAACTTGTATATTTTTCAACGTGACCCCCTGGGGGGAAAGTGAGCTGTACTCACGTCACGTTTTGCACGTGAAGACAGTGAACATCGACTCGCAGTAAGCTGAATAGGCATGCTTTCCATACATACTATTGATAAAGCTGAATCAGTTATTTAACAGAGACAATGCAGGGGGGGGGGGGGGTCCGCCCCCTCTAGCCTAACAAAATAATTTGAAAATAAAGAAAGATTGATGGCTCAAATTGCATTAGATTGCTCCATTTTCCTTGATTTTTATCACAATTTTCCAGGGGGGGCATGCCCCCGGACCCCACTAGGAGCCGGCCTTTGTCTTCTAAGTAACAGTTTTGGAAAGTAGTTGGGTTATTAGTTGGCTCAGGTTGCACCAGATCGTACATT
>NC_090258.1:16981553-17044053 GCF_037325665.1 Littorina saxatilis
TCCTGTTTGAAACAAAAGTAATAAAACAATGTACGCACACAATGTTGGTGCATATGTTCTGCGCGAACTTAGAATCCGGTTTCATTCTAGAATGGACCGGGTCCAGGTTGGAATTCTAACCCTGCGCAAGTACAGGGGTGCCATTCTAGAATGAAACCCTTGAATAAAGGGGGCCGTAATGTATCCTTGGCGGATGATGACTTTATTCAGTTATTCTGCAGAAAAACAGAAATGCTGGAGAAAAACCGTTCTTTTCTGCAGCATTTCTGCATAATGTCATCTTTCGCGAGAGCAACGGGTTTTTCTGGAGCAAAACATTTTACTGCAGTAAAATTAAAATCAAGAATGATGCAGTAAAATGGTGCTGGTGTTTTACTGCAGAAAACCTGTTTACACTTTTTCTGCAGCATTTTGTACTGGCTCTTGGCGGATTATGACATTATTCAGTTATTCTGGAGAAAAACCAAAATGCTGGAGAAAAACTGTCTTTTCTGCAGCATTTCTGCATAATGTCATCTTTCGCGAGAGCAACGTTTTTTTCTGCAGTAAAGCAGTTTTACTGCAGTAAAATTGAAATCAAGAATGCTGCAGTAAAACGGTGATGTTGTTTTACTGCAGAATAGTCTGTCACAGTTTTTCTGGAGAAAAACGAACGACCTTGTAAAGTAGCGTTTGTATTCGTCGCCCCCTGGGATAGTATAATAGTTTGTAACTATTGGTAATTCTGGATGAGTCCATCTCTCGTCGGAGGGGGGCTCGCGTGCTCCAACATTATAATGAGCCAGTACAAAATTCTGCAGAAAAAGGGTAAACAGGTTTTCTGCAGTAAAACAACAGCACCGTTTTACTGCAGCATTCTTGATTTCAATTTTACTGCAGTAAAATGTTTTGCTCCAGAAAAACCCGTTGCTTCGGCGAAAGATGACATTATGCAGAAATGCTGCAGAAAAGACAGTTTTTCTCCAGCATTTCTGGTTTTCTGCAGAATAACTGAATAATGCCAAAATGCTGAAGAAAAAGTGTAAACAGTTTTTCTGCAGTAAAACAACATCACCGTTTTACTGCAGCATTCCTGATTTCAATTTTACTGCAGTAAAACTGTTTTACTGCAGAAAAAACCCGTCGCTCTCGCGAAAGATGACATTATGCAGAAATGCTGCAGAAAAGACAGTTTTTCTCCAGCATTTCGGTTTTTCTCCAGAATAAATGAATAATGTCATAATCCGCCAAGAGCCAGTACAAAATGCTGCAGAAAAAATAAAAACAGGTTTTCTGCAGTAAAACAACAGCACCGTTTTACTGCAGCATTCTTGATTTCAATTTTACTGCAGTAAAATGTTTTGCTGCAGAAAAAAAACGCTGCTAAGGCGAAAGATGACATTATGCAGAAATGCTGCAGAAAAGACAGTTTTTCTCCAGCATTTTGGTTTTTCTGCAGAATAACTGAATAATGTCATAATCCGCCAAGGATAGTAATGTTTGTAGGTAAGACAGAGTTGTCTTCCCTTGAATTATCTCCACCTGCACCTTCCCTTTGATAAAATGGGGCTGATTTGTCTACCCCTGAAAAAAATCCTTTGGCCATCTTGCGATGTCATGTCATGTCAAGAACGTTGACACTCCTGAGTACGCAATAAACAAAGGCAGACCATAGCAAGGGGGACTACCAGGGCGGTATTGTTTGCAGGGCAGTTGTTTTTGTGATGAGAGCCGGTTGCGGCCGCTTGCAATGTCAGCGCTGTCTCCCTCTCGGAAACTGATGTCCGGTTTTTTGACAATTTTTTTGACAGACACTCAGACAGACAGACGGTCAGACCGACTAACCGACAGACAGACCAACAGAAGGACAGAGTGAGTTATAGAGCTGTTGTCACAGGTTTAAAAAAAAGTTGACATTATATCTTCACAATTCAGAAGACCAACTTCATGTATATGAATAAGATTAAAAGTTACAAGCGAGATCGGCAAAACACTGTCAGTCCGGAAATTTCCGTTCGTAGCGATCAGTGCTGAGTGTCTCTCAAAATCGTAATCACTTTCAGAACATCACAATCCCACTAATTCACGATGTCTTTGAGTAAAGTGTAAAAAACCCGAGAAAAAAAACCCAACCAAACACACAAAAAACAAAAACAAACAGAAAATCCACATTTGTGGCTTTGGCTGTGAGATAGTCTAACTGAAATGACTATTCCAACTTGGACCCAAATTCCAACCTTGCGCACGGCCGATTCTAGAATGGACCAGCAACAAGGGTTTCATTCTAGAATGGCACCCCTGTACATGCGCAGGGTTAGAATTCCAACCTGGACCCGGTCCATTCTAGAATGAAACCGGATTCTAAGTTCGCGCAGAACACATATACTGATATCAATCAATCAATCAATATGAGGCTTATATCGCGTGTATTCCGTGGGTACAGTTCTAAGCTCAGGGATTTATTTTTTTTAATTTTTTTTATGCAATTTATATCGCGCACATATTCAAGGCGCAGGGATTTATTTATGCCGTGTGAGATGGAATTTATTTACACAATACATCACGCATTCACATCGGCCAGCAGATCGCAGCCATTTCGGCGCATATCCTACTTTTCACGGCCTATTATTCCAAGTCACACGGGTATTTTGGTGGACATTTTTATCTATGCTTATACAATTTTGCCAGGAAAGACCCTTTTGTCAATCGTGGGATCTTTAACGTGCACACCCCAATGTAGTGTACACGAAGGGACCTCGGTTTTTCGTCTCATCCGAAAGACTAGCACTTGAACCCACCACCTAGGTTAGGAAAGGGGGGAGAAAATTGCTAACGCCCTGACCCAGGGTCGAACTCGCAACCTCTCGCAAGTGCGTTACCACTCGGCTACCCATATGTGTGTGTGCACATGATTTTGTGTTTTGCACAAAATTTTAATGTCTTATTAAAATGTCTGAAAGCAGTCAAATGTCCTATTGATGCCGAAGAGCTCAGGACACTTGAGAGAGAGAAAGCGAGAGAGAGAGAGAGAGTGAGAGAGAGAGAGAGTGAAAGAGAGAGAGAGAGAGAGAGCGAGAACGATGGACAGACAGAGACAGACACTAAAAAACAACAAGTTTCTTCTTCAGAGAAACCAACACTTCAAGCTCAAACACAAGGCAGACCGTACCTGGCTTATGCACAAGAGGGTCATCTTTAAACAGAGCGAGGGCCGACTCAGTGGAGTCCAGTTTGTCTTTGATGTAGTACTCCTCCAGCAAAAACTCTCCCGTTACTGCCAGCGTTTTGGAGGGATTCTTCTTCTCCGCTGCTGGAGCTGAGGGGGCTGTAGTGGTGGCAGATGATGCGTTATCTTTGGCAGCGTCCTTTGTTTTGAAGTAATCTTTGCTGTAGTGACGAACGCCTGACAGGTGTGACACCAGTTGCCTTGTGGTAACTGTTACCTGAAACCGAAGTCTGTTCAGTGAATCAGGTGAACGATGATGTAATATCTTTGGCAGTGACCTTCGTTTTGAAGTCATCTTTGTTGTAGTAACGAATGCCTGACTGTGGCACCAGCTGTCTTGTGGTCACCTTTACCTGCAAGCAAAAATCGAAGTTACAGTGAATAATGATGCGTTATCTTTGGCAGTGACCTTCGTTTTGAAGTCATCTTTGTTGTAGTAACGAATGCCTGACTGTGGCACCAGCTGTCTTGTGGTCACCTTTACCTGCAAGCAAAAATCGAAGTTACAGTGAATAATGATGCGTTATCTTTGGCAGTGTCCTTCGTTTTGATACCTGTTACCTGTATTCACAGTTTTACAGGTGCATGTGTCATGTAAAACAGGGAGCTGCATTAGATCAAGGAATATTTAAAAAAAAGTTTTAAAAAAGTAAAACACTTCAATATTATATGGTCCTATAATATGGCATTTAATGATTAAAATGACAGGTTATATCTGACACTGACAGTCAAATCCAACAGCCAATCAGCCTGAAACCATTCTGATCAGTATACCTCATACTTGTACACGTACTTATATTATCACCGTCTGCAATAGGAAGGTTTTCGCCAGTTATCTCTCTGAGGTTTTGGGTGCGTGCCCCTTGCGGGGGCAAAAAACATCGAGGTCACAAGCAGGGTCAAGGGGAAGGTCGGCTTGGGCGGACAGGAGTGTGACGGCTTACTAGTGCCAAAACCTGGTGTTACCCATTATCACGTGATAATTACTAATTAACGCTGTCAGTTACTGTTTTCATCTGTTAGTTACTAATTTTCACGGGAAAATTACTAATTTTTAGTTTCGGCACTAGCAATCCGTCAGGAAGTGAGCCAAAACTAAAAATTAGTAATTAACAGGTGAAAGTTAGTAATGTTTCCGGAAAAATTAGTAATTTTCCGGGGAAAATTAGTAATTAACACGTGAAATTGGTAACTATCAAGGGAAAATTACTAATTTTCCCTTGATAATTACAATTATGAGGTTTTGGCACTAGTAAGCCGTCATACAGGAGACTACAATAGGAAGGTTTCCGCCAGTTATCTCTCTTTGAGGTTTTGGGTGCTTAGAGAGTACCGTACCCCTTGCGGGAGCAAGAAACATCGAGGTCACAAGCAGGGTCAAGGGGAAGGTCGCTGGGCGGACAGGAGACTATAGACGATTTCACAGTTCCGAAACTCGCGCATGCGCATTCGAAACCTCCCCCGCGTACGAGTAAAGCGCCGACCTCTTCATTGCTCAGTTGATCACACCATGGATTTGAGCGACATTTCTCTGCAGAAACTACGACTCTGGAGCGTTGATGCGCTTAAATACTTCCTTAGTGTCAGAAAACTAAGCGTTGATGGCGATTTTGATGAACTTGTTGCGAGGTGAGTGAACATTTAAGGTTGTTTTTGTACGTTCTTGACATGAGTTTTGCAGGTGCCACTTCAGTGAGTGACGATCGTGGCATACTCATGATACTGATGGTCTTTAGGTATATATCTGTGCGTCTCACTTTTCTCCTGTTTTCAACAAACAATAGTTTAAATATTTACAATGAGTAAAAGTATTTTTGCATCTAGATGCCAAAATTATAGCTCATGTGATGTATGAAAAGACCCTGCCAACCTGCCCTCACTCTCTGTTGTGGCCGTGTCTAGATCAGACTGATCAGTGCATCTATGACTCTGTTTCCTACTTCTTTTTCTCAACTACTGTAACAGTAGAGGATGAAACAAACTTGTGTTTTTTTAACACCATTGTAATCAACTGTTCATGAGATTTCTCGTTCGTGTGGGTGTTGTGTTGTGTTGGATATGAGTTAACTTTAAACTGTGGACACAGTGTGGTTTGGTTAAACAGAGATTTGATCTGCCTGTGTGTACACTGTTCTAAGAGTAAAAAATAAAATTAAATAAATATATTTTTCTGTCGCAGGAGCTGGGCTGCCTTTGAATCGGACACCCCAGTTGACGATGAAGCTGAGCAGAGAGAGAGGCGGCTTCTTTGCGAATACAAGAGCAAGCTGACTGTTGACGGTGAGACTTATCCGGATCCTGCTACCTTTGATGATGGGTGGCTGTCTGAAGAAACTGGCAGGTTTTCCTGGCCCAGCTTGTATATCAGCGACATTTCTGACTATTTGAAGAAGACTGCAGCAAACCAGATCGACCTGATACACCGTCTTCTCAATAACTACAAGGAAGGCAAGGCATACAGGTACTTTACTTGTGAGTGGGTACGTGAGATAATGTACCACCCAGGCTGCAGTGTATCCTTCAATGAGTATCCGGAACAAACCCTACAGAGTCTGGGTGATGATAACCAAGAAAAATGAAACCTCTGCAGGTGGCGAGATCAAGACGGCCCACTGCACCTGTGCAGTCTACTAGTACTGGCGCTTCAACTTCATGAGGCAGACCCATGCCGTTCAAAAGAACAAATTTTTTGTACAACTACAAGTGTTTTTGACCTATGCTGTCCAACATATTGTTGTCATGGAATTATTGCCTAAGGGGGTAAAAACCACTGTGTTATACAAATGATCAGTATTGGCCAACTGCTGAAAACCTGTCTGTGCTTTTGTGAACAAGAATTTTTAGAAACAATTGACAAGTGGCTCTATCCCATCTTCCCCCTGTCGCGATATAACCATCGTGGTTGAAAACAACGTTAAACACCAAAGAAAGAAAGAAAGAAAACCGGTCTTAAACAAGTTACGCCAAAATTCCATGGCAAGACGAATGAATGAGAAAAGTTGACAAACACAAAAATAACTCTTTGTTTGTGCAGCCTGTGAAGTCTGCCAGCTTTTCAACATAATTGATGAGCAAGAAGCAATGCCATGTATAATGATGGTTTTGTCTAAATTCAATACATATTTTTCTTATTAAATTAATGCAACAATTTGATGTGTGAAGTGTGCCTGCTTTTCATATAAAGACTATTAAGAGTAAGTCATGTGCTCTAGAAGAATGGATGAAATGTATGAATATAGTTTTGATCAATATCTTATTTTTATTTGAATTAATGTGACAAGTTGAATAACACAGAATTGTGAGCCACCATATTTGTTTATCAATTTGAACTGTGTGCATGGTCTGTGTGTGAACTGTGAGAAAAGTGACCCTAAAAATAAGATTTGGACTGCATCTCACATCCATTTGATCAACTCTCATACACACACTTAGACATAATTAGACATTGCAAAAGACTTTGGAACAAATCACAAGATTTATTGCATAGGTCACAATAATACTTACACAACACATTATCCATAGTTAAGTTATGGTATTGGTAAAGATCCAACTTGTAACCCCACAAAAGCATCTATCTGGCAGTGGTATCAATTTGCACAACACACAATCCTGGTATGTCGGATAAAATAAGACTAGTGCATCAAATCACTTCTGGTCGAACAAATTAAAACATGAAAATTGAAATGCAAATAAAAACTCCAGCTAGTATTCATAACCTCAACAAACTGAACTATTTGTGAAAACACACCTTTCCTCAGCTTTATGAAAACTATGTGCACGAAGAAGTCTAGACATTGCCAAATAGAAACCCATCAAAACACAAACATACAGTGGAACCTCCCTTAAGACTCCCTCCTTTTTTGCCTGTTCATATCCTCTGTAAAATTACCCCCACTGTTTAAGACTCCCTTCTTTTTAAGACTTGGTTTCCTCAGATCTGTTTAGGTCTTAAAAGGGGGGTTCCACTGTACAAAAATCTTACAACAAAAAAATTCTGTGAAGATGTGCATGTCCTGAGTTTTTTTTATAAGAAATGTATCCAAAATTTACAAACAACAATGTTCTATTGTTCATAATTCACACTCTACTAAGCAAGTAAAAACAAATCCTAGTTAATTATGTATAATGGTCACAACCATCTTTACACTCTCAGACCATGTTGCAGTTTGTACAGTTATAGCAGAGTACTGTCAAACATTTTCACCATGCTGGAGTGGAAAAGTACATTCATCATATCTTTTGGTAACCAGAAACTGATTTCATTGCAACACGGTACACCCCCTTTTCAATGATAGAATGAAACACAAATGCGCATATTGGCGGTTTGAATTGAATCACTGAGCAGTCTGACAGCATTTCTGAGTCATGTCCATATGTCTGATATTCGCCCCTCATACACCGCCGAAACATAACAAATGTAACTGTTGGGGCATACAGCCACAAGGATTTTCAAAGTGTTGTGATGTTTGTAATCGCTCCAGGTTGCAGCCTGGGTTGCCAAATCTTGAAGTGTTTCGATGAAAATTTCAGTGCAATCAATGATTGCAACAAGGTTCGTCAGGTCTCTTCCCCTGTAGCGCACTGGCTTGGTTGCGAGAACAGTCTCCACATCAGGTATCTGCACCATATGGCAGAGAGTTGCAGACAGCGCCTTCATCCAGCTTGTAAACACTTTTGATGCCAGGCTTACCGAAATGGCAAATCTGTCCGCCAGGTCTTGGAGGTCAAGGCCTAGTCTGAGTCTCATCAGCACTAAGACAAGCTCGTCGATGCTACGGAGAAAGCGTTTGGGGCCAAACTTTGATGGAGTTTTACGGAACACTCGCTTTCTTTTAACACTTGCCTGGCCCTGATGCCGTCTCACAACGAAGTCTTTCACAAAGTCGTGAATCAACTGTACAAGAGCTATGCTCCGGACACCAGTATAGTACTTGACATTCTTTGCTGTCAGCAAATCACGGAAAATATTGGGCTGGCTTTTTGCATGTTTACCTTTCACTAGCACTCGACACTTTTTGGAGTTGCTTCTTTCAGGCTTGGGTGGAAGGGGTGAAGCTGCACTTGCTCTTTCTTGGGTAGTCTGGCGCAGGGCTTCAAGCTCCTTTCTCAGCTGTGAGCACTGCACGTGAAGCGCAAGGATGTCTTGTGTCAGTCTGCAGACTTGTCGAAAGAGCTGGGTTGCCACCGTCATCAGGACAAAGATGGCCAGCAGCAAACCGTTGATGCTGAGGGACCCTCCTTGTGTTGCCTGGACCTCGATGACTGGGTCTGCTGTCTCCATGGGCTCCGGTGTACCGCCTGGTTCTGGGGCTGGTTCCGGCACTTCCCGTCTGGCCCGATTTGACAAAGGCGCGGAGTCGTGCATCAGCACTCTGGCAACCTTTAAAACATAAAATTGCAAATCATACTTAGCCACAATAACATAAAACAAGTGGCATGAAGCGAAATTACCACATCTAGTCAATCTGTTGAACTCGCAGTGACTTAAATTGAATGCACCGCATCTTTTACTTGACCAGGTAATATCATATGACATCATAAGAGACATTAATAGAAAATATATAAAAACAACAAATGGGGATATCGTTCTCAGGAACTCTGTGGTAAAGTTTATTGAGGATTGGTCCACTAGTTTGCCGCAAAAATATTACATCCCAAGATGTCTGATGAACTATGCACTCCGGTTGGCCCCGTCTTAAATTAAAAAGAAAAAGAACGACCATCAAAACAGAAACTTAAAATGGTTTGCAACGTAACTAACTGACCTTTTTTTTTAAGTCCGGAAATCCAAGAAGTTCTGTTGGGAAGGGGTGCCTGTCGGTCGCCCATCCACAAAATGTTTGGAGCAGATTTTCTGATCCTTGGAGGGTGAAAGAAGCCTTTTGCTTGCTGGATGAATCCTGTTGATGAGTATCTTCCATTTGTCACGACTGCTTGGATTGGTCTTGCGTGTTGGAATGGACCACAACCTGGAAGAACACAGTTAGGAATAACATGAAATTCAAATGAAAGAAAACATTATGAAAATGAGGCCACATATCAAAGCAAAGTGTACGCTCTGCACCTTCCTCTTGAGTCTTGTACTTTTTGACTTGTCAGTGTCACATGGGCAGATCAACTGCATATTATTATCCAAATACACATTGTCTATCGCCAGTACAACTATCTTTACAATACCGGGATGTTCGTGCTTTATTTCACCAGTCAGTTTGTATGACTGTGATCATGACACTTCAAGACTGTGTGACAGACAGCGAGTTAAGTCAGTTACCTACTCTCACTCACTGACTGCAGTGACTCAGCTGCGAAAAGGGGACACTACAGGCATATTTCACTTAAAACCTTTGTTGTGAGACAACAAAATTAAAAATAAGTCCTAACAAAACAGGTCAATACTATTGTTAAAACTTATATGAAACAAATCAATAGCTCAAAAACTAACATTTTTAGGAAAGAAAGTAAACATACCTGAAGGGTGCCGAGCACTCGCACTCGCTCTGCAAAACGTCATGAACTGCGCACGTTGTGGTCTTCCACTTCTTCAAACGGTACATGCCATTACTGCATTCATTAACTGCACAATGGTACGCCATTGATTTCGCCTCGAACGTCAAAATACATGTACTAGGATGAAATAAGTTGAACAATGTCTACTCCAAATCGCAGAGGTATGGTGCCTACTCGACTTCCGGTAAGGCCGCGAAAATGGTTGCGCGCGCATACGGAGAGCGATCTTCTTTGAGCCTATGTTTTCACGGAACTGTGAAAGCGTCTATTGTTTGAAATCACAAAGTCGTGATCCCAATGGTACAGCTGATGTTGCCTCATGTCAACACTTGATATCATTCAAATCACCAACGTTAAACAATCCTATTGACAGCTTGTTACACAAACATTCTTAAATCATAAAAGAATTCTTTTTCATCAAGACAGGATCAGTACAATTCAAAGTTTTGAAAGCTTGAAAAAAGAAAAGCCCGGAAACCTGTCACGCAAAACGTCTTTCTCGTAGCAGACGATGGTTCTGCATAGCGCCAGTTCCTCTGAACGGTCAACCGCCACCGCTCTAGTTTGTGTGACTTGCAGCCGTTTCTTGCGTTTTAGATTCAGAGGTACACAATAACGTGCTATTGCAGATAAGCGTACAGCGAGTCGCATTGAAATCACAAACTGGCGACTAAAAAGGTAAAGGTATTCCCATAACCATCTGGTCGTAGGGGAGAGAGATGTTAGAGATCTCCACTTTTCTGGGGGCCAGCTTTTTATGAGGGCGGTGCCCATCTCCTCTCCCTCGCTGCCTTTGCCTTCCCCGGCCCTGAATAGGGTCAGGTACCCATTTCCAGCTGGGTGGACTGGAGAGCGCTCGGAAAAATCGGGTATTTGTATTTTTCCCCGAGTGGGGGACGAACTACGACCTCCAGCGTGAGAGGCAAGCGCTCTAACCACTGCGCCACTCCGCTCCCAACTGACGACTAAATTGTGAAAAAAAAGAAATGGATCACACGGGTTCACAATGGCTGAGGAGGGGTAAGATAAACCATGCAAAAATAAATTCTTTAAAAATTGCTTGCTCTTTACGTGGGCACCTAGGATGTTCTCAAGTGGTGAGTGTTTGAATGAAAGGGTGTTTGTACTGTGTGTAAAAGCCTGACAATGTCTGCGATGGTTTACGGGAGGCTGACTGTGCCTTTAAGTTTAATAACATTATAACCCTAATTAATTGGTTTTGATATTCATCCTCCACTAGGACATATGTGCCTTTGGACCATTGATACATGGTATTATTGTGTCATTATCGTCAAAGAGCATTCGCAATCACAATCACATGCATGCAAATTGCAATACCACAGTTGCACAAATGTACAGACCTTTTCCCCATTTACTGTCTTCTCAGGGAACTGAGGCACATAGGCTTGCACAGGCTTGTCAAGGTCAAGGTCACCATTCTCCATCGCCTTGCAGGGCCGGACCAAATGAGTTGTAAGGGGGGGGTTCCTCCTTTTTTGGGGGGGCAAATCAGCGAAGTGGCGAAGCCACAAGCGCGCGCCTGCTTTGCAGGCGCGCGAACTAGGGGGGTCCGGGGGCATGCTCCCCCGGAAAATTTTTGAAAAACGGTTAAAATCTGTGCAATCTGGTGCATTCTGGGCCTTGTTTTGAGGGTTAAGAGCAGCATTGTTTTGGTGCTAAAACTAGTAAAAAAAACAAAAAAACACTCAAAGCAAGGTACATGCTTTTTCCAGGGGTGGGGTTCCGGAACCCCTGGAACCCCCCCCCCCCCCCCCCCCTGGGTCCGGCCCTGCCTTGGCAACTGCAGCCATGGTGATAGACTTGCTGATGCTGGCGATTCGCATAACTGATTCCGGCTTGCATGGTAAGCGATTCTCAACATCAGCGTAACCAAGACCTGAAGAATGAGCAAAAAAGAGCAGTTATTTTTTTGTTTGTTTAAAATGGCAGCATGAAGGGGGTTGCACACGTACACATATCGCACACGTACACACATCACACACACATCACACACACACTCACTCACTCTCACACACACACACACACACACACACACACACACACACACACACACACACACACACACACACACACAAGAAACAAATAAATACACATGTGTTTGCAAAAAAATTCTCACTCACAGAACAAGAAAATTCTGTCATTCTTTTTACAACATGTACTCAAATAGCTCTCAAATAGCTGACATGTAGGAATTTTGTAAACACAGTAAAACCTCCCAGTTACGACCTTCAATTTCAAAATGTCAAGAAAAATTGGTTGTAAAATGGAGGGGTTCTTCATTGGGAATCACACATTACGGATCCCTAACGGAGACACCCACTGCTCACAGTTGCGCGAGCAAGAGTTGAGGCAGCTAGGCATCAGTGATTCAGTACACACAGTTGCCATGGGTAAACTGAGATGAAAGTCGTTGTTGGTCGGTCAGAGAAAAGAGGACATTGTTCTTGGGACATCAGAGGTTTTATTGTACTGTCTTAGTGTCTACTGACATTCCCATATTTCTGAAATGTTTACAATATGCATATATATATAACAGCAGGGGGGGGGATTATGTGTGGGGAAATCTTATTAAACATCTACCTTGTGTCCAAACAAGCTGACCATCCACACTGACAGCCACCACAAGACCAGGTGAACCACATTCATCCTGAAACAAGAAGGGCAAAGCCCATACGACTCACATGCTTGACCTCAAATAACTAAACCTAGCAATGACATCATACACTAAGAACTGCTTTAAACATTTTTCCTACCCAAGGTCAAGGTCATCCAAGGTCATGCAACACAAAGCTGTTAATTCAAGACATAGGAAGTACAATGGTGCTTATTGGCCCTTTCTACCATGAGATATGGTCACTTTTAGTGGTTCACTACCTTATTTTGGTCACATTTCATAAGGGTCAAAGTGACCTTGACCTTGATCATATGTGACCAAATGTGTCTCATGATGAAAGCATAACATGTGCCCCACATAATGTTTAAGTTTGAAACAGTTATCTTCCATAGTTCAGGGTCAAGGTCACTTCAAAATATGTATACAATCCAACTTTGAAGAGCTCCTGTGACCTTGACCTTGAAGCAAGGTAAACCAAACTGGTATCAAAAGATGGGGCTTACTTTGCCCTATATATCATATATAGGTGAGGTATTCAATCTCAAAAACTTCAGAGAAAATGGGGAAAATGTGAAAAATAACTGGTTTTTAGACAACATTTATGGCCCCTGCGACCTTGACCTTGAAGCAAGGTCAAGATGCTATGTATGTTTTTTGGGGCCTTGTCATCATACACCATCTTGCCAAATTTGGTACTGATAGACTGAATAGTATCCAAGAAATATCCAACGTTAAAGTTTTCCGGACGGCCGGCCGGCCGGCCGGCCGGCCGGCCGGACGGACGGACGGACGGACGGACGGACGGACGGACGGACGGACGGACGGACGGACGGACGGACGGACGGACGGACGGACGGACGGACGACTCGGGTGAGTACATAGACTCACTTTTGCTTCGCATGTGAGTCAAAAAGACCGTGCAACAACAACGTAGTCATCTTTCAAATTCTGGGACAGGCTGATCTTTCTTAACCCAGTGTGGGATTTTCAGTGGGGCGACCACCCCCAACCCAGCGCGTCCCCGGGTGGCGGATAGGGGAACGGTCTTCAGATATGGAGATCAGCCGCTTGCGGCCGCGGACCAAACTGGCTCCGGGTGGGATCCCGGCAAATCCTCCCCCCTGTGCTCTCAGGGTAGTACGTACGGGCCATGAGCTAAGGGTGAGGTAACCCCGACAGAAAACCCCGAATGCTGAAGACGGAGGACCCGGGCCGCACGGCGCATTCTAACAAACCACGGGTACACGCACTTACGCAAATGACAGCGATGTCCCTTACTAGATGAGGAACGAAAAGAAGTGTGGCCGTCACCAACTCCCTTGCAGACCAAACTATACGGCAGTCGACAGGAGTTGGAGAAAACGACAACAAGTTTATCACCAGTGCTGGACTGATTGTGTAACCTCTGCGAACGCCAAGAAGAAGAAGAAGATCTTTCAAATTCATATGTATATGTATAGGTTACAACACGAGTGGTTTTTTATATGGCTTGTATTTCAGTCAAGACCCAGCGGATGAATATCATCGGGAGACACGAGCCTTTGGCGAGTGGCTCTCGATTGATATTCCCGCTGGGTCTTGACTGAAATACAAGCCATATAAAAAACCACGAGTGTTGTAATCTGTATATCCCATTCTACCATCAAACACAAAGTGTAGACTACTAGCGGCACTGTTGCGATCTGTGGAGTGTGAAACAGTGTTTTCAGCGAGACTTGGCCTTTTTGCAACCTTAAACTAAGTGACCGTCGCTGAAAAAATAAAACGAATGAGTGCATCTATAAGTACGCGGTAACACTACTTTCAGACCGTTTAAAAGCTTTAAGTAAAGGTTCATAAGTTGCAAGAAAGTAATGAAGTCGTATAGAAATCCATTTAGTTGAAGCGCACAATTCTTTTGCGTTTCAGGTCGGCGGAACGGGGAAACCGGTTTGGCCCCCATTTGGCTTACTCGACTCGATTCAGAATCGATTCCACGTTGTTTTTTTCGAACGCATTATTATACAATTAGTCTTATTGACAGAGAAGCAAATTTTAGGGAACACATATGTAGATTTAACCATTTGCTCCCTATTTGAAATGTATCTACATGATAAACTGTTTTGCGAGTGTGTTTGCATGAACCTAAACTGGTATGGGTGCGAGGAAAACAGGACCCAAGTCTGTCACCGCCGCTTGATTGCATTTTGAAAGAATATGACTGGATTACGGAAAAATACACACATGTTAAGTTCTTAGATACCTTCATCGCCAATGTGGACTTACTGCAGAGCCAGGCAAAAGAGTAGACTTGCTCGCAAAACACGTGAAACAGCTGATGATAGCGAAGCCCAACCGTGCCAGGTAAGGACGGTCTGACAGATTCTCAAAAGTCGTCTGCTAACGAAGCAAGGGGAGGGTACTCGTGTTTTTGTTTTGGTTCGCTAGCATCTGGTTATCTTGTAAGTTGAATGTTCGTTTTTTCCCACCTGCATTGCTTTCATAATGAAAGAAACGTTTGCTTATTGCATCTCATATATCAGATCAGTTCTGAGATTCATTTTTGCGTGCAACTGATATGGTTTTCTGAGCCGTGCAATACGATTTTGGAACTTCATACAAATGTGTCACATTGTTCGGCGCGAGGTCAAAGGTCGGGAGCAAAGTAGTTCTTCGCCCAAATCGGAATCTGCACTATCATATATTTTTTTGAGTCCATGATGTATTTATTGAGCTATAAAAATACAACATATATACCCATACTGAAGTAACAGAGACAAAGAAGGGAGGTCATGGGATATATATATATATACATGTATATTCCGCTGATGACGACATTGGAAAAAAGATCTGTTCATCCTGGACTCAGGCCTGGCTAAAAATCAATGGTGATGTACCTTGTCTTGATGCTAAATGGCGTAACTGACAGACAGACAGACTTGCATACACTAAGTAATTACAGCAATAAATGACACACAGATTAAAAACCAGCACCTATGAGCCAGTATGTGCATACTCGGTCAGTAGTCACACATACAGACACTCCCAAACACACACACACACACATAAAGCTGAATGGATTTAATTCAATACACAAGATCAAGTTCAAGCTTACTTCTGCCCATGTGTCTCTGCATGATTGTGTAAATTTATCCTCATTTTATTTTTAAGAATTCCCCCTTTTAAGGCCTAATTTTCTCCTTTTTTTTGCCTAAAAAAAGGAGGGTTCTTAAAAGGAGGGTTCCATTTTAAAAGTTTGCCTCTTCCAAAACCATTGAACCGGAACCTAACAAGAACAACCAAACACAGCGAAGCAAATATCACTTCACGCAACCAAAATTTAAAAAAAGAAATACTCAGTTTAATAAAGCCCAGCTCAAAAGAAATTAATTTATTAAGTCAGGAATTGAATAAAATTATCCCTGCAGTCTGTGGGCTTTATCATTCAGATGAGATGTATGCGTACATATGCTTAAGCTCAAACTATGAACAACCAGTTACCACATTAAAAGTATCAGATTATGTTTTCAGTGTTCATACTATCCAGCATTTTTGATCTGTTTTTATGTATGCAAAAATAAAATACATGTATTCAACTAAAAGATGATTATCAGATCCTCTTTCGTACAGGTATACCTGATTACTACTACTATTATATTAAAACAGTTACTAACTTACTACAATATTGAATAATAATATTGATCTCAAATGACTCCAGTGGTGTCTGTCTTTTTCGGTTTGCATCTTTAGAATGGAACAACCAACTTCAGTTGTGCCGCTCAAACTCCTTCTTCTTCTTCTTCTTCTTTCTTGATGTGGACTGGGTTCATTCGAACGTCTGTAGTCCAGCGGCGGAGTACTGAGTAATTGGTTACTGGTGGTGGGTGACCCAATAACTCCGAGGAGATGGTTAAATGTATAAAACTATTTACACGAAGAGCTGCAGGGTTACTGTGTCAGCGAGGCAAGTCCGTGGGTACGACCCAGACCAGCTTGGAAGGACTCCAGTGAAGGAGCAACTGTGGTCTTAGGGTCGAGCTTGTTCCACTGACGCAGTGTTCGGGGGAAAAAGGAGTTGAGAACAGGATTGGATGCCCTCTCCTGGAACAGTCTCTGGGCTCCCGTCTGGTGCGGCTGTCGCCAGAGGTGTAGAACTCGGCCTTGTTGATGTCGACTATGCCGTTGTTGATCTTGTAGAGCATAGTGAGGCGGTTGGCGAGTCTTCTGTCGGCGAGTGGTTCCCATTGGAGGGTCTTCAGCATGCTGGTCACACAGCCTGGGGTCCGATCGCTGTAGTTGTTGTGGACGTAACGGGCTGCACTGAAATCATGCTTTTCTCGTCACTGCGTGACGTGTTCGCCGCCCAAGTCTTCCCTTTAGTTCAGGCTGTTCGCAAAGCGACCAGCCTCCCACCGCAAAAACTCCCACCGTTAAGAGTGGTGTTTGTGATTTATTTGGCATTTAGGTCCCAGGTAACATTATGAAATTTTAATACGATCAATCGGACCTATTATCAAGTTAGTGTATCAACTTTTGAACGAACTGCGCCCAGTAGTTTCCCAGCAATAAGCTGTTAAGTCGAGACAGACAGACACACACACACACACACACACACACACACACACACACACACACACACACACACACAATTAAAGTGTGCAGGACCCTAGTACTGCGTACTCGGGGATAAACATATGAAAATTGACCAGATCACAAAATGTTGTGGATATTTGAACACGCTGCTGTAGGCAGACGACAAAGAGCGTCCAAACTTGCTCATTTCCGGTTTTCTGTGGTTGGTAGCTTTAGCCTAATGGTCTCGGCAAACCTCGATTTGGTAAGGTCATTTGGTCTATGGTAAGGTTAAGTGCGTTGTTTCTAAGAATACGTGACTATTTTGAGCGTATTTGTATTTTTGACCAAAATATGACATTTAACACAGATCGAGACAGTCAGTGTTCCTCCGAGACCGTGTTAGCGGTTGAGGTGAACAATGACTGTCGAGGGTTACCTATTTCAAGCGTCACTACTTGCTATCTTTGAGTTTTCAGACTCAGTGTTTGGCCGCTGTACTTTCTTTCTTTCTTTATTTGGTGTTTAACGTCGTTTTCAACCATTCAAGGTTATATCGCGACGGGGTTTGGCTGTACGGTAGCAATCCTTTCTAGCAACTTTTGAAAGGTGCCTCCTGCAAACACTTTATGTCGACGAGTAGTGTAATATGATGAGTCTTTTTTAATCGGACTATTCCAGACATTTCAACAACAACAACCACAACACGCACAGAGACACAGCACACACGCACATCGCGGCAAGCATGGCATTCACCGTGGTCTGGGTGGCCGAGTGGTAACGCACTTGCGCTCGGAATCGAGAGGTTGCGTGTTCGACCCTGGGTCGGGCCGCTATTTTCTCCCCCCTTTCCTAACCTAGATGGTGGGTTCAAGTGCTAGTCTTTCGGATGAGACGAAAAACCGAGGTCCCTTCGTGTACACTATATTGGGGTGTGCACGTTAAAGATCCCACGATTGACAAAAGGGTCTTTCCTGGCAAAATTGAATAGGCATAGATAAAAATGTCCATCAAATACCCGTGTGACTTGAAATAAAGGCCGCGAAAGGTGAACATTCGCCTAACAGGCTTGAGGTTTGCTGGTCGATGTGAATGCGTGATATATTGTGTAAAAAATTCCATCTCACACGGCATAAAGCGCTTTGAACTTCGGATAAGGCGCTATATAAATAAAGAGAATAATAAATTCAGTGTGGCTTGTACTTAGCTGATGACCTTGACTACAGTCTGAAAATGTCATCAATGGTAAGCACGAGAACATAAATGGTAATCTTGAACTTTAGTGTGTTAAATTCATAGCTCAGAATTCAGAGGCTTTTAAGTCTCCAAATTTGTAGAACCTGCACTTGTAATCATAACAAGTCATTTTTAGATCCTTTTGAAGTTACGGAATGAACTCCGATAAACTGTACGAATGTATTTCGTTTACATGGGTCAAAGAAGGAATTATCCGTATGAGCGAACAAGGGAGACAACTCTTTCGTGTAAATGATGTCCCATGGTTGACAACGAACGTCATTTTCGGTGCATTTTCGTCGATTGAACAACCAAATTAATTAATTATGCTTAAAGGCATATGTACTCGATGACTATACACGCTAATTGCTTTACCAACAGCTGGAGACATGCTAAATTAAGTTCCCTGCAAAATATTGTGGTCTAGGACCCCTTCAATGTTGAGATATGTTAATTTTCATTTTGATCTGGATCGTCCTATTTATAGATTTGGCAACTCATGTAACGTTGATGCAAGGGAGCTAACACCGCGGCTTTGTTGACATCCTCACTTTTTCAGAGGCTAGAACAAGCTGTAATGCATGTATTATGGTCCGCGCATGGTGACATATCGTCATTATATGGTCTTATGGTGCGTTTGACATCGATTATGGGCAAACTACACTTTGTAAACACGGGAGCGCCATACATATGCCTTTAAGTTTGAAGCTCAATCCGTCAATTAATGTCACGACAAAATGTTCTTTGGGTTGCTTACATGGACTTGTATCAAAAATAAGTAAAGAATGTTACTGGATTCTGAGCTATGAATTTAACACGCTAAAGTTCAAGATTACCACATAAATTTAGTGTGCTCCAAGACTGGCTCTTTTATGTTTAGTGCGTCAGCTTTATATTATACAGTCTGTCTACAAATTATTGAAAATCTTACCTCTTATTTCAAACAAGTTGTAGGCCTTTGTTATAATAACAAAGGAAAGTCACGGCATATCAAGTTACAGGACTCCCCAAACAGGGCTCAAAAATACAAATACGCTCAAAAGAGTCACGTATTCTTAGAAACAACGCTCTTTAAACCTTATCAAATCGAGGTTTGCCGAGACCATTAGGCTAAAGCTACCAACCACAGAAAACCGGAAATGAGCAAGTTTGGACGCTCTTTGTCGTCTGCCTACAGCAGTGTTTTCAAATATCCACAACATTTTGTGATCTGATCGAATTTCATTTGTTTATTTATTTGATTACACTTTGGTAAATTCGAATATTTCATCGTTCCCTTCTTCATGTGGCGTGCGACATTGGAAACTCCGACATTTTTATTTGGATTTCGGTGCCATATTTCGCAGGCATCAGTTGACACAGAGTGATAGACTGCAACCAGAGACTATAGAGTCTCTGCTGCAACCATGTCCGGTGAACAGGATGAAGATATGGTGGATCCGAGCGTTAATTTTCTCTTTAAAACCATGAGTAAGCATTTGTAACTGTCATGTGTATTTTTAACCTTTGAATTGAATAATATCTATTAAGATCAGCTGTATAATTATAAGTGTACTTTTTCATCACCATACCAGTTTTACCACCCCATCTCCATAACTCATAAGACATAAACAGCACTTCATCTTCTATTGTTTATTCTAGGAATGGGAGATTAGAGCAAAATGCGGACTAGAAAAACAGTCATTATTCTAGGAAACCAAACGCATTATTTCTGCGAATGCCAAATGCATCACAATAACAATAAACATAATGCCAACGAGTTTTGTGCATCAACATAATTCCTTTTGAGTGTTACTTCATACCTCACCTAGGGCTGATTCAGGAGATGTCCTGAACTCCACGAAGTGTTGTTGCCAGACCTCAGGACTTCTGTCATTTACACATATTTTTTTTTATCTGATGAATCGTTCTGACTCAGGGCGATCAAATGTCCGACAGTCTTTCGACACAACATTTTTTTGCGGCCAGGGCTAAGGTGCGCGAACCAAAATTGGGTGCCACCCAAATGGGAGAGAACAAACCGCAGGTTCTGATTCGTTGAAATCAGAACAAATCTCAGTTTCAACCAATCCGACACTGCAGGCGGCTCCTGTTTGGGTGGTAACTGTCTCGTGCACCTCAGCCCAGAACCAACTTACGTTTTGTTCTCTGTGTCTGGGAAAAACACTGTGACTGTAACCATTTTGTGTGTGAACAGTGCAGAGGGACCCTCGCAAGCGGCAGGTGAAGCTGGTCCCCAAACACTTGGTCCAGGTCGACTTTGACATGGGAGACAGCGAAGAGGACAGCGACTTTGACATTGGAGAGCATAAGGGTTAGATTCAAGAGCCCTTTTCTCCTTTTATTGCATTTCTGTACTTACACTAGTTACAGCTCTGCCTTCGATATTTACAGAATTGTGTGCGCCCAAAGGCTAGGTAATTTGCTGTTACAGCTCTATCTTCAGGATCTTCTAAAATTGTGTGTGCCCAAAAGCTAACTAAATAAATTCCATGCGGAAAGCAAAGCGTGCTTGCACAGATGATGGGTTGGTGAGTGGGTGTAATTCGTAACAGTATGGGACAGGGAGGTTGATTAGGCCAAAAAAAAAAAAAAAGTGTGGTTACGGTAACATAGCTAAAAAAAAAAATAGGGTAGGTAGGTAGGCAATCACTTTTTTTTTGTGTAACTTTTTTTTTCTAATGTGTACAAATTAAACCTACTTGACAGGGAAATAAGTGTGCGACACGGGCGCTTTCGCTTTCATTGCGTTTTTTGCACTCGCTTTTTGTTTTTTTTTTTTTTTTTTTTTTTTTTTTTTGACAAATGTAATAAAAAGTTATAGGATCGGCCCCTAAAAATAGGGTAGGTCGGGTTACCGTAACCACACCTATTTTTTTTTTTAGGCCTTACGGAATGAGACATCAGTGCATTTGTTTTTATGAACTCTGGGGGCAGACAGAGTTTAGAAAATTGCCAGCAAGAATGAGAAAAAATATAATGAAGCAAGTCTGTAAAATTGTATATTAATATCAAAGAAAAATAAGGTCAGCAGGCAGATTAATGAATGAGACTCTAGTTCTTTGTTGTATATTTGTTGTTCTTGGGCTAATTTTTTTCATGAAAATTCAGGCTACCACTACTAGTACTAGCTGTTCATTGGTAAGGCAAAAAAAAGTTTGTTCCTGTTGGTTTTTACATTTAGTCAAGTTTTGATTAAATGTTTTGACATGATAGAGGGGGAATCGAGACGAGGGTCGTGGTGTATGTGTGTGTGTGTGTGTCTGTCTGTGAGTGTGTGTGTGTGTAGAGCGATTCAGAGAAAACTACTGGACTGATTTTTATGAAATTTTACATGAAAGTTCCTGGGTATGATATCCCCAGACGTTTTTTTCATTTTTTGAATAAACGTCTTTGATGACGTCATATCCGGCGTTTGTAAAAGTTGAGGCGGCACTGTCACACCCTCATTTTTCAATCAAATTGATTGAAATTTTGGCCAAGCAATCTTCGACGAAGGCCGGACTTTGATATTGCATTTCAGCTTGGAGGCTTAAAAATTAATTAATGACTTTCGTCATTAAAATTCTGAAAATTGTAATTAAAAATATTTTTGTATAAAACGATCCAAAATTACGTTCAGCTTATTCTTCATCATTTTCTGATTCCAAAAACATATAAATATGTTATATTTGCATTAAAAACAAGCTCTGAAAATTACAAATATAAAAATTATGATTAAAATTAAATTTCCGAAATCGATTTAAAAACAATTTTATCTTATTCCTTGTCGGTTCCTGATTCCAAAAATATATATAGATATGATATGTTTGGATTAAAAACACGCTCAGAAAGTTAAAGCGAAGAGAGGTACAGAACAGCGTGCTATGCAGCACAGCGCAAGTTCCACTACCGCGCTAAACAGGCTCGTCAATTTCACTGCCTTTTGTATGAGGGGCGGACTACGGTCATTGTGAAAAAATGCAGTGCGTTAAAGTTTCATTCTGTGAGTTCCACAGCTTGACTAAATGTAGTAATTTCGCCTTACGCGACTTGTTATTAATTCAAACCAGCGCATGTGCCGTTTTCTTTGCCTGAAATTGGTCTCTGGATGTCAGGGAAGAGCAACTTGCTTTGTAGAGTTTTGTAGAGTTTTGTTATTTTTATTTGATTTTTTGAAGGGTTCAAAAATGTTCTAGGGTTGGAAGAAAAAAATAGGGTCGGTCGTGGAATCAGAAAGTTCGAAAAAAAAATTCTTGGCCTAATGCACATAGCAACGGTGCTTCAAAAAGAGTATTTGAAGAGCCCAGCTGTTAACAAATTTGACCTGGGACAATTATGATATATATTAAAACAATTTTTGGTGCTTACTTGATCATACTCATAGTTCCTTTGTTTCCACAGAGGCTTTCTCAGTGTCTTTTTCAGGTTCCGACAGTGGCGAGGAAATGGGGGAAGAGGAGCAAGAAGCATGCATGGAGCTCGGAGCCGCAGAAGTCAGCCAGAGCTCCTCCATTGCCCTTGATAAGCTCAACGATGACAAAGATGATGGCTCCTCGGACTCGGAGGATGGAAGCGAAAACGAGAGCGATGATGATGACAGCGACGGTGATAATGAAGATGAAGATGAGGACGAGGACGAGGATGATAGTGAAAGTGAAGCTGATGATCAGGAGACACCCAGACTGAAGCCCAAAGGTAAGTACAATAGAACCCCCCTTTTAGTTTTAAGTCCTCAAATAATCCGAGAAAATCAGGTCTCAGAAAGGAGGGAGTCATAAAATGGGGATACATTTACACAGGTTATGAAGAGAACATCTGAGAAAATAGGGTCTTAAAAAGGAGGTAGTCTTAAAATGGGCATACATTTACACAGGTTATGAAGAGAACATCTGAGAAAATAGGGTCTTAAAAAGGAGGGAGTCTTGGACCAGTTTGTTTTTTTTAAAGGGAGGGTTCCCACTGTTCAGGTTGGTTGTTAGTTTAGCGCATTCAAACATTATAACTCTTTAATTTAAAATGGACAAGTTGACAAACATCATTGTATGACTGCATGTGACACTGATGGTCTTTCACACCTCATTGGTGGTTAGCAAACGATATTATTCCGTCATCGCTGTGACAATGATTGAGTGAATGTTTGTCTAGTTTGGAACTTCAATTTATTTAAGGTTCTGCTGTGATCAATTTTCATTGGTTGGAGGAGTATTTGAATAGTTCAGCTTTTAAAAAATGGACAGAGGACAATTAGGATGCCAGAATTATGGTCAGCGCTTGCTTAACCATAGAAGCTAAAGATGTTTTTTCTTTATTTAAAAAATATATATATTGTTCATTTGAGTTTGTTTCTACTCTAGGACTGGGTGGCATTTTTGATGGCATAGGGACTTCGGATGAAGAGGACGAGGATTACGTTCCCCAGAAGAAAAAGAAGAAGAAATCTGCTGCTCCAAAATTAGCAAAAGCGAAATCTGCAGAGGTGAGTACTGACCACTGCTTACACGTGTCCGTGAGATGACAGACAGCAAATTTCTGTTATATCGCTGTGCTTGGATGGCAAGAAGAAATAAAAGAAAAACAACACCCAAGTGCCACATTAGTGCTTTAAGTTTAACCTTTTTGTTTTAACCCTTGAAGGTCTTTGAAGCATGTGCTTGGATTATTGTGAGATAATAATAATAATAATAATAATAAATGAGCATTTATATAGCGCAACATCATAGCTTTACAATTTAAGCTATTGGTTCACTTATTTATAAATTGCTTTTTATTATTAATGAATAAGAGAATCTTTCATTGTCCTTTTTTGTTGTGAATGTGTCAAATGAAACATTTTTTTGTTGTTTTTATTTTTTTAAATTATTTTTTATTAATGTCTTAGATTTTACAGGCTTTTCGAGACAACAAAAAAGAAAGAAAAACAAAAGCGGGGAAAAAAAGTGAAAACAAATTTTAAAAAAACACCAAACAAACCACCAAAAAACAAACAAAAAACACGACATGTGTACCCTTAGTCGAATAGCATGGTATGCCATGTTATTGTTCATATTCCGAAACATGTTTTGAAGAACTGTAACTGTTTTTTCCCTGTCACTTGTTTTTAATCATATATGTTTTTCTTTAGTGTACATACACTTTGATGTGGCTCCTTTTTCTGCTTTAACTTTTTTGTCTGATTCTGAAAGTGAAAGACATTATTTCTATATATATATATAAAGATATTTTAGTTGTCCTACCCTATGTATGATTGCATAGTTCTGCTACATTATCACACGATTTTGAAATGATTCTTTCTCTGATTATTTTTTGCAAAAAGGTCACTTTTTGTTCGTACAGATCTCAAAAGTGGCATTGCCTGTTGTGGATAGCCCAGTCTCCGTATCGGGTCAAGGTCACGGTCAGATCAAGGTTCTCATCTGCTGTGTCTGCCTGTCTGATCAGAGGTAGGATCGATTGATTGATTGATTGATTTAAGCGCTGTGAACTGCAGATTAAATTACAACTTACAGTGTCAACTTCAAAAGTGAGAAAATAACAAAATATGGAGGTATTCAATTCACACTACTGCCCTATAAGCCCTACAGACTTAGTTTTATCATACATGTGTTTCGAAATAAACGTTGGCGTAATATAGATTATTGGTATTATATTGTCCTGTGGAAATTCTGGCTGCTTGCTCAATGGGGAAAGCAAGCTGACATATATACTGATATAGTGTGACGGTTCCTTTTTTTTGATCCTGCATGCATGTATTTATATTTACAAGCCCTGAGACTTACGCTGGGATCTTTATTATGCGCATAGGGGTTTGTTTGGACACCGAGGGGAGTCTGCACAAAGTTGACTCGAAGAAATAAATCTTATCAAACGCATGCCGCTCAAAGAGATATCAGTAAACAATGTAATGGTGAAGGCGAGCCTCTTTCCCTTTTTGACTCACATGCGAAGCAAAAGTGAGTCTATGTACTCACCCGAGTCGTCCGTCCGTCCGTCCGTCCGTCCGGACGTCCGGAAAACTTTAACGTTGGATATTTCTTGGACACTATTCAGTCTATCAGTACCAAATTTGGCAAGATGGTGTATGATGACAAGGCCCCAAAAAACATACATAGCATCTTGACCTTGCTTCAAGGTCAAGGTCGCAGGGGCCATAAATGTTGCCTAAAAAACAGCTATTTTTCACATTTTTCCCATTTTCTCTGAAGTTTTTGAGATTGAATACCTCACCTATATATGATATATAGGGCAAAGTAAGCCCCATCTTTTGATACCAGTTTGGTTTACCTTGCTTCAAGGTCAAGGTCACAGGAGCTCTTCAAAGTTGGAGAGTAAACTACTGGACCAATCAATTTTTCATGAGAGTTTCTGGGTATGATATCCCCATGTTTTTCATTTTTTCGATAAATGTCTTTGATGACGTCATATCCGGCTTTTTGTAAAAGTTGAGGCGGCACTGTCACACCCTCATTTTTCAATCAAATTGATTGAAATTTTGGCCAAGCAATCTTCAACAAAGGCCGGACTTTGGTATTGCATTTCAGCTTGGAGGCTTAAAAACTAAATAATGACTTTGGTCATTAAAAATCTGAAAATTGTAATTAAAATTATTTTTTTATAAAACGATTCAAAATTATGTTTATCTTATTCTTCATCATTTTCTGATTCCAAAAACATATAAATATGTTATATTCGGATTAAAAATAATCTCTGAAAATTAAAAATATAAAAATTATGATTAAAATAAAATGTCCGAAATCGATTTAAAAACAATTTCATCTTATTCCTTGTCCGTTCCTGATTAAAAAAACATATAGATATGATATGTTTGGATTAAAAAAAACACGTTCAGAAAGTTAAAAAGAATAGAGATATAGAAAAACGTGCTATCCTCCTCAGCGCAACCGCTACTGCGCTTTTCTGGATTGTTAATTTCACTGCCTTTGCCACGAGAGCGGTGGACAGACGATGCTACGAGTGTACGGTCTTGCGGAAAAAATGCAATGCGTTCAGTTTCATTCTGTGAGTTCGACTGAGCTTGACTAAATGTTGTATTTTTGCCTTACGCGACTTGTTTTTTCTTCTGAACAATCACTGATGACTCATAGGTGTGAGGGTGTTTGTAAAGTGTCTTGTATTATCTCCCCTTTTGCCTGCATCTTTTTTTTTTTTTTTTAATTCTGCTATCTCATTCTCTTCCAGTGCTGACGATGATGAGATTGTGGAATGTGACAACTGTGGCATATCAGTTCATGAAGGTATGTTGAAACAGACCCCTTGCAGTGGATAATGATTCTAGCACCTAAGTCACACAGTACCTCTTGTGCTTTTTGGCCATTTATTGACAAACTAGCTCTGAATGCTCATTCAAGATCAGATATTTTGTGACCCTTTTAATCTTTTTCACAGACAATTTTGGGAACATGATTAAAAGGTGGTTTTTTTTCTTTTTCCGTGTAGTAATTTTGAAAGCAGAGACCCGGAAAATGTTAAAAGGGAAACACTGACCAACCTGTAAAGCTATTCTTCACAGGTGACTGCCTTTTAATTTGAGGTTAGCTCGTGAATGAACTTTGCAATATAAATACAGAGAGAATGCAGAAATCATGATTTTTGACTTGCAAGTATAATACTTGAACTGGCAACACTCCAAGCTTCAGTTTATTTACATGGTCTGCAATTGTTTAAGGTTGCTATGGCATCAGTGAGAGCCAGTCAGTGGCCAGTACAGAATCCTCAGCCAGTACAGAACCCTGGTTTTGTGACGCCTGCAAAGCTGGAGTCCTACCGGTCAGTGTGTTTTCAGACATGATAATCGACATTTATACATAAATTAAAACTAGATAATTAAATAAGACTTTTTTTAATCTTTAAAGCAGAGCATGAAAGTGACACCTTTCCACTTGGTCTCTTATTTATACTATCTTTTTCATCCTTCCTGCAGTTCTGCTTGATTATAATCTTGTTCTGGCACTTGTGCAACCCTTGGGCTTAGATTTAGACAGATGTTTTAATACACTCATTTATGCTACTTCACAATTTGGTGATGGCGGGTAACGTAGTAAGGATTGACAAATATAGGACATGGCACTTTTTGTTTGAAAAATGTCTTTTTTGCTCCCATTTTAAACACAGTTTAAAATTAAATTGGAACAGCATGATTGTTCTCAAAATGGTAAATAATTAGTGTGTATATGTCCATTGTTCAGCATTGTGAGCTGTGTCCTAACTCTGGTGGAATCTACAAAGAGACAGATGCCGGAAAGTAAGTGGTGAACTTCTATTAACAAATTCACACTCATTTATATGCTGCACATAATTATGTATACATGTTCACAAGATGTAATTTGGTAGTATGGCTTTTTTGTGACACAGATGTCCAAAACTGCATGTAGGGGAAAGATACACAAGATTAGTGCAAGATACACTTGCCGTTTATGTGCATCAATGATTTTTGTAGGTTGTGTGTGTGTGTGTGTGTGTGTGTGTGTGTGTGTGTGTGTGTGTGTGTGTGTGTGTGTGTGTGTGTGTGTGTGTGTTTGGATCAAATGTTTGTAATACCATACAGGGAATGTTGATTAGGACTGCTGTCAGCCAGAAAACTGAAACACACATGTTTTCTTTTCGCCTTGAGTGTTTGTGAGTTGCAGTTCCCTGCGGTTGTTATACTGGCTGATTTTGAAAAGCAATGCTCTGTGTGTTTTAATAATGTCAGGTGGGTTCACATCGTCTGTGCCCTGTACACACCTGGCGTGGCGTTCGGTGATGTGGACCGTCTCTGTCCTGTCACACTGTTCGAGATGCAATACAGCAAGTGGGGAGCTAAGGTAATGCTCTCTCCTTTGTCTGTCTGTCTGACTGTATTTTAATTGATTTGTCTGTCTGTTTGTCTGTCTGTCTGTCTGTATTTCAATTGATTTGTCTGCCTGTCTGTTTTTGTCCATTACCCTTTCTGTATCTCTGTATTAGATATATGACAGAAAGAACTGTTAATAGAAATATGTATGGCTACACTCAGTATGCTGTGTTTTCAAAAACCAGTTTTGTATTTTTTTTGTCAAGCTGTGTTTTGTTGTTGTTTTGTTCAGCTTCTGTGTAAAGAAGTTCTTAAAGTTGATGAATTCTTTTCAAGGGCTAAGGAAAGTGAACATGCCCTGTAATGGCAATCATTCTTTTTTGGGAGGAACGTTGGAGTTTAAGGGTGGTAACTGGTTATATGGAGAGATAGGAGTTGTAGGAAGATGCTTTAGATCATAACAAATATATCTCTTATGTGCAGGAGTGTTGCCTCATTATTAGAGCTTCAGAGATTCGTTGCTGATTTAAAAAACAAAACAATTACCGAGGTCTGTGTGTGGTTTTTTGACTCACATGCGAAGCAAAAGTGAGTCTATGTACTCACCCGAGTCGTCCGTCCGTCCGTCCGTCCGGAAAACTTTAACGTTGGATATTTCTTGGACACTATTCAGTCTATCAGTACCAAATTTGGCAAGATGGTGTATGATGACAAGGCCCCAAAAAACTTACATAGCATCTTGACCTTGCTTCAAGGTCAAGGTCGCAGGGGCCATAAATGTTGCCTAAAAACCAGCTATTTTTCATATTTTTCCCATTTTCTCTGAAGTTTTTGAGATTCAATACCTCACCTATATATGATATATAGGGCAAAGTAAGCCCCATCTTTTGATACCAGTTTGGTTTACCTTGCTTCAAGGTCAAGGTCACAGGAGCTCTTCAAAGTTGGATTGTATACATATTTTGAAGTGACCTTGACCCTGAACTATGGAAGATAACTGTTTCAAACTTAAAAATGATGTGGGGCACATGTTATGCTTTCATCATGAGACACATTTGGTCACATATGATCAAGGTCAAGGTCACTTTGACCCTTATGAAATGTGACCAAAATAAGGTAGTGAACCACTAAAAGTGACCATATCTCATGGTAGAAAGAGCCAATAAGCACCATTGTACTTCCTATGTCTTGAATTAACAGCTTTGTGTTGCATGACCTTGGATGACCTTGACCTTGGGTCAAGGTCACATGTATTTTGGTAGGAAAAATGTGTAAAGCATGTGAGTCGTATGGGCTTTGCCCTTCTTGTTGTGTGTTCTGCCAGGAGTGCTCCCTGTGTGAGGATGCCAGGTACAGTCGGACCGGTGTCTGCATATCGTGTGACGCTGGAATGTGTCGCTCTTTCTTTCATGTGACATGGTGAGTGCTTATTTCATGCTTTCAGCTGTGTGTGTGAGTGTTTCTGTGTGTGTGTGTGTGTGTTTCTGTGTGGATGGTGTGAGTGTTTCTGTGTGTGTCTGTGTGTGTGTGTGTGTGTGTGTGTTTGTGTGCGTGTGTTTCTCTGTGTGTGTGTGTGTGTGTGTGTGTGTTTGTCTGTCTGTCTGTCTGTCTGTCCGTCTCTGTATCTATGTTTGTGTGTCTGCGCCTATGCTTGACTGTGTGTGTCTGATTGGCTAGTCGGGTTTAAAATGAAGTTCAAAATTAAGTGGTTTTTGACTCACATGCGAAGCAAAAGTGAGTCTATGTACTCACCCGAGTCGTCCGTCCGTCCGGACGTCCGTCCGGAAAACTTTAACGTTGGATATTTCTTGGACACTATTCAGTCTATCAGTACCAAATTTGGCAAGATGGTGTATGATGACAAGGCCCCAAAAAACATACATAGCATCTTGACCTTGCTTCAAGGTCAAGGTCGCAGGGGCCATAAATGTTGCCTAAAAAACAGCTATTTTTCACATTTTTCCCATTTTCTCTGAAGTTTTTGAGATTGAATACCTCACCTATATATGATATATAGGGCAAAGTAAGCCCCATCTTTTGATACCAGTTTGGTTTACCTTGCTTCAAGGTCAAGGTCACAGGAGCTCTTCAAAGTTGGATTGTATACATATTTTGAAGTGACCTTGACCCTGAACTATGGAAGATAACTGTTTCAAACTTAAAAATTATGTGGGGCACATGTTATGCTTTCATCATGAGACACATTTGGTCACATATGATCAAGGTCAAGGTCACTTTGACCCTTATGAAATGTGACCAAAATAAGGTAGTGAACCACTAAAAGTGACCATATCTCATGGTAGAAAGAGCCAATAAGCACCATTGTACTTCCTATGTCTTGAATTAACACCTTTGTGTTGCATGACCTTGACCTTGGGTCAAGGTCACACGTATTTTGGTAGGAAAAATGTGTAAAGCATGTGAGTCGTATGGGCTTTGCCCTTCTTGTTTTTCTTTTGCTGCTTTATTTTCTCTGTTAGAGTCAGTTGATTCAGAGCTTATCAGCAAACCTAACCTACCGTATTTTCCGCTTTTAAAAAAAAATTGTAATCCAGTCACCCATTGGGCGCACCAAAATTGAAAAAGTATACCGGTAACAAACGGTTGAAGAATGAAAATAAGCCGCACATCAAAGGAAGAATACAGAATGGAAATATGTGTGCTCTGTGTGTGCGAGGAGATCAAAGGCAGGTCCATTGTGATAGCTGGGTTGCCTTGTTTATAGACACTGACCTTCTTCCCAGGGGTCAATGACCCAGGTTTTGCTATGAGAGGTGGTTCCCCTGTCATATCTGAGAGAGGAAACACTTCCTGCACCGGGGTCAGAGACCGAGTTTAACCTATGGGGCGGTCTCTTTGATGTCTTGAGAGGAAACTTGGCCAGGGTAGTACCTAGTAGCTGAAACATGCATTATCACAAGTTGTTTGACTGGTACTCAGGCGGTCTCTTTGATTTTTTTCGTATTTCATACACGGATTAGGCGCTTCGTTATACAAGACGCAGGGGTCAAACTCGAGGAAAAAAGTCGCGCCTTATGACCGGAAAATACGGTAACTCATAAACTTACTGGCTCTTGAAAAATTTCAGTTTTTTATCTTCTTCCTTTTCTTTTCTCCCCTGTCTTCTTCCTCCTCCTCTCCTCTTTCTTCCTCCTCCTCTCCTCTTTCTTCCTCCTCCTCTCCTCTTTCTTCCTCCTCCTCTCCTCTTTCTTCCTCCTCCTCTCCTCTTTCTTCCTCCTCCTCTCCTCTTTCTTCCTCCTCCTCTCCTCTTTCTTCCTCCTCCTCTCCTCTTTCTTCCTCCTCCTCTCCTCTTTCTTCCTCACTGATTCATGATTTTTACTGTAGTCTGTATTGCATTGCTCAAAAGAACGGTTGCCACAATTTGTATGTCATTTATTTCAGTGCACAGAGAGAAGGCTTGCTGACTGAGGCAGACCCAGGAGAAGTGATGGTTAGTTTCTTCTCTGTGTTTTGTGTGTGTGTGTGGGGGGTCACACGCTTGTGTGTGTGTGTGTGTGAGTGTGTGTGTGTGTGTGTGTGTGTGTGTGTGTGTGTGTGCGTGCGTGCGTGCGTGCGTGCATGCGTTTGTGTGTGTGTGTGTTTGTGTGCGTGTGTGTTTGTGTGCATGTGCGTGTTTGTGTGTGTTTGTGCGTGTGCGTGTGTGTGTGTTTGTGTGTGTGTGTGTTTGTGTGTGTGTGTGTGTGTGTGTGTGTTTGCCTATACATGGATGCAGATTTAATCCGTGTATACTCTGCGTAAATCTTTTAACTCTTCTCAAATCAGTTGAAGTTGTTTGTGTTTCAGTATTTAGAGATTTTTATCGATAGAATACAGTCAAACCTGCCCTGGCGACCAACTCTTGATAACAATCATCTGCCCACTGTGACCACCCCTTGATAACAATCATCTGCCCACTGTGACCACCCCTTGATAACAATCATCTGCCCACTGTGACCACCCCTTGATAACAATCATCTGCCCACTGTGACCACCCCAAAAATCCTGACAAGTTTTTATAAGTAATTCCACTGTCCATAGAAACCACCTGTACACAACAAACACTTTTGTTTGGTCGTTATGGACAGATTTGACGGTACTGGAAATATTGCTGTTACACATGTTCCTTGTAAGTGTAAGATGGACAGTTTCCTGACACTTTGCAGCTGTACACGCCATGTCATATGTCTCTAACACATCTTTCAGGATATTGCAGACCCGTTCTTTGCCTACTGCAAACAGCACGTAGACAAAATGACGATGAAAGCCAGAAGACGTCATTGGCTAGCCATCCAGTCACACATCAGGTCGTACATGCCGAAGGTTATGGATGACCAAAAAGAACAGGTGAAATAGATCAAATATTTATGAAATGTTCAATACATGTGATAAATAATGACATTATTGAGAAAAAAATTCAAATGTTTAAATGTTTGTTTCTTTGTTTTTGATGCTTCAGTCTTCTGTTTAACATGTTGGACACAAGCTTTTGTCTTGTTTATTTTTGTGGCTCATTACAGAAGTTGTACGTATCAAGTTTTCATAGCATTCATTTCATGATATTTTGGAAAAGTACAATAATCAATGTTATTCCCAGGCCTCAGTCTTCAATCACTGATGCATACTTTTTTGATCTGACGCATTGCTCAGGCCCCTGGTCGGTGGACCATCGTATAATTTTGACATGTCGGGGGTCGTCTATCAATTTTCTAACAAAACAGACAAAGCAAGAACATTTGGACCTATACATGTTTTCAATCCGAGTCCAATTGACCGTTTTTCCTCTGAGACTGGCAACAACACTGAATAAAGCATTGTAAAATTCACTCCAACATTGTTTGAATTTTGTACAGAAAACCTAACTTTGTAATGCTGAGCTTGTAAGATGTTTCAGATAGTAATTTTTATTTATTGATACAAAAAATTACATCTTTTAAAAGAGATACAAAAAGAGTAGAGCTTACACCATAGCTTTGTAATTCAGTGCATGTACCTATTTTATTTGATCTTCTTCTTCTTCTTCGTCGTTCGCTATTTGATCTTAGGAGTAAGAATTGTACAATGACAGAACACTCATGATGATAACAACATTGCTGTGCAGATGAGGTTTGAAAGAAAGTTGAACCGGCACAGGGAGAAGTACATCATTTCCAGAAACAAGCGACCACCATCCTGGGGTAAATTGCTTTACAGTTCAACCCCCATTTTATAAGACCCTCCAATTAAATTACATATCTTACCCAACTCACATATAGCAATTAACCCTAGTTCAGTGCCGGTAACGCTGTACGCATCCCCTTGGTAACCAAGGGAAGCCCCTCTAAAAAAAAGAGTGACCAATCCCATAATGCCATATTAATACATACTTCCGACTTCCGTATGCGCGCGCATACGCCTCCATATGCATCATTCCATACTCAGCGAGCAGTGAGACTGGTCGTGTTTTGTACGCTCTGGCTGTGTTCAGCCTTTTGACACTTCGTCTGCGGACTTGGTCATTTACCTCTTGGTTTCTTCTAGCTTGTCTTCGCTTCTCTACGTATTGAGGTGAGGTCGTTCTTGTTTTTTGTTGTGTTTGTGGGCGTTTTGACCTGTAATTTGAACTTGTGAAAATTTTCTTGTGTACAAAATTTTTCGTGAGTTGTTTTGGTCATGGCGGATAGCGCCAAGAAGCGGCACTCGTCTAAGCAAGTAGCTGCTGAGTCTTCGCCTTCTAAGAAAACGCCTAGGAAAGCTAATGCTCCCGGCCAGGCTCATGTTTCGGTTCTGGAACCGTCGTTGCAAAAGATTACCGATGTTTTGATTGACATGCCTACTTCGGCGAATGTGACCGATAAAACTTTAGACAAGTTGTCTCGTGCTGATAAGCCCGCTAAGGCGGCTTCGGTGTCTGTGATTCCCGGCCTTGCGTCTGTGGACGTGGCTTCTCTGTTACTTTCTTTAAGCTCTCAGGTCTCGTCCTTGGCAGAGGAGGTGGCGTCCACGCGGGCGGAGTTCCGGTCACTGCCTGCGGGTGTGACTGGTGTGTCGTCTCTGGCCGACGTTCGCCCTTTGCCTTCGGCTACCGTTACTCGGGCTGAAGTTCATGCGTCTCAGGATGGTACCATGCCTACTCTGGTGGCTTGTGGCCCGGCTGCTGGTGGTTCTCGCCACATTAAAGGTATGTCTTCTACCCAAGTATCCGGGTTCTCCGGAGAAAGGGTAGAGCGTTTCCAAGAGAAAGTAACTCCGGGCTCTGGCTTTGTGGGTGAAAGTTCTGAAGCTGAGGCTGGCTCTGACTGCATTGGCAGCAGGTCGGTGGCGGTCAAGAACCTTGGAGAACGAACGGAAGATTTGTCGCAACCAACCGCTTCTTTAGATTGTGGTACGGGTGCGCGTCTTTCGCTTCCGCCCGGGGGGCAGGAAGGGGGCAGTGTGGCTGGCTCTTTGTTTGACTATGGCAGTCAAGCAGGGGGCCAGCTGACGGATGGCATGGTTTTGCCGGATGGCTGTTCTGAAGACGGTGCTTCCGCAGCAGTCGAAGGTACCGAATTCAAGATTCCGTTTAGGCTTTCTGATGCAGTGGCATCTGCGGCTGAGACGGCTTCAAGATATTTTGAAGAGGGGGTGGTGGAATCTAAGTCTTTTGTGGTTCCTCCTCCCTCTGCACTTGGAGACTTTCGCAGTGCGAAAGAGAAGAAATGTTCTTTCAAGTTTCTCGAATCGCCCGCTGTTGCGTATGAGATGTCGAAAGTTTTGAAGAAGAATTCTCAGTCGCATAGTCAGGTGGCCCCGATGCCTTTGTTGGTTCAACATGGGGATGCACCTGATTCGGCCACGTCGTGGCTGGCTCAGACAGGTCAAGTGGTGCCTGGTGCAGCGGCTCTCCGCAATTTCAGGCTGGGGCCGCAGCCTGTTGACTTGGTGGAGTCTTTTGCTCTTCCTAGAGCGGCTCTGCCTGTTACGCCGGATCTGGCGTCTCTCAGGGAAGACGGTTATAGCAAAGACAGGCCTGTGCCCTACGCGGAGGGCTCTCTGGTGGCGCTAGAGGAGACAGGGAGATCTCTTTTAGAATTGGCCTCGGTCTCTGAGTCACTGCAACGTTCTTTGTCAAGGTCGATTGCGTCAAGTCTTGAGCCTTTTGAGTTTCGTTATGACGCTTCTGCTGAAGACGTTACAACGCTGTTGGCTACCTTAGCCAGGGTCTCTCGTGAGCAAATGGGGCTTTCAGCCAAGCTGTACACTCATGCGATTCTTTCGCGCAGAGCTGCCTTTCTGAGTGGCTCAAAGATCAGGGACAAGGGAACTATCGATAGTCTGAGGTTCTCTCCCTTTGAGGACGGCTCACTGATAAGTCGTTCGTCTCTTGATGCGTTGCAAAAAGAGACGCAGGATGCCAGGGATGTGGCGATCGCCAGGATTGCTCATCAAGGCTTTCAAAAACCTCAGAATAAGCCCCAACAGCAGAACAAGGCTCAGCCTTCGTCCTCGGGTGGAGGCAAGAGTCAGAACCAGAACACCTCTTATCGAGGCAGGGGGCGTGGCGCCCCTTATCAGAAGAGGGGTTCGTTTGGTGGTTCTAGGGGGTCGGGGCGTAAGCCTCACCCCCAATGATGTCTTCCCGAGCAGATCGCCCCGTTAGCCCCCACCTTGGTGGTGGCGGGCGGCCCCTCCAGGGCCATCGCTGCCTGGATTCGTTTGGTGTCCAGCCAGTGGATTTTGGGGGTGATCAGTTCGGGATTTCGTCTTCTCTGGGCAGACGGGAAGGCACCGCTGTCCAGGATACCGCCGCCTTTTGTGTTTCCGCGAGACGCGGAGGCCAAAGCAGCTATTCAGGGAGAGGTCGCTGCACTCCTTTCAAAAGGCGCGATCGAGGAGGTGATCGATCACAGGTCCCCAGGCTTTTACGGCAGGTTGTTTGTAGTACCCAAAGCCTCGGGTGCGTGGAGGCCTGTTCTGGATTTGTCGCCATTGAACAGGTTCCTGCGTGTCGTGAAGTTCACGATGGAAACGCCTGCCTCAGTGAGAGAAGCCCTTCGGCCGGGGGACTGGGTCACGTCTATAGACCTGACCGACGCTTATTTTCACGTGCTGATGCATGTGGCAGACAGAAAATGGCTTCGTTTCCGCTGGGGAGAGAGGATCTTTCAGTTTCGGGCGCTCCCGTTCGGTCTGTCTCTCTCCCCTTGGATTTTCACGATGGTCGTGCGTCAGCTCTGTGCCCTCGTGAGGCAAGAGGGTGTGCGGCTGAGAGCCTATTTGGACGACTGGTTGATTCTGCATCAAGACCAGGTCCTTTGCAATACGCACACTCAGAGGGTGCTCAGTCTAGCGGTTCAGCTCGGCTTCACAGCCAACCTAGTGAAGTCGGAGTTGGTGCCCTCACAGCAGTTCACGTACCTGGGGATGGAGTTCGATACACTGAACTGGTCAGTCCGTCCTGCTCGAAAGAGGGTGGACAAGTTGCAGGAGGCTATCCGTGTTCTTTACGGAAAGAATCTGTCTACGGCTCGGGAGTTGACTTCCCTTTTAGGGCAGATGGAATCCATGGCCACTGTTGTCCCTCTGGGAAGAGTCCACAAGAGGCCCTTTCAAGCAGCGCTCCAAGCGCAGTGGGACCAAGCGACTCAAGGCTGGAATTGCTTGATCGAGTTGGGTGCTTGGTTCAGTCGTACAACGAGCATATGGCTTCTCCCCTGGGTGTCACAGGGTGTCCCTATTGTTCTCCCTGCACCGGAGAACAATCTTTTCACGGACGCCTCGCTTTCGGGCTGGGGGGCTCATTTGGCAGACCAGACTGCTTCAGGGGTGTGGGACGCCAGTCAGGCCTCTCTGCACATAAATGTTCTGGAGCTGGAGGCTGTGGCACTCGGCCTGCGTTCGTTTCTGCCTCTGCTGGCAAACAGTCATGTTCTGGTACACACGGACAACACGACGGTAGCGGCTTACATAAATCGCCAGGGGGGCTCGCGCTCTCAGGTTCTGTCGAACAGCGCGTGTCGGTTACTGGTCTGGTGCAGCACTCACAACATTCGGCTGTCAGCTGTTTACCTGAGGGGCTCTCTCAATGTTCTGGCCGACTCCCTCAGCAGGGGGAGCAAGGTCCTGCACTCAGAATGGACTCTCTCCCATCAGGCTCTGGATCGTCTTTGGGTGCAGGTTCACAAGCCTCCCATCGATCTGTTCGCAACGAGATTCTCGGCTCGTCTCCCCTTGTTTGTCTCTCCGTTTCCGGACCCTCTAGCTTGGGCCGTGAATGCGCTGGATCTGGATTGGTCGGGTCTGCAGGCTTATGCCTTTCCTCCGTTTTGCCTGCTAGGCAAGGTGGTGCGGAAAGCAGACATAGAAAAGCCAGCGTTGGTTCTGGTGGCCCCGCGGTGGCCCAGTCAACATTGGTATCCAGATCTGGTGCGCATGGCGGTTCGTCCACCCATTCCTCTAGGCGTTCGAAAGGGCGACCTGGTTCAACCCAGGTCGGGCATTCCGCACGGGGACCCGCAGGCGTTGCAGCTTCACGGCTGGGTGCTATCAGAGGCTCTCTGCTCCGGGCGGGTGCCTCAGATTCAACTCTGAATTTAGTACAGCAAGCGCATAGAGATTCGACGAAGTCGGTCTATTCCTCGCACTGGTCTGCGTGGACAAAATGGTGCGCTGAAAATGGGGTTAGCCCTCTCTCTCCCAGGTCAATGCAAGTTGCCAATCATTTATCTTGGTTGGCAGGGAGGGGGGGGTCGCCTTCTTCCTTGCGCGTGAGGCGTTCTGCTATATCTTCGACGCTTAGACAGCTGGGACGCAAAATTGATTTAAGTGGCGTGATCGCGAGTGTGCTTTAGGGCGCTTCCCTTCTTTCAGCTCGGTCCAAAACGCAGCTCCCGGCGTGGGATCTGTTTTTAGTTTTACGTTTTTTGGCATCGGACGATTTTGAGCCCCTGCACTTAGCTAGTCTAGCTAAGCTTACGAGGAAAACTTTGTTTCTCGTTTTGCTTGCCACAGCTCGTCGTGGCAGTGAGGTGCACGCTTTGTCGGGCTTGGCGCGTGATATTTCTTTAGAGAAGGATGGTTCTTTTTCGTTGAAGTTTAGGCCGGATTTTTTAGCAAAGAATCAAAAGCCCGGTCATGCTTCCCCGGTTATTCATATTCCCCCCTTGAGCGCTGTGCTGGCTCCAGGAGATCCTGATGCTCTTAACTGTCCGGTTCGTGCCCTCAGCAGTTACTTGTCTAGAACGTCTCCTCTTCGCTCGGAAACTCAAAAGCTTCTTTTTATTTCACTCAATACTGTCAGAAGTAAAGACATTTCTAAAGTTACCCTGACCAGATGGGTGTCGATGACAATCAGGCAGGCTTATACGTGGTGGCAGACCCAGTCGGGGGATGCTAGAGCCATTCTGCCTCTTACCTCTGCCAGAACACATGAGGCTAGGGCATGGTCATCGTCCTTGGCTGTGCTCCGCTCAGGACGCCTCTCGGAGGTTCTTGCGGTGGCATATTGGAGATCAGAGGACATCTTCATTAACCACTACTTGAGGGATGTTGCCTCTTGTCGTCAGGACGGCTCGTCTGCCTTGCCGTCTCTGGTGGCTGCCGGGCAGGTTCTTCGTACTTGAGAGGGTGAGTACCCGCCACCTATAGTAGCAATCTGCTATATGTGAGTTGGGTAAGATATGTAATTTAATTAAAAATTTTAGTAATAAATTTTCATTTGATTAATATACTTACCCAACTCACATCGTTTATTCCCTCCCGCCTCCCCGCTGTGGGTTGTGGGTTTCTAAAAAAGGGTGTGAGTTGGGCTTCGTTTGGAATGATGCATATGGAGGCGTATGCGCGCGCATACGGAAGTCGGAAGTATGTATTAATATGGCATTATGGGATTGGTCACTCTTTTTTTTAGAGGGGCTTCCCTTGGTTACCAAGGGGATGCGTACAGCGTTACCGGCACTGAACTAGGGTTAATTGCTATATGTGAGTTGGGTAAGTATATTAATCAAATGAAAATTTATTACTAAAATTTTTAATTAAAGACTCCCTCCTTTTTAAGACCTTGTTTTTTCAGACTTTCTGTTCATACCCTCTGTAAATTTACCCCCATTTTAAGACTCCCTCCTTTTTAAGACCTTGATTTTTCAGATCTTCTGTTCATACCGTCTGTAAATTTACCCCCATTTTAAGACTCCCTCCTTTTTAAGACCTTGATTTTTCAGATCTTCTGTTCATACCGTCTGTAAATTTACCCCCATTTTAAGACTCCCTCCTTTTTAAGACCCTGTTTTTTCAGACTTTCTGTTCATACCCTCTGTAAATTTACCCCCATTTTAAGACCTGCTTTTCTTAGATTTTCGGAGGTCTTAAAAGGGGGGTTCCACTGTATTGATTATTTAGCTGTTAATGTCATCACATTATTGAAATTTTCTTTTTTCAAATAGGAGATGAAACGGGAACTACCTTGTAAAGATATCACCACTCTCCAGACTTCTACTTCTTCGTTCATGGGCTGAAACTCCCACGTTCACTCACGTTTTTGCACGAGTTGGTTTTTACGTGTATGACTTACAGGAGCTTTTCCGTGCACACGTGGTCTTGTGCTTGCATGTACACATGAAGGGGGATAAAGCACTAGCAGGTCTGCACATAAGCTAACCTGGGAGATCAGAAAAATATCCACCCTTAACCCCACCAGGCGGCCACGGCCGGGATTTGATCTCACGACCTTCCGATTAGGAGGCCGATATCTTAACCACTAGGCCACTGCGTCAGACAAAACTGATTCAGAAAATGTTTGTTACAGTACCCACCCAGAAGATGGTGAGACATCTGCACACAAGCCCTTACGCTGTGAAGGCCTTCATGCGAAAAGCTGAACTGATGGGAGTGGTGACACATGTAAGCTGGATTAAATTACATATCTTACCCAACTCACATCTAGCAATTAACCCTAGTTCAGTGCTGGTAACGCTGTACGCGTCCCCTTGGTAACAAGTGAGACAACTCTAAAAAAGAGTGACCAATACCCATACTGGTATCAAGGCCAAACCAATACTGCCACCATGTTTTCATTCCTACCTCAGCGCTCAGTCAAGTTAGTCGCTATTTTGTACGCTCTGGCTGTTTTACAGCCGTTGTCACTGAGTCTTTTGACTTTGTGACATTCCTCTTGGTTTTCTACTCTTCGTTTTGACTTCGCTACAATGTTGGGGTGATCTTTCCTTGTTTTTCTTGATTTTGGCGACATTTTGGCCACAGTTTTGGACTTGTAAAATTTTTCTACAAAATTTTTCTTGAGTCTTTTTGTCATGGCTGATAGTGTCAGGAAGAGGCATACTCCCAAACAGGTGGCTGCTGATGCCTCTCCGTCTAAGAAAACGCCTAGGAAATCTAAACAAACCGGCCAGGCTGTTTTTTCTGTTTTAGAACCGACCTCCTAGAAATGTATTGATGTTTTGGTCGATTTACCGGCTACCTCCATTTTGCCTGTTAGGTCCTCGGACAAGGTCGTTCATGAAGATAAGTCTGTTAAAGGGACTTCCTCTTCTGGGGGTTCTGGTTTGGCTTCTGTTCGCAGGTTTCATCTTTGGCTGCGGAGATTTCTTCCACGAGAGCGGAACTTTGGGCTCTTCCTTCCGGGGTGACGGATATCGCCTCGCTGGTCAAGGTTCGCCCTTCCCCTTCCTCCACTGTCACGCACGCGGACGTTCATGCTTCACAGGATGCTGATGACCGTCACTTCCTTTCTTTGAGTGGTCCGTCTTCCGGCGTTCCAGTTCAGTCTAAAGATATGTCAGGCACGCAAGTAACCGGGTTCTCCGGCCAAAGCGTGGCGCGTCCTCAGGAGAAAGTAACCCCTGACGTGATTCGTAGGGGCGAAAGTTCTGATCTCTGGGCTGGCCCCCACCGCTCTGTCGGTCGGTCAATGCGTTTGAAAGAGTACTCTTGAAAGAGTACTTGTTCCCAGAACAAGCCTGACATACGCTGACAACCTCCCTGGTTGAAAATGTTGAGCGTTGTAATCTTTCTAGTTCAAAACCAGCTCTATCTCTCACACCCGTAAACACAACTCATGACAAGCTAAAGCCATTTTCTCGTGCAACGCACAAAACTCGTGATAACGCTTCTCCTGTCCCCTACGCATCGCAATTCAATACTTAGGGAGGTTAAAAACACGACGTGGTTGCACATCACAAATATCATACCCACATCTTTGTGACACTATCTTTGTGGGAAGGCCAGTCGTGTGACAATCAGGCAGTCCTATCTCTTACTGCGGTCAGAGCTCAGGTGGTTCTAGCCTGGGCCTGGTCAATAGCAGTCCTCCGCTCCGGTCTCCTCTCAGAGGTTCTGGAATTAGCCTGCTGGCGCTCAGAGAACGTTTTTATCATTTACTACCTCAGAAATGTCGCGGGAACGCGACAGGACGGTAGTTCCGCTCTACCAGCTATGGTATCAGCAGGACAAGTTCTCTGTTCTTGATATTATGAATTTCCCTCCTCCTACAGTAGCAATCTGCTATATGTGAGTTGGGTAAGATATGTAATTTAATCAAAAATGTTAGTAATAAATTTTCATTTGATTAATATACTTACCCAACTCACATCGTTTATTCCCTCCCGCCTCCCTGCTGTTGGGGGTATATATTTCTAAAAAAGAAGTGAGTTGGGCTTCGGTTGGAATGAAAACATGGTGGCATATGCGCACGCATACGGAAGACAGACTCAGTATTGGTCTGGCCTTGATACCAGTATGGGTATTGGTCACTCTTTTTTAGAGTTGTCTCCCTTGTTACCAAGGGGACGCGTACAGCGTTACCAGCACTGAACTAGGGTTAATTGCTATATGTGAGTTGGGTAAGTATATTAATCAAATTAAAATTTATTACTAAAATTTTTGATTAGTTGACAGTGTGTGTTTGTGTATATGTATATGTGTGCGTGCCTGTGTGCATGTGTATGTGCATGCGTGTCTGTGTGAGTGTGTGCATGCGTGCGTGCCTGTGTGTGTGTGTGCATGCCTGTGTTTGTGTGTGTGTGTGCACAGAGTAATTGTATCTGAATCTATACATATATTTGTGGGAGCCATTGCTCTTGCAAATTTGAGAAGCATTGTTAGCTTGTTTGCTGGTCTGTTTTGATTGTATGTGCTTGTGTGAGTGTACATGTGCGTATGTACATGTCAATGTGGGTGTACATGCACTGCCAAAATGACTGAACTTACCTAGCAGGCAGAATCACTCTTGCAATTTAATCACATATTCTTACTCCAATTCTTATGAATGCATTGACTTTAGTCCCACATGCTAGATGTCGAAAAACCTCTCAAATTACCTGCCCTTAGTAGGGTGGTAACCAAGCTAAAAGCGACGCCATAGCCGTTGCTATGGCCTGACCTTGCTCGGTTACCCATAACACCCTGCGCACCACGTGAGCGCCAGCATCCGTAAAGATCATTCTCGACTTTCGACAACACACGGTGGACGTGTCCGAATTTCGCTCTCACTTTTGGCCTTCACATGCCTGCTTGTCCGTGAGACTAGCCGGTTTCCTGTGGGTCTACCTGTCCGTCTACCTTTTGGTGAGATCTTTCCTGTTTATGTTTGGTATAAATGGTGTTAGCTTTGTGTTGAACATGCACGCAGAAGTTTTTTGTTCTGGGTGACTGTTTTTCGCCGGTCTTAAAATGGCCGACAACAAAGCTAAACTCGGCGCGAGACTGGAAGGTGGCAAAGCTCTTAGCCTGGTTTAGTAACTGGTCCTAAGAGTAGCCTAAGAACTTTGATTTGCCTATTATGCGGGTCGTAGATCCGTCAAGCAGCACTTCTTTTTATGTTCCTATCCCTCCGAGGGTGGGTTCAGTTCTTTCACAGCTCGCTTCCCCTGTTGGGGTTAATCAGCCTTTAGGCTCCTTATAGACTTTTTGTTGGATCGTCGTCGGTGCGACTGATGGGGGGGGGGGGGAGTAGCCGTGTAGCTATTCTTTCCCCTTTCTCTGTGTAAGAGGAATCAGTCAATGTCCTCCTTTTGGGGGGACTTAACGATGTTTTGTGTCTATATTCTCGGCTGTTTCAGGCGCGATCGGCGGTTCCCGCCCTCCCGTTTCGTCAGCTTCGCACTGTGGCCTAGTGCAAATGGCCTGTTCGGTTCAGCCCGTTTTTTGCCTCTGGTGGCTCTGGGCTGTTCTCGAGCACCCCTTCCTTTTAGGAGGGGGGGCCTGCTCCCTGCCTGCGTCTAACCACTCTGATTACCGCCGGTATTTCACAGTGTGTTACGCAGCCCCCCGCCATTGGGGGGGGGATAGGGGGGCGCTCCTGCGTCGCACCGTCGCCTGGTGCAAACGGCCAGCTCGGTTCAGTCCTTTCTGCCACTGGTAGGCTGGGTTGTTCGCGAGCACTCTCTCCGTAAGGAGAGGGGGTCTGCTTCCTCTCTTTCTCTTCCCGCTCAGCTTGCTTTTAGCACTGCTGCGGTGGGAAGTCAGCTCTCTCCCCTGGTGGGAGAGGGAGAGGGGGGGCATGGTAAGTCGCAGCCTGGCCTTGGCCATCCCTGTCCCATTGGGGGCGGGGGGGCTGCTGCTTCCTCTCTTTTCTCTTCCCGCTTGGCTTGCTTTTAGCACTGCTGCGGTGGGAAGTCAGCTCTCTCCCCGGGTGGGAGAGGGAGAGAGGGGGCTCGGTAGTCACGGTCTGGGCTTGTCCCACTCTGCCCTTTGCGGGCAGGGGGCTGTGTTAGCTTCCCACCCTTTCCCGCCCCCCGGGCGCGTTGGGGTGGCGGCTTTCCAGGCTACGTTACATACCCCTTCTCTGCTCCATTTGGGGCAGGGTGGGGGGGTGTCGGTGGCTCACCCTTTCCCGCCCGCTGGGCAGGATCGGGTGGGGGCTGCTGCAGCGTTCCACCCTGTCCCTCCCTCTGGGTCGGACGGGGTGGGCGCTGTTGGACTATCTTCACAGTCTGTGCCTCTATTGTCCTGGCCCGACAGTCGTCCTCCTCCCCTATCGGGTTGTGTGGTCGGTGGGCTATAGGACTACGGCAGGTGGACGGAGGGGGGTCTGCCGTTTTTCGGTTCGTCTCTCTCCGTCGCTCTTACTGCTGCGACGAGCCACCCCCCTCCTCATCTGGGGGTGGCTTGGCTCAGGCCTTGCTACACAGTGGGGGTGCTATGTACGGCTTTCCAGGCTACCTTACATACTCCTTCTCTGCTCCGTTTGGGGCAGGTGGCTGTGTTAGCTGCCCGCGCTTGTCGCGGGTAGCGGTCGCGAAACAATGAGCTTGACTCTCTTTTGTTCTCGGCAGGGTGTCTCGCACAGTGGTCAGGGAACAATGAGCTTTGCTCCGTTTTGTTCTCTGCACGGGCTGTGCCGGCTGGCTGCATGGTCAGGCGGAGACAGAACGTACCCTTTCTCTCCAGTCTCCCATTCTTTGTGTTCACAATGATCGGCAGGGACTCGGCTTTAGTATCGCCTGGCCGGTGGTCATTGTCCGTAGCCAGCATAGGTCACCCCCCCCCCCCCCCCCCCGCCTAGGGGTGGGTGAGTGATAGGGCTACTTGACTTCGGCAGGTGGACGAGCGAGGATCGGCCGTTTACGGCCGTTTCTCTGTTTCAGTCCTTACCCCCTCTTGGGGTTACGGCTGTGCTGGACCGCCCCCCTCCCCACTTGGGGTGGGTTGTGGTCATACCAGGTAGTCTGGTTCTTAGCACTGGGGTGCTTCTCTCGCACAGCGGGTGGGGTAAGACGCGTCGGGCCCGGCTTTGTCTTGCTTCTCCACTCTCTCTTCTTCTTGGCAGAGATCTGTGCCAGTTACCAACCCCTCTTCCCCCCACCTCCTGTTCAGGTGGGCGGTTTTGGGTTGGCAGTCAGAGACTGATCACGCGTTTCATCCACACTCTTGGCGGGTTATTGGCAGGAGATTTAGTGCGCGACCTCCCCTGCCTCCCCTCCTTTTGTGTTTTACACAACTGGTGGTTAGGTTCGGACTTCTTGTTTAAGGAGGGGGAGTGTATAGGGTTGCCTACTGATTGTAGGCTTCCCATACATAGAGCGGCTGCTGTTGCAGTTTACTTTGGCCCGGATAGGTTGGGGGTGTCTCTCTTCCTTCCTCTTCCGGGATGCCTTTGGGTTTTCACAGGCTTTCTCGCAATTTGTTTCATTTGCTGAGTCTGCGGTGATTGCCTGCCACATGCCACACTTTTTGGCTTGATCCGCACCTTAGGATAGTGGTCTTCAGCCTACACCTTTCCCGCTGCTTTTTACGCAGGGGATGGCTGGCTTCGGGGTTTCAGGCTGCTTCGTCCTCACTTTTAGTGCGGAAGAAGATAGCAGGGAATTTTCAGGCTCAGGGTCTGATCCGGACTTTTCTTATTGCCAGGGGCTAGTTTCTGGCTTCGCTTACAGACCACAGGGAACATGGAGTTTTCATGATGTTACTCCTCCCTCTCCTCTCTGGAGGAGCTAGGATGGCATGGTTTGGAGTTTTCTGCTTTGGCAGAGACTCTCTTCTGTGCTTTCTTATTGGCAATCTTATCCTCCCTGAACGCTCTTTTGGGTTAGGGAGGATGCCTTGGATAAGGCTTTAGCCAGGCTGCTGGCAGCTTGGGCTAGGGTCGTCACTGAGCGGAGAAGTTTCTCGGTGACGTTTTAGGCCCACACTGTTTTTGCTTGGTGTGATCTCCTTCCTTTTCAAGGGGTTTGATTTCATGCTGGTTGCAGGAAGCAAGGGTCAGGCTTTTTCGGGGGTTGTTAAAACCTACTCAATAGCTGGAATCTTTCCCTTCCTTCTTGGACCTCTGGCAGCGCATTTATGCGCCCCCGGTTACAAAGGGGTGTTTTGGTTCAGTGTTTCCTCCCTCTCTGCGGGGGGTGGGTCGGCATGGGCTAGAGCTTTCAGCTTTGGCTGAGATTTTCCTCGGTGCTCTCACATGAGCTTTCCTTCTGCGTTTCTGCACACAGGAAAGGGCTCTGTTGTTGGGGGGTGTTGGTCTCTGGACTTTCTCGGGGGCTGGTTGAGCTTTTTCAAGGTCAATCAGCTTGTCAGCTGCACTTTCTTTTGGTGTTGAACCAGGTTTTTTGCCTGGTGCTCTCAGTAACCAGGCTAAATTCCGAGCTGTCCTTATCCCAGGTTTTTTACCTGGGCATGCTGTTCGACTTTGTCTCTTGGAAGGTTTATTCTTCACACAAGAGAATAGAGAGGCTTTAAGCTCTTTTCTCTGCCAGACTGGCACGAGAGCAGGCCTCTGCGGGGTCTTTAGACCCGATCTTCGGTCGGACGGTATCGATTGCTATGCTGGCCCTCTAGTCTTTCCTCAAGTTTTTTGGGGGGTTCGGCCTCACAGGTCTGGGACATGAGGGTCCTCCTCCAGAGTGGGTTCCTCCACGCGGGAAGGTGGCTGGAATCCTTTTGTATAGCTCAGGGGACTTTTTTCCCTAGCTTTGTTTCCCCCTGGACTTAGACCGCTTTATTGATGCGTTTTCGTCTAGATGGGTCCTGCACTGGCAATTGCAGTCTTGAGGCTGTGATGTAGACGCAAATCCTTGGGCTTCTCTTTTGCCTGAGGTTAGGAGCAGTAGCTCTTAGTCTGCTAGCCTTTCCTTTTTTGGCTATTTACAGGCATGTCCTGTTGCATTCGGGCAATTCTTCTGTTGCTTCTTATGTGAACTAGCTGGGGTGAGCAAGTTCTCACTCCCTGTCAGACAGAGTATAAGGGATTCTGATGGGGTTTTTACACTTTATCATTTTCTCAGGGGAATATCTCCCCGGCCAGCTCTGCGATCTGGCCGACTCGCTCAACAGGTCCTCTCAGGGCTGGCACAGGGGTTGGCCCGTCTGCTTACGGGTCTGGAGGCGTGCTGTTTGTGTTTTAAATCATGGGTGATGACTCTGATCTTTGGGCACGAAGCATATTTTTCCTCCACTTTATCTGTGTATGCTCCTTTTTTGGCCTCCTTGGCCAATTAGGGATTTAGAGCGGGGGTGCAACTCCTTAGCGCCCCTCTCTCAAGCCAGGTGGTTTTTCACCTCTGTTTCAGTTTTTGGCTTTGGGCAGCTGGGCCTCTTCTTTGGGGTTCCGGCGTCTCGGCTATCTCAGCTGTTTTGGAACAAATAGGCCTCTCTTCTGTTGCTCATGGCGTTCCTGTGGGCAGGATCAAAGGACCTTGTTTTACGAGGTTTAGAGGTTCCCCCTTGTTTAGCGCGTGGGACTTTGTTCTACTTACTCTGGGCCTCAGCCCTATAGGGCAGGGAGGCGCATGCGTTTTTGGTGTTTGCCGGAGGATGTAGCCTTAGGGCTTTTGGTTCCGTTTGTTCACGGTGTTTGGCCAGGTTTTGGGGTTTCAGAAACCTGGTCAATATCCTCTGGTGTTTGATTCCCTCCTCTTGGGAGGATTCTCGCTCCGGGAGATTCGGATTTTCTAACTGTCTGGTTAGACTTTTTAAATCCCTTTTTTGACGTTACTGTCTTTTGGAACTACGAGCTTTAGCTCAGGTTCTTATTTCTTTACAATGGAGCGAAAGAGACATCTTTTATTTGTCTCTCTCTAGGGGCTCTGCTACATTCATAGGACAGTCCTATGAGTGGTGCGTTTTGAACAGGGGGGGGGGGGGGGGCGTTCTGTCCTCCCTCTATTCCTTTTCAGGCGTTCGGGAGTCCGGAGTCTGGTGTTCTTCTCTGGCTGGTGGTGTTCCTCTCGCCTATGCGAGGTTTGCCAACAGCTCGGGTACAGATTTTGTGCTTTTTTATTGCCGTGTTGCGTTCTGGTCGCCTAGGCGAAGCTTTGCAAACGACTTACTGGAGATCAGATGATGTGTTCATCGGTTTCTATCCTTGGGATATCCCCTGCACGCGGCTAGTTGGCTCCAGTTCATTGCTGGTTTTGGCTGCTGCAGGGCAGGTTCTTACAAGGACATAAGTAGGTTCCCTCCACCTTTAGGGGGAATCTGCATTCATAAGAATTGGAGTAAGAATATGTGATTAAATCGAAAATTTTTATTAAATTTTGATTTAATATAATATACTTACCCAATTCTTATAGTTAATACCCTCCCATCCGTCCCCGCTGGATTATGTCCTTGGGGGTTTGTTTGACTAATAGTCTCGAATGATCTTTACGGATGCTGGCGCTCACGTGGTGCGCAGGGTGTTATGGGTAACCGAGCAAGGTCAGGCCATAGCAACGGCTATGGCGTCGCTTTTAGCTTGGTTACCACCCTACTAAGGGCAGGTAATTTGAGAGGTTTTTCGACATCTAGCATGTGGGACTAAAGTCAATGCATTCATAAGAATTGGGTAAGTATATTATATTAAATCAAAATTTAATAAAAATTTTCGATTATCTCATCATTTGAATTTATAAAATAATATTGAGACTCGGAGACAAGGACGTGTGGATCCTGCATTCAATCTGAATCTTTTAGATCCTATGCATTGTAGGTAACGGAACCTTCTGTTTTCTGTCTTCCACGATTATTCCGGTTCAGGACCATTTGATACTCATTTACCTTCCTCATGACAGGTGGAGCAAGCGCAACACGAGAAGCCAGAAGCGAGGAAGAAACCCCACATCACTCCTGCTCTCTCTGCAGAATTCATACAGTATTACTTTGGTAAGCGTTCCTCTGTGTTGAGAGTGAGAGGAGCAACAGTATTACTTTGGTAAGCGTTCCTCTGTGTTGAGAGTAAGAGGAGCAACAGTATTACTTTGGTAAGCGTTCCTCTGTGTTGAGAGTGAGAGGAGCAACAGTATTACTTTGGTAAGCGTTCCTCTGTGTTGAGAGTGAGAGGAGCAACAGTATTACTTTGGTAAGCGTTCCTCTGTGTTGAGAGTGAGAGGAGCAACAGTATTACTTTGGTAAGCGTTCCTCTGTGTTGAGAGTGAGAGGAGCAACAGTACTACTTTGGTAAGCGTTCCCCTGTGTTGAGAGTGAGAGGAGCAACAGTATTACTTTGGTAAGCGTTCCTCTGTGTTGAGAGTGAGAGGAGCACAGGCTGGGGAGGGATATAACAGGAAAGGTTGCCTTACGGATGTGTGTGTCTCTCTTTTGCTCTCACTTATAACTGTCATTGTCTGTCTGACTGTCCTACATAATATGTTGAATTCATTCTACAGAAAGTGTGCTAAGACTATACATTATTCTTGGCATTGGGGCCCCCCCAAACCATGCACCTATGCGTCCTATACTCACTAGAAGCCGAAAAAATGTACCAGAAATTCATGGAGGGGGTTGTGGGACGCACTATATACATATCCGTTATGAGTACCGTCAGTACTGTTTTCAGAAAATGTTCTGTGAGATCTGTACCAACACAAATGTACGGAGTTAATCTAACTGATATGTCCATAATGTTTTGAGAAGGTCTAAGAAAATTTTCTAAAATCAGCATTACATTGCAATGATCATGTGATGCTGAAGAATGGGACTTCCAAAAAGCAAGAATATGAACCTGCTGGTCTTCGGACTCTCTTTACCCTTTCGCTACCTCCCGCGGGTTAGGGGGAAGAATTTACCCGATGCTCCCCAGCATGTCGTAAGAGGCGACTAACGGATTCTGTTTCTCCTTTTACCCTTGTTAAGTGTTTCTTGTATAGAATATAGTCAATTTTTGTAAAGATTTTAGTCAAGCAGTATGTAAGAAATGTTAAGTCCTTTGTACTGGAAACTTGTATTCTCCCAGTAAGGTAATATATTGTACTACGTTGCAAGCCCCTGGAGCAAATTTTTGATTAGTGCTTTTGTGAACAAGAAACAATTGACAAGTGGCTCTATCCCATCTCCCCCTTTCCCCGTCGCGATGTAACCTTCGTGGTTGAAAACGACGTTAAACACCAAATAAAGAAAGAAAAGAAACCCTTTCGCTCCGTATGATGCCTGAACGCATCACCGTGACCCTACCGCTTGAGGCTTGAATGCATCAACCAGGCCAGGCCGAGTGATGCTCTCAAGCATCATAGATCGTTGCCCTCTTTAAAACACACCTGTGCAGTCTACAGCTACATAAATCGTGTCCCTCTTTAAAACACACCTGTGCAGTCTACAGAGCTACATTAATCGTGTCCCTCTTTAAAACACACCTGTGCAGTCTACAGAGCTACATAAATCGTGTCCCTCTTTAAAACACACCTGTGCAGTCTACAGAGCTACATTAATCGTGTCCCTCTTTAAAACACACCTGTGCAGTCTACAGAGCTACATTAATCGTGTCTCTTTAAAACACACCTGTGCAGTCTACAGAGCTACATTAATCATGTCCAAGTGTTTTCTTTCTGTGTATGGATAACCCAACGATAGTTTCCTACCGAGAATAAGAAATTACAAGAGCTAGGAAACCTGAAATGTTGAACGAAACAGCGCGTGTCGTTTTCAGCAGTCTGAGGCTGGAAAATAAACCAGGCCAGGCAGGGTGAGCCGTGACTCTAATAGCGGCCCTGAAGGGTACGGTCTGCGTTAAATCACTAGTCAAAGGGTTAAATACCACGGAAGACCCCCTATACATTATGGTTGGGGTTCAGTGACCCCGAAGGACCGGCTTAGTGGATAAGACACTGTCACGTTTCAATATATCACTTAAGGTGATTATGAAACGGTTAGTTACTACTAACTAACTAACCACACCACGATCCACTCTCGCAGTCATACAATTTAATAGAGACAACAAAAGTATAAGTTTCAGACGCCTGTTTATGTAAAAACTCGCCACCTCCCTCGAGACTTCACTCAAAATATGTTCTTTTACGTTCGCAAAACGTAAAAAACCCGTGGTCACTGACAAAATGCCAGTTAGAATATAGAAAATTATAGTAACACGCTGATCCCGTGTAAAGATAAGAAAATACGACTGTTCTGCTCCAAAAGTGCTAGTTCATGCAGGTGTCACACACCCCACGTTGTCACTACTCGAAAATAATCACAGACAGCAAAAATAACAACGGTGGTCAACGGGGTGCAAAGACATGGTGCACTTAGCTTTCTTTGGCCACTGGGTGGACGGCCTGTAATTAGTCTTTTTAGCCTCCACAACTGCTCCGTCGAATGAAGTGCTGGTTAGCATGGTGACGAAGCAGGGAACTGTGGAGGCATCAGGCGCCGCACCCAGTCGCTGGTTAGCTGGTTAACCGGTTCGCTGGTTAGCTGGTTAGGCGGTTCGCTGGTTAGCCGGTGTGCTGGTTAGCGTGGTCCCCCAGAAGGCAGCCGAATAGAAGTTAGGAAAAGGCTCAAACAGAAAGCATCGGTGCACTAAACATGTCAGCTACCCCTCACCCTCCACCTTTAAACATGTCATCTTTACATATCTCATCGAGCACGTGGGCCTGCACAAACGGACTTCCCACAACAACAAAACAGCCATTTTTCGTCCTTCTCTCCCTACCTGCAAAAACCATATACAGGTTAGTATTTTAGCGTCACAGAGAGCAAATTATGCGCTAACCTGGAAAGAACAACAGAGAGTATTTCATTCCACAAACACAGACTCGTCAACAGCGTTAAATAATGATTTATTACCTCAAACAGCCTATGAATGTAGCACTCTCATGGAAGCAAAACCCGCTTCCTCCCTGGAATGGCCTCTGTTCGTCAACAGTGACAACAACATCCAGAAACCCCTTGTCGAATACTTATGCGAAGACCATCGCACGACGAAGGAAAGATTTGACGACTCGTCCTCAGCAAAACATGTGGCAGTGAGAAGGTGATAACTCGCTGAAGTTCCCCTAGAGTGCCGAATATTCTATTCGGTGAAATCCATCATACTCTAGAAACCGTCGTATTCGATCCTTCTTCTTCTGCCGCTGAGTGTCAAGTGCGCCGTCCTTGTGTCTCTCACAGACCACCTAGCCAATAACACGTGACTGACCTTGTCACATATCAAGTTCAGCTATCCACAATTCTGCCTCGCAAAGCAGAATTAACCCCGAAAAATCCGTGCGCCACAAAATCCGTGCTCTGCGCTGTCAGCAAAACTCTGCCGTATAGCCCCGACTCACGCACAGGCGCTTTCAGTCGCAATTGACCAAGAGAAGGCACCCCACTGAGTGACACTTTCTTGGTCTGTGTCACTAGATCGTGACAGACACTGTCCTCCCATGTTGAAGGTCGCGTGTTCGAATCCCGGCCACGCCTAGTGGGCTAAGGATGGAGATGTTTCTGATCCCCTTAGGTCTCCCAGATCTCCCTGCCTGCCTGTCTGTCTGTCTGTCTGTCTGTCTGTCTGTCTGTCTGTTTTTCAGTCTTATGTTATCACATTGAAACTTATGTGCAGACTGCTAGTGCCTTGTCCCCCTTCGTGTGTACACGCAAGCACAAGACTAGGTGCGCACTGAAAACATTCTTTAGTCCATGTCAGAGTTCGGTGGGTCATAGAAGCACAAAAGTACCCAGCATGCTTCCCCCAAAAGCAGCGTATGGCTGCCTGAATGGCGGGGTTATACACGTTGGAGTTTCATCCCATGAGCGCAGGAGAAGAAGTGACCATGAAGGTAGTGTGTCTGTGGGAATTCCTGTGTCTTGCTTCTATTTTTGGAAAGTTCACCTGTGATTTTTAACAGTCTTCAGTGCCCGAGGAAGTCTCATATTAAACCTGCCGCGTGCGTTCATTTCAGGACGGAACACCAAGATTGATCAGCTGCGCAACAACCTGAATGAGCTGACAACACAGAACGTCAAACTGAGGGACCAGGAGCGAGTCATACGCACACAGTATGATCAGGTCAGCTCTTGGATTCTTTTCTTTTTGACTCACCAGAGTAGTCAGTGATTCATAGAAATAGACGATTTTTGACTCACATGCGAAGCAAAAGTGAGTCTATGTACTCGCCCGAGTCGTCCGTCTGTCCATCCGTCCGGCCGGCCGGCCGTCCGGAAAACTTTAACGTTGGATATTTCTTGGACACTATTCAGTCTATCAGTACCAAATTTGGCAAGATGGTGTATGATGACAAGGCCCCAAAAAACATACATAGCATCTTGACCTTGCTTCAAGGTCAAGGTCGCAGGGGCCATAAATGTTGTCACATTTTTCCCATTTTCTCTGAAGTTTTTGAGATTGAATACCTCACCTATATATGATATATAGGGCAAAGTAAGCCCCATCTTTTGATACCAGTCAAGGTCACAGGAGCTCTTCAAAGTTGGATTGTATACATATTTTGAAGTGACCTTGACCCTGAACTATGGAAGATAACTGTTTCAAACTTAAAAATTATGTGGGGCACATGTTATGCTTTCATCATGATACACATTTGGTCACATATGATCAAGGTCAAGGTCACTTTGACCCTTATGAAATGTGACCAAAATAAGGTAGTGAACCACTAAAAGTGACCATATCTCATGGTAGAAAGAGCCAATAAGCACCATTGTACTTCCTATGTCTTGAATTAACAGCTTTGTGTTGCATGACCTTGGATGACCTTGACCTTGGGTCAAGGTCACATGTATTTTGGTAGGAAAAATGTGTAAAGCAGTTCTTAGTGTATGATGTCATTGCTAGGTTTAGTTATTTGACCTTGACTCTGAAGGTCAAGGTCATGTAAAGGTCAAGCATGTGAGTCGTATGGGCTTTGCCCTTCTTGTTAAAAGATAACTCTGTTGGGTTTTGTATGTTAAAGGTCCTTGTCTACATTTTTATACCGAAATCGCCATTTGACCATTAAAATGCAGAGTCTATTATCTACAAATATCAACAATACACCCCCTTTCGATCAGGAAAGATGAAGCCAGTGTAGCCGTTTCAAAATTCATTGTAGTATTCCAGCGTAGTACTCATAGTAGGATATCCTTATTTGGAAAATGCCAAGCGCATAACTCCTCTCAAATCCTGTGCATTTCGTGCATTTAAAAAAAAGCGTGGACAGCGCTCCAGTGTCAAACTGTTGCTGCACTTGTTTGGGCGTGGCTATAAGCATAGTGACATGAATTTGATTGGTCAGTATTTTTAGGCAAAGCACATGTTCTCAGCAAACAGAAAACAAAATATTCGAAGCGTGAGTCACGCTACCCAAAAATAAAATCTTTTTTTACATATATTTTTTTTTCTATAACTTTTTTCATTCATCATTTGACATAATTTTGTATCGAAATCTAACCGTAAGATTATTGAAAAAAAGCAAAAATGTAGACGACCACCTTTAAGATAAGAAAACTTTAAATGTCCATTGCCCCTGGAGCAAATTTTTGATTAGTGCTTTTGTGAACAAGAAACAATTGACAAGTGGCTCTATCCCATCACCCCCCTTCTCTCCGTCGCGATATAACCTTGAACGGTTGAAAACGACGTTAAACACCAAATAAAGAAAGAAAAAAGAAATGTCCATTTTCATTTTACATAAACATGGAAATTTGTCTTTTGACACCACATCGCATTTCTGATACATGTAACACAAACACAAAATTGGTTGTGAAAGAGTGACTACTCTTGATTTTAGTCAATCAATCTTTCCCTCATGACACTACAGGCCAGTCACTAGCGAGGGGTCCCGCAGTGGGGCACTGCGGTTATGAAATTAAAGGCCCCTCCTGTTTTTGGAACCGCAGGAGCTTTCTAGTTTGCTGTTAGGTAGATTTTTGGTTCCTCTTTCCTGTCATGCTCTCTTTTTCTTCATGAATTCTTTTCTTTTTTCTGCCTTCTTGCTCATTCACCTGTATTTTTTCCAAAAATCTCTTCTCTTGCCGCTTGTCTCGCGATTCATGTATAGTTTAATCTGTTAGTGTTCTGATGTAAGTCCAGCAGTAGATAGGTTAAGCCTATTTTAACATACTGGAAACTGGTAATCTTCCAGTAGGTATTAATTTAGTTTTACTAAAGCCTGCTGGGACACAAGTAATGGGTTAGTGCAATTTTAAACAGGAATCGCTTGACAAGTGGTCCCCTTCATCCCCCTCTTCCTCGTCCTGATATGGCTCTGCGTAGTCGGCTGGACGTTAAGCAACAAATAAACAAACAAACTAGCGAGGGGTGTGTCTGAAACACGTGACATTACAGGCCAGTCACTAGCGAGGGGTGTGTCTGAAACACGTGACATTACAGGCCAATCACTAGCCAGGGGTGTGTCTGAAACACGTGACATTACAGGCCAGTCACTAGCCAGGGGTGTGTCTGAAACACGTGACATTATAGGCCAGTCACTAGCCAGGGGTGTGTCTGAAACACGTGACATTACAGGCCAGTCACTAGCAAGGGGTGAGTCTGAAACACGTGACATTACAGGCCAGTCACTAGCGAGGGGTGTGTCTGAAACACGTGACATTACAGGCCAGTCACTAGCAAGGGGTGTGTCTGAAACACGTGACATTACAGGTCAGTCACTAGCGAGGGGTGTGTCTGAAACACGTGACATTACAGGCCAGTCACTAGCGAGGGGTGTGTCTGAAACACGTGACATTACAGGCCAGTCACTAGCGAGGGGTGTGTCTGAAACACGTGACATTACAGGCCAGTCACTAGCGAGGTGTGTGTCTGAAACACGTGACATTACAGGCCAATCACTAGCGAGGGGTGTGTCTGAAACACGTGACATTACAGGCCAATCACTAGCGAGGGGTGTGTCTGAAACACGTGACAGTACAGGCAAGACACTAGCGAGGGGTGTGTCTGAAACACGTGACAGTACAGGCCAGTCACTAGCGAGGGGTGTGTCTGAATCACGTGACATTACGGGCCAGTCACTAGCGAGGGGTGTGTCTGAAACACGTGACAGTACAGGCAAGACACTAGCGAGGGGTGTGTCTGAAACACGTGACAGTACAGGCAAGACACTAGCGAGGGGTGTGTCTGAAACACGTGACAGTACAGGCAAGACACTAGCGAGGGGTGTGTCTGAAACACGTGACATTACAGGCCAGTCACTAGCGAGGGGTGTGTCTGAAACACATGACACTACAAGCCAGTCACTAGCGAGAGGTGTGTCTGAAACACGTGACATTACAGGCCAGTCACTAGCGAGGGGTGTGTCTGAAACACGTGACATTACAGGCCAGTCACTAGCGAGGGGTGTGTCTGAAACACATGACATTACAGGCCAGTCACTAGCGAGGGGTGTGTCTGAAACACGTGACATTACAGGCCAGTCACTAGCGAGGGGTGTGTCTGAAACACATGACATTACAGGCCAGTCACTAGCGAGGGGTGTGTCTGAAACACGTGACATTACAGGCCAGTCACTAGCGAGGGGTGTGTCTGAAACACGTGACATTACAGGCCAGTCACTAGCGATTGGTGTGTCTGAAACACGTGACATTACAGGCGAGTCACTAGCGAGGGGTGTGTCTGAAACACATGACATTACAGGCCAGTCACTAGCGAGGGGTGTGTCTGAAACACGTGATATTACAGGCCAGTCACTAGCGAGGGGTGTGTCTGAAACACGTGACATTATAGGTCAGTCGCTAGCGAGGGGTGTGTCTTAAACACATGACATTACAGGCCAGTCACTAGCAAAGGGGTGTGTCTGAAACACGTGACACTACAGGCCAGTCACTAGCGAGGGGTGTGTCTGAAACACGTGACATTACAGGCCAGTCACTAGCGAGGGTTGTGTCTGAAACAAGTGACATTACAGGCCAGTCACTAGCGAGAGGTGTGTCTGAAACACGTGACATTACAGGCCAGTCACTAGCGAGGGGTGTGTCTGAAACACGTGACATTACAGGCCAGTCACTAGCGAGGGGTGTGTCTGAAACACGTGACATTACAGGCCAGTCACTAGCGAGGGGTGTGTCTGAATCACGTGACATTACGGGCCAGTCACTAGCGAGGGGTGTGTCTGAAACACGTAACATTACAGGCCAGTCACTAGCGAGGGGTGTGTCTGAAACACGTAACATTACAGGCCAGTCACTGGCGAGGGGTGTGTCTGAAACACGTAACATTACAGGCCCGTCACTAGTGAGGGGTGTGTCTGAAACACGTGACATTATAGGCCAGCCACTAGCGAGTGGTGTGTCTGAAACACGTGACATCATAGGCCAGTCACTAGCGAGGGGGGTGTCTGAAACACGTAACATTACAGGCCGGTCACTAGCGAGGGGTGTGTCTGAAACACGTGACATTACAGGCCAGTCACTAGCGAGGGGTGTGTCTGAAACACGTGACATTACAGGCCAGTCACTAGCGAGGGGTGTGTCTGAAACACGTGACATTACAGGCAAGTCACTAGCGAGGGGTGTGTCTGAAACACGTGACATTACAGGCCAGTCACTAGCGAGGGGTGTGTCTGAAACACATGACACTACAAGCCAGTCACTAGCGAGGGGTGTGTCTGAAACACGTGACATTACAGGCCAGTCACTAGCGAGGGGTGTGTCTGAAACACGTGACATTACAGGCCAGTCACTAGCGAGGGGTGTGTCTGAAACACATGACATTACAGGCCAGTCACTAGCGAGGGGTGTGTCTGAAACACGTGACACTACAGGCCAGTCACTAGCGAGGGGTGTGTCTGAAACACATGACATTACAGGCCAGTCACTAGCGAGGGGTGTGTCTGAAACACGTGACATTACAGGCCAGTCACTAGCGAGGGGTGTGTCTGAAACACGTGACATTACAGGCCAGTCACTAGCGATTGGTGTGTCTGAAACACGTGACATTACAGGCGAGTCACTAGCGAGGGGTGTGTCTGAAACACATGACATTACAGGCCAGTCACTAGCGAGGGGTGTGTCTGAAACACGTGATATTACAGGCCAGTCACTAGCGAGGGGTGTGTCTGAAACACGTGACATTATAGGTCAGTCGCTAGCGAGGGGTGTGTCTTAAACACATGACATTACAGGCCAGTCACTAGCAAAGGGGTGTGTCTGAAACACGTGACACTACAGGCCAGTCACTAGCGAGGGGTGTGTCTGAAACACGTGACATTACAGGCCAGTCACTAGCGAGGGTTGTGTCTGAAACAAGTGACATTACAGGCCAGTCACTAGCGAGAGGTGTGTCTGAAACACGTGACATTACAGGCCAGTCACTAGCGAGGGGTGTGTCTGAAACACGTGACATTACAGGCCAGTCACTAGCGAGGGGTGTGTCTGAAACACGTGACATTACAGGCCAGTCACTAGCGAGGGGTGTGTCTGAATCACGTGACATTACGGGCCAGTCACTAGCGAGGGGTGTGTCTGAAACACGTGACATTACAGGCCAGTCACTAGCGAGGGGTGTGTCTGAAACACGTGACATTACAGGCCAATCACTAGCGAGGGGTGTGTCTGAAACACGTGACATTACAGGCCAATCACTAGCGAGGGGTGTGTCTGAAACACGTGACATTACAGGCCAGTCACTAGCGAGGGGTGTGTCTGAAACACATGACACTACAAGCCAGTCACTAGCGAGGGGTGTGTCTGAAACACGTGACATTACAGGCCAGTCACTAGCGAGGGGTGTGTCTGAAACACGTGATATTACAGGCCAGTCACTAGCGAGGGGTGTGTCTGAAACACATGACATTACAGGCCAGTCACTAGCGAGGGGTGTGTCTGAAACACGTGACATTACAGGCCAGTCACTAGCGAGGGGTGTGTCTGAAACACATGACATTACAGGCCAATCACTAGCGAGGGGTGTGTCTGAAACACGTGACATTACAGGCCAGTCACTAGCGAGGGGTGTGTCTGAAACACGTGACATTACAGGCCAGTCACTAGCGATTGGTGTGTCTGAAACACGTGACATTACAGGCGAGTCACTAGCGAGGGGTGTGTCTGAAACACATGACATTACAGGCCAGTCACTAGCGAGGGGTGTGTCTGAAACACGTGATATTACAGGCCAGTCACTAGCGAGGGGTGTGTCTGAAACACGTGACATTATAGGTCAGTCGCTAGCGAGGGGTGTGTCTTAAACACATGACATTACAGGCCAGTCACTAGCAAAGGGGTGTGTCTGAAACACGTGACACTACAGGCCAGTCACTAGCGAGGGGTGTGTCTGAAACACGTGACATTACAGGCCAGTCACTAGCGAGGGTTGTGTCTGAAACAAGTGACATTACAGGCCAGTCACTAGCGAGAGGTGTGTCTGAAACACGTGACATTACAGGCCAGTCACTAGCGAGGGTTGTGTCTGAAACACGTGACATTACAGGTCAGTCACTAGCAAGGGTTGTGTCTGAAACACGTGACATTATAGGTCAGTCACTAGCGAGGGGGGTGTCTGAAACACATGACATTACAGGTCAGTCACTAGCGAGGGGTGTGTCTGAAACACGTGACATTACAGGCCAGTCACTAGCGAGGGTTGTGTCTGAAACACGTGACATTACAGGCCAGTCACTTGCGAGGGGGGTGTCTGAAACACGTGACATTACAGGCCAGTCACTAGCGAGGGGGGTGTCTGAAACACGTGACACTACAGGTCATCACTAACGAGGGGTGTGTCTGAAACACGTGGACAAGGAGCATGTGTAGAAAGCTTGCCTCACTAATGCAAGGTATTCACTCTCACTCACAACCCATACAAACCTGACAGAGTGATTTTCAAAAATCGGCTATTCCTATGACTCACTGATTACTCTGGTGAGTCCAAAAGAAGTCGTCTATTATAGTGTGTTATTATAGTGTGTGTCTGTATGGCCAGTTACTAGAATTAGCGGGCACGTCGTGAACAAGAAACTTTACGTTGAGATTTTCTCTGGTGTCTTTGAAGCTAGCTCCTGGAAACTGCGCTCACTTCAATATTAAAATATTTGTGTTGGACTAATTTTGGTCTTGTGCCATGCTTCATACGAGTAGATCCATGACAACAATAAATGATAAATAATGAAAGAAAATCATTTTCTTTACTGCTGAGATTGATAAAATAAAATATACATGTCGGAACATAGATCAATATTTGATGAGCTTTCAACTCATCTGTTTGTCTTGATTGGCTTGGTTTTCTGTCTGCCTGTCTCTCTGTTTTTCTTTTTTTCAGTCTTATGTTATCACATTGATTAGAATTTTCTGTGTTGCAGCTCTCTCACAACTTGACCCAGCTGCGAGAAGCCACCAACACAGCGCGGAGAGAGGGAGAAAAACTGTGTGAAGTTCTTTCTGACATTGGGGGAAAGGTGTGTATTGTGTGTGCAGCAGAACCTGTCTATAATAGACAGATCTAGATGCGGGACTTTCGAGCACGTGTACTGGAACGTGTACGGGTAACGTCATCAAATCTAGTTTTTACGTCACGCGTTTTGCCAAGATCTGCAGTCTTGGTGGGAGCAAAACAACGTATACATTTGGAACATTGGAGAAAAAATGAGTCACGGGCGACGCAATATCTACACATACGCGTTCAGGTCTTTGCTACACGTTCGATCATCTAGAACACTGTAATGACCATCCAAGGAACCAAACAAAAGTGGTTCTTACAGCTGGTCGTTGTGGACAAGGTGAATTATATAGGGAGGAACCTTGTTGAGTTGGGGTGGTTGTACATGTATTGGGCAAGTGGTCAGTGTCAAGAGGTGATAGCCAGGGCAGATTTGACTGTATGTTGATAGTTTTAGTGAGTGTGTGCAGTTTGACTGCAGGTGTCGTTTATTTTTGTTTGTTTAATTTTGTATTCATATTTTGTTATATATTTATATATTTCTGTTTTAGGTAAGTTGTTTTTATTTTTATTTCAGTTTGTAAAATGTTACTTTCCTTAAAAGAAACTACTGAAAGGTATAAGAAAATGTGTTGTACTTTGCTGTTGTGGTTGTTGTTTGAATTGATTGAAATTTTAAATGCAGGTGAAGTAAACATTTTTGTGTTTCTCTGACAGTCTGTGACAGTGCCAGAGATGTTCCGTCCCAAGAAACGACAGCGGTCACCCTCCAAAAAGGAAACTCCGTGCTCTCCATCAGCTCTGATTCACCAGTAAGTTGGATTCGACCCCCTCCCCCTTGTTTTATGTTCATAAGCTCTGTACGTGATCGGGAGGTCGTGGGTTCGAACCCCGGCCGGGTCATACCTAAGACTTTAAAATTGGCAATCTAGTGGCTGCTCCGCCTGGCGTCTGGCATTATGGGGTTAGTGCTAGGACTGGTTGGTCCGGTGTCAGAATAATGTGACTGGGTGAGACATGAAGCCTGTGCTGCGACTTCTGTCTTGTGTGTGGCGCACGTTATATGTCAAAGCAGCACCGCCCTGATATGGCCCTACGTGGTCGGCTGGGCGTTAAGCAAACAAACAAACAAACAAATAAGCTCTCTAAATGTACCTCTATTTTAAGACACCCTCCTTTTTAAGACCTGATTTTCTCAGATTTGTCAAGGTCTTAAAAGGGGGGTTCCGCTGTATAAGCAGGATGTTGATGAAAGGTTTTGTGTGTTATTATAGGTGTGGGATCTGCAACCAGACGACAGACCAGCACCTGTTGGCCAAGTGTGACAGCTGTCGCCAACACTTCCACCTGGGATGTCTTGACCCCCCGCTGACCCGCATGCCCAAGAAGTCCAAACTGTTTGGATGGTGGGTACAGCTGTTTAAACTGTCATTCACAGACTTTAGATAGAACAACAAAGCGAACATAAAATCAAACATGTTCTAACTTGTTGCTTGATAAGTGGCAACAGGATTTGTTTGAAGCTACTAATTAGCAAATCACTTTTCACAGATCAATCTAGGCCTTTGTGTATGCCTTAAGAAATACAGTATTGGAATGTTTTCAGAATTTCTTTATGCTAACCATTGTTTAAGAGGTACAGTATTTTTAAAATTGACAGCAAGTGTGGTGTTAACCTTAGACTGAGGCAAACAGAGACAGCAACACTTGTTGAATATTTATTTGATAGAGCTAGGGCTCTGAATTTTTGAAAACTTGAAAGAAATGTACTTTTTAACAGCTGTATAAGCTGTGAATAAATCCATGAGAAAGAATCAAACTATTCCAATGTAAGAAGTATAACAACAACTGCAAATAAAAAAATAAAAAAAATATGAAAGAAAACTTATTTTTTACAGGCAGTGTTCTCAGTGTGTCAGTTCAAGTAGTGATGACTCGGATGGGAGCGCTGGAGCAAAGCTGGTCGATGAACCACGGCGCCTGAGAGAAACCATCAAGGAACCCATCAAGTACAGAAACCAGCAGCTGGAAGGAATCGAGATGAAAAAGGTTTGGTCGAGATTAATTTATAGGCCATCTTTCAGACTGAATTCCTTTTCTGAAATCTTATGTCTTGGGATTGCTTTCAGATCTTATGGTTAAACAGACAACTTTGATATCATTTCATTTTTGAATGTCGGCTGCAACTATAAGAACATGGTGTCAATATAACACTTACCTCGACAGTACTATTCTTGCACATTATCTATTATAGGCCGAAAAAATTGGACAAAACGCTGAGTGGGTACAATTATCTCCCATAACCATGCGCCACCGTGGATCCCAAGCACTGTCCGAGTGCTTCCCCCTTACAGGATGTAGGTGGCGCGTCCTCTTTCTTTTTTCGCGCGTGTCAGTTTTGTTTAGAATTGGGCTCCAAATGTGAAGATTTGTTCAGAAGTCAGTCATGGATGTTCTTGATTTTGATATGTCTTCTCTCATTCAGGATTCTGTAGGTATTAACCAAAGACAAAGATATTTGACACATTCTAAACTTTCAGCCAAATAGATAGTCTGTTGCAGATGTTTTGTAACAAAGAATATAAGATGTACTACCATGGAGATTTTTTTTTGATTTTTTAAATT
>NC_090258.1:17049053-17159053 GCF_037325665.1 Littorina saxatilis
CCTGACTGAGCTACATCCCCGCCCTGACGGAGCTACATCCCCGCCCTGACTGAGCTACATCCCCACCCTGACGGAGCTACATCCCCGCCCTGACAGAGCTACATCCCCGCCCTGACTGAGCTACATCCCCGCCCTGACGGAGCTACATCCCCGCCCTGACGGAGCTACATCCCCGCCCTGACGGAGCTACATCCCCGCCCTGACTGAGCTACATCCCCGCCCTGACTGAGCTACATCCCCAACCTGACTGAGCTACATCCCCACCCTGACGGAGCTACATCCCCGCCCTGACGGAGCTACATCCCCGCCCTGACGGAGCTACATCCCCGCCCTGACGGAGCTACATCCCCGCCCTGACGGAGCTACATCCCCGCCCTGACTGAGCTACATCCCCGCCCTGACGGAGCTACATCCCCGCCCTGACTGAGCTACATCCCCGCCCTGACTGAGCTACATCCCCGCCCTGACGGAGCTACATCCCCGCCCTGACTGAGCTACATCCCCTCCCTGACTGAGCTACATCCCCGCCCTGACTGAGCTACATCCCCGCCCTGACGGAGCTACATCCCCGCCCCATTTTGGGGGATCTTACAAGGGGGGGTTCCACTGTAGTTGGAATGCGCATGGAGAAAAATACAGTCCATAATTATAAAAACAATGGGGCAAAGTAATGAGATTTTAATGCAGTTTTTAGTCACATGACACTGCTTCAATCAATCAATATGAGGCTTATATCGCGCGTATTCCGTGGGTACAGTTGTAAGCGCAGGGATTTTTTAAAAAATAAAAATTTTTATGCAATTTATACCGCGCACATATTCAAGGCGCAGGGATTTATTTATGCCGTGTGAGATGGAATTTTTTTTACACAATACATCACGCATTAACATCGGCCAGCAGATCGCAGCCATTTCGGCGCATATCCTACTTTTCACGGCCTATTATTCCAAGTCACACGGGTATTTTGGTGGACATTTTTATCTATGCCTATACAATTTTGCAAGGAAAGGCCCTTTTGTCAATCGTGGGATCTTTAACCTGCACACCCCAATGTAGTGTACACGAAGGGACCTCGGTTTTTTGTCTCATCCGAAAAACTAGCACTTGAACCCACCATCTAGGTTAGGAAAGGGGGGAGAAAATTGCTAACGCCCTGACCCAGGGTCGAACTCGCAACCTCTCGCTTCCGAGCGCAAGTGCGTTACCACTCGGCCACCCAGTTCACATCTCATTAACATTGCTTTACATTTTGGGGTTAGCATCATCACTGGATTATTGTCCTTGGTTGTTATTTGTTTGTGATCTTTGTAGAATGTTGGACTTGCTGTAAAAGACGATTTTAGGGTAAAGGCTGGTGAATTTTTAAACAAAATTTTCGCTTAGAGATGACTGACAAAGTTTTTTGTTGGAGTTATTATTGATTTGACTGTGACTGTATTTATGTTGGTCGTATCTGTGTTTTTTTTAATTTTTAACTTACACTGTTTTTCTTTTGATCTGATGATTGATTTGATGTCAACAAAAGTATTTTTGTTGGTCTTGCCATTGATTCTACCCTCACTGTTTTTCTTTTGGTCATGTCCTTGATTTGACCTTGACTGATTTTGTTGTTGCAGGATGTGTATCTCGTGGAGGATGAAGAACCAGACAACAAGGCTGCTGAAGGTCCCACCAACACGTCTGGAACAACAGAAGTATCAGCTTGAGCTTCCAAATCATATTTTTCCATCAGCATTAAGTTTGCTTGGTATTGTCTACAATACATGTGTGCTGAATTGAACATTGCAATACCTAGAGGTTGGTCTTTGAGTGAGAAAATCAAAAATGCATAAGTATGTGCATTTGTAAGCCTGTGGGCGTAGATAGATGTGTATGAATGTGTCTGAAAGTATGTGCATTTGTAAGCCTGTTGGTGTAGATGTGTATGAATGTGGCTGAATGTATGCATATGAGTGTATAAGTATTGATACAGTGTTATTGACAGGCCTCCCTCTTCAGTCATTTACTCATAGTTTTTTGACTCACATGCGAAGCAAAAGTGAGTCTATGTACTCACCCGAGTCGTCCGTCCATCCGTCCGTCCGTCCGGAAAACTTTAACGTTGGATATTTCTTGGACACTATTCAGTCTATCAGTACCAAATTTGGCAAGATGGTGTATGATGACAAGGCCCCAAAAAACATACATAGCATCTTGACCTTGCTTCAAGGTCAAGGTCGCAGGGGCCATAAATGTTGTCTAAAAAACAGCTATTTTTCACATTTTTCACATTTTCTCTGAAGTTTTTGAGATTGATTACCTCACCTATATATGATATATAGGGCAAAGTAAGCCCCATCTTTTGATACCAGTTTGGTTTACCTTGCTTCAAGGTCAAGGTCACAGGAGCTCTTCAAAGTTGGATTGTATACATATTTTGAAGTGACCTTGACCCTGAACTATGGAAGATAACTGTTTCAAACTTAAAAATTATGTGGGGCACATGTTATGCTTTCATCATGAGACACATTTGGTCACATATGATCATGGTCAAGGTCACTTTGACCCTTATGAAATGTGACCAAAATAAGGTAGTGAACCACTAAAAGTGACCATATCTCATGGTAGAAAGAGCCAATAAGCACCATTGTACTTCCTATGTCTTGAATTAACAGCTTTGTGTTGCATGACCTTGGATGACCTTGACCTTAGGTCAAGGTCACATGTATTTTGGTAGGAAAAATGTGTAAAGCAGTTCTTAGTGTATGATGTCATTGCTAGGTTTAGTTATTTGACCTTGACCTTCAGCTTTGACCATGAAGGTCAAGGTCATGTAAAGGTCAAGGTCAAGCATGTGAGTCGTATGGGCTTTGCTCTTCTTGTTTTTATTTGACGCATTGGTCTGACCCTTGGCCGGTTGACTGTCCAATTGTTTTGATATGTAGGAGGTGTTCTGACAAAATAAAGTTTTTGTAGCGAGAACATTTGAGCTTCTACTTACTATTGATCAAGGCCCATCTGACCTGTTGTCCTGTGAGTCTGGGAACAACACAGTTGATGTATGTGTCTGAATGTACATTGTGCATGCTCATCAGACACAGGGTAAACATGCATCTCTCAGGCATGGGAATTGTCCGCAAAAGCGCGGATTTCCGCGAAAAGGAAATTACGTTTCAGCAACAACAAAAAAATGTCCGCGGCAATCCATTATTTGCTTACACAAGAACTATCAAAATATTGGTCTAAAATGCTAAAATTCGTTTCCATAACGGGGCTCTGCCCCTGTACCCTGCCAGGGCCTAGGTGGCCCCTGGACCTTGGCCTATTTTCAGAGTTTTTTTCTATTTTGGAATTCCCATGCCTGATCTGTGTGTGTGTGTGCGTGCGTTGCTGTATATGTGTATATCTGTGTGGTATAGCTCTATGTTTTGATGTCTTCTATATATATATACGACTTGTGCCTGTGTGTCTGTGTGTGTGTGTGTTCGCGATGCACGGCCAAAGTTCTCGATGGATCTGCTTCAAATTTGGTGGGCATATTCAGGTACACCCCGGACACAACCTGGTCGATGAGAATTTTCAACACGTGCTCTCAGCGCGCAGCGCTGAACCGATTTTGGTTTTTCTGTTCATCTTCCCAGATCCATTCCCACTAACTCTTCCTTATCTTCTCCAGTGTTTTGCGTTTATCTCCCTTCCTTCGTGTGGCGTCAATCCATATTCCCGTTACTATTTTTAGAAGGTCACTGTTCCCGTTACTATTTTTAGAAGTTTTTCTTTGTGTGGCGTCAATCACGTATGGTGTGCCACTCACCCGGCTTCGCCGGGCATTGCCGGGCATCGCCGGGTACCCGGCAAAGCCGGGTATTCGGCTCTACTTCTTCCCGGCGAAAATTTTCAACACGTGCTCTCAGCGCGCAGCGCTGAACCGATTTTGGATTTTCTGTACATCCATTCCCAGTAACTCTTCCTTATCTTCTCCAGTGTTTTGCGCGTTTATCTCCCTTCCTTCGTACGGTGCGCCGGCAAAGCCGGGTCCCCGGCACAGCCGGGTATTCGGCTCTACTTCTTCCCGGCGAAGCCGTACCCGGCGAAGCGGGTATTCATCTAGTAACATATATGTTGGCATTGAATACAAATGAGTCTGATCGCTTTACAAGTTGGAAAATTGTCTAACATTGTCATGTTGTAGAGGCAAGTGTGAATCCTTTTGCTGAGTTGTAAATGTGAAAATAAAGACAGCATAAATAAAAGAGATGTATGAAATGTGCTGATTTTTGTAGCAGTGGGCAAAAGTTTTTTATCATGCATGATTATAAGAAGATTCATAATTCAGAATGTGTTTTTGACAAACGCATGTTCAGTAAAGCCTACTTTGAACCAGTCCGCATATTTATTTGTATGAAATGTACTTGAATAAACGTAAAATCTGATTTGCAGTCTCAGTTTTATTGTTGCTGCCTGGCGTTTGGATGATGTGTGCATCATGGATATGAAGTAGAATGTGTGGTAAGGCAGTAAATTCACTTTTTTTGTCTTTTTTTTTGTAATGAAGGTGTGGGGTCTTTTTTTTTGCATGTTGTCTTTTTTTCTGTTTGTTTTTTAGTTTCTAGTTTTATTGGACGATGTTTATTTTTCTCAGCTTTTGTTTTTTTTTCTATTTTTGTTTTATCCAACCATTGAATTCTGCAGTAAACTTCCTTTCAGTCCTTATTTTTGGCTCACGTAAGTGTAGCCTATGCGATGCTAAACTTTGTATGTGTGTGTGTGTATGTGATAGAAACTTTAACATTTGACTGAACACCGAAATACTAATTTTACCTGGTTATTATCCAAGCAACAGCTTCAAAATATTGAAGCAATGATCAACATTTCGTCGGCACGTATGTAGTTAAAGTGTGTATCCAAAGAAAACGGGTGGTGGTTTTTTTTGGGGGGGGTAAAAACAGCTGACTGTTTTGTGTCGTGTGTGGTATGTAGACCAGGTCAGGGGTCAAGGTTAGGTCAGATCGCGTGAAGGATTGTGGTATAGATACAGTTATCACCGAGCTGCAGTTCGCCGATTCGAAGAAGACGACTCATGATTTCACATTGTTCGGTTTCGTAGCTCCAGAAAAATAGATAAAGAAAATACCAAAGGAGATTTCCTACAGGTTAATCTGCACAGCGTGTTTCCAGTGTCTGCGCAAGGAAGCGCTGTCGAAAGCGCAGTGTCGATCTGGCCATCTGGCAGTCGTGTCCCCGTAAGTACTAAAAAGTAGGCTACAGACAGACAGATCTAGATCTAGTGTCTCGCACTCTTGCACCGTATCACTTATGCTTACTGTTTCTTTCTTTCTTTATTTGGTGTTTAACGTCGTTTTCAACCGTTCAAGGTTATATCGCGACGGTATGCTTACTGTGTGTGTGTATGTGTGACGGAGTGATTGAGTTTGTGTTACTGTTTGTCGATTTCTTACGTGAGCCGTGAAGGCTTCGCCTCTTGTTTGATATATTTTTCAAGTTGTTTCTTGAGAGAGAAAAATCTCCTTGTTACTGGTTTTCTTCTTTTCTTTTTTTGTTTGTGTGAGTGTGTCGTGTGCTGTGTCTATGAATGTGAGTGTGTTTATTAGACTCCAGTGAAAAAGAAGCTCTGGCCTCTGGGAAGTAATATAAGACGTTAATATTGTATATCGGCCACTGTTCAGTCAGTTGAGAGCTGTGACTATTTTTCAAACAGAAAGAAACCACATACTTTCTCTCTCTTTCTCCCTCTTCCTCTCTCTCTTTCTCCCTCTCTCTCTCTCTCTGCCACTTTCTTTGCTCACAAAAGTGAAACGTTTTCAACCAAAGAAGGCCAAAAAAGTTTTTGACATCATAAAGATTTATATCATGTACATTAATTTAGGCATACCACCGTGAATTCAGCCATATTCAAGTTCTGTGCCAGTTAACTCGCTTTAGAGTTAAATCTATAATCTTTGAGCGTGAACAATCCTGCTGCTTTTGTGTGTGTTCGTTTTGGGTTTTAAGATTTCGACCTTCACCTTCCTCCACTTCCTGTTTTCCTGTGATAAGACACACGTGGTTTGTCCACCAGAAGGTATGTTGTTGTTTCTGTTTGCTGTTCATATCTTATTTCTCATCATGGCCTAGTCTTAGTTTGCTCTCTCTAACAGGTGTAGCGAAGAATGTCCGTTGTACACTTAGCAGCTTCCTGAATTAGTATCCCCGTCAAAACTTTCTCTTTCTCTGTCGTTTTTGCACGTCAGCTTGTCGCTCTCGAGTCTCTCTCTCTCTCGTGGTCTCTCTCTCTTTCGTTGTCTTTACGTCTGTCCTTCTCTCGTCCCCGCGCTTGTGTGTGTGTGTGTGTGTGTGTGTGTGTGTGTGTGTGTTCCTTCTGCACTTTCTCTGTCTCATTTACCGAGCAAGAATAGAAGACTGTCAAGCACAACACAGTTCCTTTTTTTATAATTTTAGTCTGTGTCCAACTCATGCAGGATAAGAACTTGCTTTTGTATGCTGACCCGTGTTTGTGTTTAATCTCAATTTCCAGCCAGTCATGAAGCACAAACGGCAGAAGCACGCCAAGAAGGTGATGACTTTTTACGAGAAGCACTTCGGCGTTGTGCCCCCCTACAACGTATTGGTGGACTCGACGTTCGTCAAGGAGGCGCTGTCCAACAAGGTCAACATCTGGGACCAGCTGCCGAAGTACCTGTGTGCTGATGTTCGTCTCTTCACCACCACCTGTGCCTTGAAGGAACTGGAAGCTTTTGGTATGTCTTTGCACAGCATATATTTGGCAGGGGCGGATCCCTTGGGGTTTCCAGGGTATCCGGACCCCCCCCCCCCAGCCTTAAAAAAAAAAAAACATAAAAAAGATATATATTATATCAAAATTTTCTGGGGGGGGGGGCATGCCCCCGGACCCCCCTAGTAGCCGGCCTCTTTCTTCTATGTGACGGTTTTGGAAAGTAGTTGGGTGTTTTGTTGGCTCCGGTTGCACCAGATCGGACAATTTTCCTTCTTTTGATCCCAATTTGTCTTGTAAATTTACTTTTTGGAAGGTGTATCAGATTGCTCAATTTTCCTTGTTTTTTTTATCAACATTTTGCGGGGGGGGGGGGGGGGCATGCTCCCGCACCCCCCTAGGAGGTTCGAACGCTTCGCGCCCTTAACTAAACGCTTCGCGTCGTCGAACTGTCCCTAAAAGAAATTTAGAAACCCCCCCTTAAAAATGATGTGATCCGCCCCTGTTTGGTACAGTATGTGGAACCTCCCTTTTAAGTCTCTCCTATTAAATTTTAAGATGTACCCCTTTTCAAGACCTGGCTTTTACGGAAATTCTGTTCACAGTCTTTTAAAAGTTTATTCAATCAATATGAGGCTTATATCGCGCGTATTCCGTGGGTACAGTTCTAAACGCAGGGATTTATTTTTTGTAATTTTTATTTTTAATTTTTTTTATGCGATTTATTTATTCCGTGTGAGATGGAATTTTTTTTACTCAATACATCACGCATTCACATCGGCCAGCAGATCGCAGCCATTTCGGCGCATATCCTACTTTTCACGGCCTATTATTCCAAGTCACACGGGTATTTTGGTGGACATTTTTATTTATGCCTATACAATTTTGCCAGGAAAGACCCTTTTGTCAATCGTGGAATCTTTAACGTGCACACCCCAATGTAGTGTACACGAAGGGACCTTGGTTTTTCGTCTCATCCGAAAGACATGCACTTTGAACCCACCACCTAGGTCAGGAAAGGGGGGAGAAAATTGCTAACGCCCTGACCCAGGGTCGAACTCGCAACCTCTCGCTTCCGAGCGCAAGTTCGTTACCACTCGGCCACCCAGTCCCTATTGAGCTATTTTAAGACCCTGAGTCTCACCTTTTTGTTTTTGAGACCTGGTTTTCTCTGACTTTTGGAGGTCTTAGAATTTTCTTCTTCTTCTGTGAACCAGTAGTAATTGTAGCCAGAAATAGAGAGAGAGAAAGCAAATTAGGGTTGTGTTCTAATATGAGCGAACTGGGACTAGTCAACTGACCTACTGTCCTCTGTGAGTCTGGGAACTGTATGTGTATCACAACTGATACTAATTGTGGTACATGTTGTTTAACCACTGGACGGGCTTTTGAGCATGAACATTTGTCTTATGAACATTTTTATTCTTTTATTTGATAAAACACCCAGTACATAATACCCATTTTCTTATTCCATTCTAGGGCTGTAATTGTGCTTAGGTATTTTAAATGGAAAGATGGCAATGTAATGCTAGCAAAGAACACAATACATTCTGATGAAAATGAAAAGTTATGTGTAGGTTTGTGTATGTGCAAGATAAAACTTCTATAGTTGTGAGTTTTATTATTTTGGTAACTGTGCTAAATGTGAAAGGCATTATATATATTGCCGTGCTTCCAGTTCCAAGGAAGGAGAAATTGAGGCGTATAGATGAATGCAAAAACTAGCATGCTGTTTTTGCTTTTTCAGGCAAGCTACTGTATGGATCGCTGAAGCTGATAAGAGAATGGATGATGCAAAACTAACATGCTGGTTTTTTTGCTCTTTTAGGCAAGCTACTGTATGGACCGCTGAAAGTGATGAGGGAATACAAGGTGGCCCCCTGTCCTCATCAGCGTCATGGTGTGGACCCAGTCGATTGCCTGGGAAAGACGGCCAAGCGGTCACACCCCGATTACGCCAACCAACAGACAGAGGATGACAAGAAGAAGAAAGGGGAGAAACTGCAGTTCTTCATTGCTACTCAGGTACAGGTTAAGCCTGGTTTTAACTGAAATCCAAAAACAAATAGACTACCAACGTTCCAATAATACAGTCAAACCCCCCTTTTAAGACTCCCTCCCTTTTAAGACTTTATTTTTTTCAGATTTTCTGTTCATAGCCTCTGTATATTTACCTCCATTTTCAGACTCCCTCCTTTTTAAGACCTGATTTTCTTAGATTTTTTGAGGTTGTGAAAAAGGGGTTTCCACTGTAGACTGATAACGTTCCAAATAGACTGCCAACGTTGTCAATAATTAAACGTTCCAACAATATACCTTTCTTGGTTTTTTTATTCTGTCCTTAACTGGGCGAAGTTCGATTACGCAAAGTATACTTTGCGCAGCTGACCGCACGAACCTTTAGTACTGCTTTTTTAGGTAACATTCTTTCGCAAAGTCTTCGCGAAGCTGACCTTGAGCTCAATTTGTTTGTTTGTTTGTTTGCTTAACGCCCAGCCGACCACGAAGGGCCATATCAGGGCGGGGCTGCTTTGACATATAACGTGCGCCACACACAAGACAGAAGTCGCAGCACAGGCTTCATGTCTCACCCAGTCACATTATTCTGACACCGGACCAACCAGTCCTAGCACTAACCCCATAATGCCAGACGCCAGGTGGAGCAGCCACTAGATTGCCAATTTTAAAGTCTTAGGTATGACCCGGCCGGGGTTCGAACCCACGACCTCCCGATCACGGGGCGGACGCCTTACCACTAGGCCAACCGTGCTGGTTCCTTGAGCTCAATGAAGGACCCCATTAACATTCATTCCTGTGATACATTTGCTGTGGTCAGTCAAACTTTCAGGGATAAATGAAGTTATGTTACCTTTTTTTGCCTTGTGAATACTATAATACTCCTTTCATTTTTTATTTTGTTTTTAGTCTATGCTCAGTTGCCTAAATATTGTCAGCTTCCCATTTCTTTATCAAGTTAAGATCACCCCTTTGTATGATCCTAGCTTCCCGGATTTTCTGTTCGTGTTGTATGTAAATTGACCTCCAATTTCAAGACCTGGTATTCTCAGTTACCGGCACGGTTGGCCTAGTGGTAAGGCGTCCGCCCCGTGATCGGGAGGTCGTGGGTTCGAACCCCGGCCGGGTCATACCTAAGACTTTAAAATTGGCAATCTAGTGGCTGCTCCGCCTGGCGTCTGGCATTATGGGGTTAGTGCTGGGACTGGTTGGTCCGGTGTCAGAATAATGTGACTGGGTGAGACATGAAGCCTGTGCTGCGACTTCTGTCTTGTGTGTGGCGCACGTTAAATGTCAAAGCAGCATTGCCCTGATACCACCCTTCGTGGTGGACTGGGCGTTAAGCAAACAAACAAACAAAATTCTCAGAGTTTTTGAGGTCTTCAAAGGGTGGGAGGGGGGGGGGGGGGGGGTGTGTCCCTCTGTACTGATATTTCACTGAATAAGATTACATGTATGACATTCTTCACAATCTTTACATCAGTGGTCTGAGTATTCGTCGTTATTTGAGGGTAATGCATTAGTATGTATGCCCTGTGCTTTTCAGCCTTTTGGGTAGTCTTTTTGCTGTCTGCTGCCTCTATAGGTAAACTTAAGTTTCAGCTTTTCTGTTGTCAGGTTCAAGAATCTATGTCTCCCTGAAATGGCCGGGTCTTATTTTTGGCTTTTCTGCGTGTTACAGCATGGCACGTTAGCAGAGAAAGCCAAGCGAATACCAGGGGTGCCAGTGCTCTATCTCCACGGAAACGCTGTCCAAATTGAAAAAGCCTCTGAAGAGTCGAAGAAGGCAGCTGGCATCGTTATTCAGGACAAACTCGTTCCTCAACACGAACAAGAACGACTAGAAGCCCTTCTTGAGCAAGAGGGACTCTTACCTGAGGAAGACGGACCAACACACAGAAAGAGAAAGCTGAAGGGTCCAAATCCACTCGCTTCGTTGAAGAAAAGGAAAAGAGGAAATTTGACAGGGGTTGCTCTGGCGAGACATGAAAAGAGGAAGGAAATGAAAAAGTGGAGGCAAGTGAGAAAACGAAAGACAGGGCCTCTTGGTCCACTGGAAGACTTGATGCTCGGAGAACTGTTGGTGGAGGATGATTTAGGATGGAAGGGCGTGATTTACAAGAGGAAAAGTATTGCAGAGTTGCAGGAAGAATTGGAAAATGAAAGCAGGACTTCTTCTTTGAATGTGTGTAAAAATGTGAGAACAATTGAAAATGGTCACTAAAGTTGACAGGTTAGTATACAGTTTAATGAATGGACTTGATGCTCAGAAAACTGACTTGAGATGGAAAGGCGTTACCTACAGAAAGAAAAGTGTTGCAAGGTTAGAAGAAGAGATGGAAACTGGAAGTAGGACAATTTCTTTCAATTTATGTGAAAATATGAGAACAATTGAAAATGGTTACTACATTTTGCAGGTTTGAGAGTGGCAACTTAATGACACAAGAACAGCACTACCTTCTCAGACTTTTGGAGGTCTTAGAATTTTTTTCCTCTGTGAACCAGTAGTAATTATTAATTGTAGCCAGAAATGGAGAGAAAAAAAGGATGAGAACGAATTAAAATTCATTGAAGAATGAAGTTTACAGGTTTTCGTAATTTCATGAGATCAAAAATAAAGCTGACAGTGAATCTCTGTTTACGACAGAAACCACATGAAAAAGAGTCATGGTTGTCAAGGACTACAGTACACGTGAACTATGAACAGTACATGAGTACCATCTTGCACCACTGAGAATGAGAGTCAAATATTGGGAAAATGAATTACTTGCTGATCCTGTAAGTGTGACTAATTGTGAAATTGCCAAGCTGAACTTTCTTGTGTGTGTGTTCATTGACTCACAGACCATTTATCCTGGACCGCCAACTAGCTCTCTCTCCGCTCTTTCTCTCTATTACGAGGTAGCGGCCTCTCGCATAAATTAGGAACCTACGCTTACAAGCCTTTCAGAAATCAGGGGGACGTGATATCCGGTGTCGATTGTAAACATGGAGGAAGTTGCCGAGGTAAGTTCTGAAAATGCTAAAATAAACTCAGCAAAAGTGCATATGGAACATGTTTTTCGATGAGTTTTGTTAAGTTTAGTTTGGAGTTTTGGAAAATCAGTTCATTGTCACCTCCCATTGTCACAAATAACTGGAGCGTGCTTTCTTTTCACTGTCTTCGAATCGCTGGCCTTTCAAACCGGACGCGACGTGCCCCTGAAAGTCGAGAGTCGTAACCTCGAAGGGTCACGTGACGAGTTGGCGGTCCAGGCTATTTGGTCTATGATTGACTGTAGTTGTGTGTGTCTGTGGAACTTGAAGAGGCACAGAGAGAAAGAGAGTGGGTTTAAATGCTGGTTCTATTACTGTGATTAAACATTGAATTTTTAAGCTGTTTATACGTGGAGGGCAAAGCCCATACGACTCACATGCTTGACCTTTACATGACCTTGACCTTCAGCTAAACCTAGCAATGACATCATACACTAAGAACTGCTTTACACATTTTTCCTACCAAAATACATGTGACCTTGACCCAAGGTCAAGGTCATCCAAGGTCATGCAACACAAAGCTGTTAATTCAAGACATAGGAAGTACAATGGTGCTTATTGGCTCTTTCTACCATGAGATATGGTCACTTTTAGTGGTTCACTACCTTATTTTGGTCACATTTCATAAGGGTCAAAGTGACCTTGACCTTGATCATATGTGTCTCATGATGAAAGCATAACATGTGCCCCACATAATTTTTAAGTTTGAAACAGTTATCTTCCATAGTTCAGGGTCAAGGTCACTTCAAAATATGTATACAATCCAACTTTGAAGAGCTCCTGTGACCTTTACCTTGAAGCAAGGTAAACCAAACTGGTATCAAAAGATGGGGCTTACTTTGCCCTATATATCATATATAGGTGAGGTATTGAATCTCAAAAACTTCAGAGAAAATGGGAAAAATGTGAAAAATAGCTGTTTTTTAGACAACATTTATTGCCCCTGCGACCTTGACCTTGAAGCAAGGTCAAGATGCTATGTATGTTTTTTGGGGCCTTGTCATCATACACCATCTTGCCAAATTTGGTACTGATAGACTGAATAGTGTCCAAGAAATATCCAACGTTAAAGTTTTCCGGACGGACGGACGGGGGGGACGGACGGACGGACGACTCGGGTGAGTACATAGACTCACTTTTGCTTCGCATGTGAGTCAAAAACGGCGTGAGACGCAGACAAAACAAACGAACAAAGAATGAATACACGTTTTTTTATTAAACAAGAAAAAATTAACGTTGTCATTGAAAACTTTATTTACAGAGAGAAAAGAAGAATACCTAAACCTAACCTAGAAAGAAAAGCTGTCTGAAAGAATTTACTAATGAAATTGAAAACAAAATAGGAAAATAGGGTAGTTCGTCTAACGTAAGTAATCTACAACATACATGCACCCCTCTACATCCATACCATATTGTTTACTAGATTAAAAAAAAAGAAAAGAAACAGACATCTTTACATAACTGTCAACAGCAACAACAAAGCTGGGGAAACAATACTCCACAAAAGAAAAACACACTTCTTTGAAATGACATGAAAAGAACCATTGACTTTTTTGACAAAAACTGAAGTGAACATAAAATAGCTAAGGCAGGTACAATTCAAAACAAATCAATAGGTAATTAAGATATATGCGTTCTTTGGTTTAAAAATAATATAATGATAACCCAATTTGGGCAAGAAAGTTTGACTCATTATCATTACCACCTCTGATACATTCTACTTAGTCAAGAAGGCTAGCTCATATCAAAGTAAACCTTAGAGACCTCCGGGTTATCAGGAATTCCAATTGGAGGAATGCCTAATATCTAACGGTGATGGTGTTGAATTCAACCATAATGAGTTGGATGTTTTTTAATGAGGTTTTGGCCCCATACATGGGGGCTAAGAGCCCTCATGATTGGCCACACAGCAATGCCAAAGGCACTGAATCACAAGATTGAATCAGAATCTCCCATAATGTACCTGAGAGGCTTAGCTTCACCAATTCCAGGACTGTGGGGCTGGGATTGTCCATCATGTGATGAGTGGTCAAACTGAACCCCATCAGGTCCATTGTTAGTTCTTCCTCATACTTCACTCTCATTACTCTTTTTGGGCAGTGCCAGCAGTATACGAGTGGTGTGAGGATTTGACCGAGATCGTCTCACTCTCGGTTCCGCCACAGGCTTCGTGTGATCATAGTCATTATCGATGCAAGGAACACGTGTCGACACAGAGTGGTTCATGAGGTCATAGTCGGCGTCATCAGTTTCCGCTTTGGTGTGATCATAGTCATTGTCAAGGCAGCGTACACGAGCCGTTTGGCCGTGTGAGGCGAAGTCATAGTCATCATCAGCTTGTACAGGGTTGCCGCTTCTGCTCAGTCTCGTCTTGGGATTGTTGACCATAACGTGAGAGTAAGACGTCTGCTTCAGACCGGTCCACGCTTTCTCAATAGATTTACGGTAGCCGAGAACACTGTACGCATCATCAGAGCCAGTGACGGAGCTCTGAGAAGAGTCGAGGCGAGGGTCTAGGATCTTGACTGAGGAAAACCCTCTCTCCCTTGCATTTGCTGTGAGGGCTGTCCCATCCCTTGGAAGTGTTGTCCGTCTGCTTGGTGTAGGCATGAGGGTGAGGGGTGCGTCACTCACCGGTATTGCACGGTGGGGCTGGGAATCGTCGGCGCTGTCGTCTGAAAATCCAACCTCGGTATACTCGACGCTGCCAGAATTAATGCTAGGTTTTTCACTTCCAGTGGTAGGTGGTCTGGTCTGTTTTCCTTTGTTGACAGTGGCATAACCCAAAGCATCTCGACTGCAGGAGTCTTCGGGTGTTTCTGGCACTCTCCGCAGGGTACTGGTTTGGAAGCCTTCAGGGCCTGGGTTGCGAGTGTCCGTAGGACTGCCGTCTGGCGCCTGAGACTCTCGCTTTGTAGGGGACTTTTGTGGCAGCCACTTTTTCCTGTTAAGAGATGGAATATTTCAAATGGTGGAAAGTTACTTGAAGACAAAAAAAGTATTTCTCATATTTTCTGAGTCTCTTGGTAAATTTGAATTAATTGGTGAATTTATTTGATTATTATAAAACAACTCATTTTCAGTCCCTTCCCCTTTTCCATCTCCAATCGAGTTCCGTCCACAGAAGAGTGCACATTTAGTCTTAATCGTCCATCAATGGAAGATCCTATCGTGATTATTATAATGTGCAAGGTTTTTCTACATTGATTAAAAAACAACTCTTTATTTCACTGACATTTGTATTCTCTCTGTCTGTCTGTCTGTCTGTCTGTCTCGACTTTTTACGCATGTTCTCTCTCTCTCTCTCTCTCTCTCTCTCTCTCTCTCTCTCTCTCTCTCTCTCTCTCTCTCTCTCTCTCTCTCTCTCTCTCTCTCTCTCCGTCTCTCTCTCTCCGTCTCTCTCTCTTTCTCTCTCTCTCTCTCTTTCTCTCTCTCTCTCTCCTAAGCGCGCACACACACACACACACACACATACACACACACACACACATAAACACACACACGCACAAACACACACACACACGCTCAGACACACAAACACATGCACAAACACACACACACAAACACACCAAAACACACGGATGTGAACAAACCTGTTACATAAGAAGGCTACAAGAACAGCAGACAGAAGACACAGTACTACTAGGACTCCGATCAGGATGGAAACTGTTCCTGAATCTGAAAAGAGAGAGATAGAGAGGCCACGTAGAACCTCTGAAGTGGAAGGAACATGCAGAGAAATCGAGTGTGTGTGTGTGTCAAAACATTAATTGAAAACAACAAGACCACACACACACACACCCCTCCCTTTCCCCCAAAATGAAATTTAATAACTATATGAAAATACCCCCCCCCCCCCCCCAACCATCAGCAAAAACCGTGTCAAACTTGCTATGTAAGAATGTCACCAGTGACCCACATCACCGCCCACGAATTGCACTTCTCCTTTGCGGATAGTATGGGCCCAAAAGATGACCCACCCCATAAGATAACACACCTACACATAAGGCGCACACACACACACACACACACACACACTCTCTCTCTCTCTCTCTCTCTCTCTCTCTCTCTCTCTCTCTCTCTCTCTCTCTCTCTCTCTCTCTCATTCTCTCTCTTCCCCGACGACCGTGCCGCGACTTACAGTCGTTCTCATTAGTTGCCTGCCTAGTGATGATGTGATTCCCTTCAGTGTCATGAGTAAACGTCTGCCGGTGAATCTCAGTGTCTGCGTAAAGAGAAAGAAAGAGTATGACGTCATTAGGATCCGTGTACTGTGACGTGGTTTTACTGAAACTCAGCAAACCCTCACCGTTTTAAGGGGGCACATCGTGACATCTACCTGAGTGATCGTGCAACATCGTGATAAAATCACGAACAATTGTAATTTCCTATTTTCTTAATGAAAATTAGTATACCTGTGTGAAATTGAATGCCCTGTTTTCGTGGAATTTGTTATAAAGGGCTTTTACCGTAATGTATGTGCTGAAAATTAATTATTTAATCAAATACATGTTTTAAAAGTTTGCCAAATGTCCTGCACTTTTTGTTTACACAATATTGACAACACTCAGTCTAGCATGATGTTTTTGATACTTGGTGGTCATGATAAACATAGAGCTTAAACAATGACCACGAGTTGATTACTGGAAAATAAACCACGAGTGGGTATTTGCAGCCGCTTGGTAATTCACGAGTACTGGAAAATAAACCACGAGTGGGTATTTGCAGCCGCTTGGTAATTCACGAGTGCAAATACCCACGAGTGGTTCGGAATACTACATGCCGCTTACACGAGTTGTTTTTTTAAATATTGAACTGCGAGAGTTGTTTTTTTAAATATTGAAATTATTTTTTGATATTTGAAAAAGCAACGAGTGTAAATCTGGTACGGAACAGCAAGCCATGTAGTATTCTGTTTATCCTACATACTGTACTTACGTGTATTTTACTTTATTCCCCCCTCTGCTTCTTTACCTCTGTAAACTTGTAGAGCTAGTTATTTTTCGATAATGACCCAGCAACCAAACAAATAACGAGCCAGCAACAGCCTGAATCCTCGATAGTGCAATGGGTTGAGAAGCTGTTCTGTTTCGGTACTACTTTTGCGACTGAAAAGTTCCGAACGCTCTATACGTACGAAGTATACATCTCTGGAGCAAACAATACAAACATACCGCATTTAAATTAACAACTACAGGCCTGAACACATGAATCTCCATATAAAATCCATGAGTTCGGTTGTTTTCTGAATCTAGATCTGCCGTGCACAAACCGTTCATCACAAGCAAATTCCCAAGGCAAGTAACTCATACTCTGGCGACAAGAGTAGTTCCCCTTCTTTTAACGCAGTTTCTTCGACAACACTGACTGCAATCCGACGGTCAGTTTTCAACAATATTTCATTTTATAAACAGATCACACGCAACCAAATGCACACATCTCATCAATTTAAACAACATAAAGCGGTTTCATACACTATTTTCCCCAGAAAACTGAACTTCATACAGTAATTAACGTTGGAACACGGGTGCAAAAGTTCGTCTGCTAGTCCCATTTGACGAAAGAACATTTAATAAGCGATACTAAAACATAAACAGAACACACAATATCTGCCTTTACCGCCACAGCAGAATAACAGCATATCTGTGTACTTGATTTTAGTCCAAAACAGGGAAACTGAAAAGAAGTGTTAACAGAATGGAATGATTTGCACGGAACTATACAACCGCGCATTAATCGATCGCCTGCGCAGGTTGACTGGTTGAGTGATTCGGATTCGATCAAACTTTCGCACAAAAACTCCTGTTTTTTGGGAATAACTGAAGAAAGGAGGAATAAAGAGGTTACACACCTCGTCTCAGTGATTATTAAAAATAATGGTCTCAGTTCGCGGTCATGAAAAAGCTCGCTGAAGCTCGCATTTTTCATGATCCGCTAACTTCGACCATTATTTTTAATAATCACTGAGACTCGGCATGTAACCTCTACGAAAATGTCCTGCATTCGAGGCAGCTAAATTGAAGACGCTTGTTTCAGAACCTCGATCTCTTCTAAAGCCTCGTGCAATCTATTACGTCAAAGCAAAGAAACGTCACTCTGAAAGTGTGGCGTGACGTGTTAGTTCTAAAGATTCATCGAGGGTAATTAGCGAGCGCAATTTGTGTTTCTATAATGACGTTTGTCTCGGTGACTTTGGCATCATAAGCAGTGGAAAAACAGGTCCCTGCCAGACTTGCTTGACATGACCTCATTTACATGATATACACACGTGTGATTTGAACGATTATTATCTCACGGGTGTCTCTCTCACGTATGTAGGATAAAATGTGTTACCTGGCGTCTGAACCTCCAGATTTGATATTGCTTTAGTTTTCTTGAAATTATGATTTTTTTTTCTTAGCAAATCAGTATGCTTCGAAAATCAGTATTTTAGAAAAAAAATCATAATTTCAAGAAAAAGAATACTATAGGCAATTACAATTGTTCGTGATTTTATATTTGATGTTACATGGCTATTCAGGTAGATGTGCCCCCTTAATGCAATCATCTAAATGGTGAAATTCTTCCTCTGATAATGACGACATCGATATTACACCTGTTGGCACTTTCTCTCCTCCGATGACATAATTTAACATCTACTGAGTGTGTGTGTCGTGTGTGTGCTTGACTGAGTGTGCGCACGTGGTGTGAGTGTGCGCGTATGCGTGAGTGTGCGCGACGTCACTGGTCAAAACGCATCTCAGTGTAAGGGTCAGTCCGCAGGCTTATGTTGCTCAATCATCTCTTGGAAAAGATGTAGATTCAATACATCATTACATTTATGTCATTTATGACTTAAATGCCCTTAAGGGGGGGGGGATACCTTTTTCACACAACACTTGCAGCCTGTTGCTCGTGCAACTCTCAAAGGTGAAGGTCGGACTGCTGCCATTCATGGACATCGTGAGACAGGCACTCTGACCGTGATGGTGATAACCCACTGCCGTCTGCACAGCAGTCCCTGGAAACCACAGCGGTGCATGAATATCATCATCGTCATCGTCGTCGTCATCATCATCATCATCACCATCATCATCATCATCATCATCATCATCATCATCATCATACTACTACTACGGCACTAAGACACATTTTCAGTAAATGCCAAAATGGGAAGATTAATAAAGTGCAACTCATAAACGGCTTTCAACATTTCGAAAGTAAAACTGAAACAAAATATATTGCCAAACATATAAAACTGTCAATGTGAGAATTCATTAAAAAAAAAAAAAGGGCACAAAAAGACTAATGCAGTTTGTGAACAATACCATCAAGCCAGCGGACTTTATTCTGACGGGTCAGACCGACCCAGTAGCTCCTCCCCTCCTTCATCTCCTTCTCTGCTTCCGCCACGCAGTCCTTGGAGTCACGTGACAGCGTCATGAGTTCTCTCCCCTTGTTCATGCACGCTTCCTGTGCTTGGCGCCATGTTAACCGGGATGTTTCTGGATGCTCCGCCCATAGATGTTGAATGTGACTTGTTCCAACGTTAAAGACAGTTCCTGAGCACGAAAGATGCAAAAATAAATAGAACAAGTCGCGTAAGGCGAAATAACAACATTTAGTCAAGCTGTCGAACTCACAGAATGAAACTGAACGCACTGCTTTTTTCACCAAGACCACATACTCGTAGTTTCGTCAGTCCACCGCTCGTGGCAAAGGCAGTGAAATCGACAAGCCATGCAGAATAGTGCGGTAGTGGTCGCGCAGAGCAGGATAACACGCTTTTCTGTATGTCTATTCTTTTTAGCTTACTGAGTTTGTTTTTAATCCAAACATATCATATCTATATGTTTTTGGAATCAGGGACCGACAAGGAATAAGCCGGATGAAATTGTTTTTAAATCGATTTCGAAAAATTAATTTTCATCATAATTTTTATATTTTTAATTTTCAGAGCTTGTTTTTAATCCAAATATAACATATGTATACGTTTTTGGAATCATACAATGACGAAGAATAAGATGAAATTGTTTTTGGATCGTTTAATAAAAAAAATAATTTTAATTACAAGTTTTTGATTTTTAATGACCAAACTCATTCATTAGTTTTTAAGCCACCAAGCTGAAATGCAATACCAAAGTCCGGCCTTCGTCGAAGATTGCTTTGCCACAATTTCAATCAATTTGATTGAAAAATGAGGGTGTGACAGTGCCGCCTCAACTTTTACAAACAGCCGGATACGACGTCATCAAAGGTATTTATTGAAAAAATGAAAAAAAGCCCGGAATATCATTCCCAGGAACTCTTATGTCAAATTTCATAAAGATCGGTCCAGTAGTTTAGTCTGAATCGCTCTACACACACACACGCACAGACACACACACACGCACACAAACACACACACATGTATACACCACGACCCTCGTCTCGATTCCCCCTCTATGTTAAAACATTCAGTCAAAACTTGACTAAATGTAACAAAAATAAATAATTAAAAACACACACAAAAACTAAAGAACGAAAACGCAAATGAACAGACAAATGTATGTTATAAAAGTAATTAAACCGAAACACAAATTTCAGAAACTCTCTCCACACAAAGCATCCAGTCCGTAGACTTTTGGTATGTGGCCAATCGAAGGATGCTGTTATTCAATTTGAAAACCAGGACGTATCTGTGGTGGTTTACATGACTGTGGTTCGATTCCCTAAAGGACTGTACCATTAAAAATTGAGCAAACTTTTGCCTAAAGAAGCGAACGAGAAGAAGAATAAGCAAACTTTTATTGCTATGCTCACCATTGCAAATATATCCCTTCTTTGATGTAGAGTCCACTTCCGCCATCAACTGGACAGCTGGCCTGTTGCTGGTCAACGGAGGGTGCCGACAGAGAAAAGCTTTGGTCCCGTGGTACCGTGACTTTTCCACGAGGTTTGACCACTCCACCACCCCGGCCAACACTGGGTGAAGAAAATCATGGCATAGTTATAAACTGACTCCAAAACGATTTTCGTTATGAAAGTTCTACACATAAGCATAAAGTTTAAAAGCGATGCTGTCTTGTCTATGGAACTAGTTTAGTGAGTATCACAAAACGAAAGAAAGAAATAAAGAAAGAAAGAAATGAATAAAAAAAATTAAAAAAAGAAGAAATTAAGAAAGAAAGAAAGAAAAAAGTCACAGAAAGACACAGCAAATAATAACAGTTTTGAGGAAAACATAAACAGTTAACATTGACCAAAGCGGCCATCCATACTTACGATTTCTGTAGACAGCGTATGTGGACACGGTTCCGCAGTTGTCATCAAATGTTCCTGGACACCGGAAAATTTTTCCGGAAACAGGGAGGATCTCGGGACTTGTCCCTGAGCATGCGCACATCGTACCCTGATGGGAATATCGAGCAACACGATGAAAGCCAAGAATTATGAAGTGAATAATATGGCGGAAAATAACAGGAATGCTTTTGTGATGTTCAGCCCAAATGAATTTTGAAGGAAAACGCAGCGAAAGGACGTTGCAATCTGATGTAGATAAAGCTTCTAGAGCGCCGAATGCACGAGCCCGCCGTGCTCACACACACACACACACACACACTCACACTCACACACTCACGCTCTCTTTTTCAGGTTCCGTCTGGCTTTCTGTCTGCCTGTCTGTCTGTCTCTCTCTCGCTCTCTCTCCCCCACTTTCTTCCTGATTCTCTGACGCGCCACATACCTGCAGAAGTACGAAGAGGACCTGCCGGCACTCCAGAGAACAAAGGAAGACGTTGTTGCCAGGTAGTCTGACCGCGTTCTGCGTGTACCGGGAACTGCTGGTTAGTCCCTCTAACCGGTAAAGGTAACGCCCATCTGCCATCACAGTATCATGACGTCATAAGAGCACTATGACGTCATGCAAATTATCTCCCCACAGTGCGTTAAAAGAGGCCAGTTTGCAGCAGGTGAAAGACACAAACTAAATCAGTGAATTATATCAAGTGCTTTAGGAATCATTCAGTATCTGTGACATCAGTTCCATAGGTTTCGAATCCTGATGTACTCCTTTTCGAGCATTTCATTTTTAAAAAGCTAACGCAGTATTCATTGCAATGATTTTTGCAAACACTCTAAACTCGGCCACAGAAATATTGCACACTAGTTTGTACATCAACTAAAATATTCATGACCTCTGTCATTCTATTCAAGCTTTCTTTGGTTTTTTTTTGTGTTCTTGTGCGCTTGAATCGGTTATTTGGCGCACTATTGGATTTAAGATTTCTTTTACAGTGGTTACGTGAAGGCCATTATTGTAGTTAGAGGAACAAAAAAAGAAAGTGGTTTAATATTTTGTCGGTCAAATTAAAAACAAAATGCTCAGTCGTCATACTTGACCAAACCCACGGCGTGTTCGTAGCCACTGCACCAACCCACACTTCGTCATGCCTGCCCTGCAGAGCTTTGTTTAGTTCAGCTATATGGCCAATGCCACGGTACTTGTATGGTCGCCCGTTTTGGCCACATCCGTTTGTAAGTGCTCGCTCCCCTGTCAAGGGCACTGCTTCATTGGTGGCGTAGACTTGAAAGTGGTCGTAGTCTTTTGGGTAGTCTCTTCTCTCTCTCCATGGTACTGCTGATAATGGTTTGTTTAAAATGTAAACATATATGACACCGAAGTACGACAGCAAAGTACGGACGCCATAATGCAACACTAAAATACGTCAATACGATACGACTGCAAAATATATAACACCATAATACGACATCACAGTACGACACTATCAAATGACACCAAAATACGACACCAAAATTGAAAGCGGACAAACACTCAAGTCCTTAATGGCTCAAAACCGTAGGACTTTTAATATTAATTTTAACTAAACGACACCAAAATTAATACAACACCAAAGTTCAACACCAAAATACAACACACAAATAGAAAACAATACAATACAGTACAGTACACTACAGTACAATACAGTACTGTGCGGTACAGTACAGTGCAGTACAGTACAGTGTATGTTTGTGTTTGTGTGTGTGTGAGGTGTGTGTGTGCCTAGTGTGTGTGAGAGAGAGAGGGAGAGAGAGAGAGGGGTAGAGAGAGAGGGGGGTAGAGAGAGAGAGAGAGGGGTAGAGAGAGAGAGAGAGAGGGGTAGAGAGAGAGAGAGAGAGGGGTAGAGAGAGAGAGAGGGCCGTAGAGAGAGAGAGAGAGAGGGCCGTAGAGAGAGAGAGAGAGAGAGGGGTAGAGAGAGAGATAGAGGCAGAGAGAGAGAGAGAGAGGGGTAGAGCGAGAGATAGAGGCAGAGAGAGAGAGAGAGAGAGAGAGAGAGAGAGAGAGAGAGAGAGAGAGCAAAATACAGTCTCGCAGTCAGACAGATATACAGTCAAACAGACAGACAGAGACACACACAATTAAAGACACAGACACAGACAAACAGACACTCGGAAACAGAAATTGTAACCGACAGATAGACAAACAGGCAGAGAGACCGAAACAGGCAGAGAAAGGCAGAGAAGGGCAGGCAGACATACAGACAAACTCAAAATCTTTTACCTGTGTTAGCCCACGCAGAATGACACATACACTGCCCGATGACGACAATTAAGAAGTGTCGAAAAAACGCCATCGTGCTCCTCCTCGTCAGTTACCAATGACGACTTTGCTGAGTGTTTTCACGGGAAACGAGTTTATCATTATAGTCCACCAAATGGTCAAATATCAATAAAGAGCCGAAGAAAACACATACAATAATAGAACACGAATAAAATGTATGTTTTCTGTTCAGTCTGATGCTCCACAAACCACGTCAAATATTCAATCACAGTTGAAACGACTGCAAACACACGTGACATATAAAAAAAAACATACCATACGAATCTTCTTCTTCTTCTTCTGCGTTCGTGGGCTGAAACTCCCACGTACACTCGTGTTTTTTGCACGAGTGGAATTTTACGTGTATGACCGTTTTTTACCCCGCCATTTAGGCAGCCATACGCCGTTTTCGGAGGAATACCATACGAATGAATTGTATACTATTCTTTCGTTTCTCCATAACTGCAGACTTAATGAATAACACTTTGTTAAGTTTCCGTACAACTGTGTAAGCCTGAATGTTCACTGTCTGAAATTAGATATCAGTTTGGTACATCATGGAAGTTCAACATAATATGAGCATTGTTAACATTGTCACGATGCAATTCGAACCTTTTTAGTAGAATAATGAAAACGCACAGAATCCGTCATATACCGTATACGCACAGAAAGGGAAAAGGCTCATAGTGCAAAGTACTTGACTACCACGTACGTATCACTGACAGGCCCCAGAGTGAAGTAGTTAATGAGGACGTTTTAATTAGTGTGCTCCGCAATCGTTAACAAAAAATAACAACAAAACCACAAATATAATGTTTCATTTCCTAAATGATACTTTTGTCAAACTGAAACATTTTTTTAGTGAAACAATTCCCGCTCACCACATAAAGCAGCCAGGCTGTTGACCTTTCGCCTGTGCCCACTGAAAAATGATGTGATTCTCTCATCCCATGTTGAAAACTCAACGGATCTGAAGTGATTTACATGATAAGTCAGTAACGGGGATATAGCTCAGTTGGTAGCGCGCTGGATTTGTATTCAGTTGGCCGCTGTCAGCGCGAGTTCGATCCCAGGTTCGGCGGAAATTTATTTCACAGAGTCAACTTTGTGTGCAGACTCTCTTCGGTGTCCGAACCACCCCCCGTGTATACTACATTGGGTGTGCACGTTAAAGATCCCACGATTGACAAAAGGGTCTTTCCTGGCAAAATTGCTTAGGCACAGTTAATAATTGTCTACCATACCCGTGTGACTTGGAATAAGGCCGTGAAAGGTAAATATGCGCCGACATGGCTGCAATCTACTGGCCGTATAAAATTTCATCTCACACGGCATCACTGCAGAGCGCCTAGAACTGTACCCACGGAATATGCGCGATATAAGCCTCATTGATTGATTGATTGAGTAACACAAGAAGGAGGGTACTAGGCTTTAACAAAACTAAGCCAAAACAACCAGATCTGTGAAATATGAATTGTACCTGAAAGTGTTTCGGTGCCTATGCCTCTTGGCACGGAAGTAGACCTATCCACGGTCGCAGAGAGGAAATCTGTTTCATCTGAGAAGACCGAGTGTTGCTCACGAAGCCAGAATTCCACTTCAAGTTATTCACATGACTCGGACAGTGTCGGAAGGAAAGACTGAGTTCAGTAGTGTCGTCTGAGAGAAAATGGGCTACTTATGTTGGGAATGCGTGGTGTGTGTGTATATGTGTGTGTGCGTGCGCGCGTGCGAACGCACGTGCTTGCGTTCGTGTGTGCATCCGCGCGCGTGTGTGTGTCATGCGTGTAGGTGATCTCAACTTCTCTTTAATGTTTAAACAAAAATCAAGCAAATTCATCAGCATTCTAGCTGTTATTTTCTTCTTTGAATCGTATATCTCGTTACTTACCGGCACGGTTGGCCTAGTGGTAAGGCGTCCGCCCCGTGATCGGGAGGTCGTGGGTTCGAACCCCGGCCGGGTCATACCTAAGACTTTAAAATTGGCAATCTAGTGGCTGCTCCGCCTGGCGTCTGGCATTATGGGGTTAGTGCAAGGACTGGTTGGTCCGGTGTCAGATTAATGTGACTGGGTGAGACATGAAGCCTGTGCTGCGACTTCTGTCTTGTGTGTGGCGCACGTTGTATGTCAAAGCAGCACCGCCCTGATATGGCCCTTCGTGGTCGGCTGGGCGTCAAGCAAACAAACAAACAAACAAACCTCGTTACTTTCATACTCATTCACAATCACCCAGTTTCATCGTGAAGAGTGCCAGTCACGTGAAAACCAAGCAAAAGACCCTTTCCAGACTGGTCAAGGTATACTTGTTGAAGGCGTCCATTGTCGTGTTTTTAATTTAGTCAAGTTTTGTACAGACTGTTGGTGTATTTGTCTAAGCGACAGGATGCAAGTATTCCGAATAAAAGCCTCGACGCATCTGAGGTGGTTTACTAGATCGTTTACGCAGGAAGGCAGGTATCTTTGACCGGTTTTAGATTTAACCAGGCAAGCCCAATTTCATTTTGAAGTTTTTGTTGATGAAGCATATTTAATCAGTCATCACTTCCTTGACGCGATGACAATTAGTGTGTTTGTTTAACCCACATCATTTGACAAAAGCCAAGTGCATGTGTGTGTGCGTGTGTGTGTGTTTGTGCGTGTGTGTGTGTGTGTGTGTTACACTGTGTGTGTATGCGTGCAAGCGTGCGTGCGTGTGTGTGCGTGTGTGTGTGTACATTCGAAGTGTCCTTTCGTGCTTAGGTAAGCTTATAAGAGAATATAAGTTGGTAGTATATCCTACGTGCGCTCGGCATTGGTGGGAGCGACTACCGAACAAGGTGAACAATAGATGACAACAACAGTCAAACTATAATGAAAAACAAGCACAGTATTTTGTAAGAACACATTTATTTGTCTTTATATGGAAGAATGGAAACATGCTTGTTTTGTTCACTATGGTCTGATGCACAGGCACTCGTCACGAGGTGGGCGTGGCCTATGTCTTGGCTGTCACTTCAGTGATGGACGGGGGGTCCGGTTTCTTATGGTTTATACAAGGTATGATACTCATAACACTCATGACACACAAATGATAAAAAGACTAAGACAAAGACATCAAAACAAATCAAACTTGACTAAATGTATAAAGAAAACACAACAGCAACCAGTTTGGGTAAATTCTTCATTTAGGCCAACAAAAAAAATAGGTCTGTTTACGGTAACATAGGCCAAAAAAATAGGGTCGGTAGGTCGGGATTTTTTTTTTTTTCCAAAAAACCATATTTTTACGTTATTTTGCCAAAAAAAACAAGATTTTTTTTTTTTCCCCAAATGCAAAAAAAAAGTCTAGGGTCGCGCGAAAAAACTAGGGTCGGTCGGGTTACCGTAAACAGACCTATTTTTTTTTTTTGGCCTTACATATGATTGCACGAGGACACACACGAGAACTACTGAGTCAGTAGTCTTCTGCAACTTTGGCGCCAGAAACAGGGGAGGGAAGGAGACAAAATCTGTGTCCGCTTTTCGTTCCATGATGCTGTCCAATCACTGAAGAGAACATGAGGATAAACTACATCGAAAACTACAGTTGCGGTTCACAGTGAGGACACACACACTATTAAGCCTGGCGAAGTCGACAGGGCGAAGTATACTTTGCGAAGCTGGCCGCACGAAGCTTTAGCACTGTCCTTACCCTCCTCTGCTGCAAGAGCTGAAAGTTGCCTCAATTAGTTTTAACAGCTTTCGCTCATGAAAAAACAAGGATACATCCACATTCATTCAAACAATTTTGGATGTCAGGTTTCTTATTTAAACAACGTGAAAACTTGCGCACACTTACAGATGAACAGCTCTTTTAATATATCAAAATACGGAACCAATCATACAAAAATGTACAATCTTAGGTCAGAAAATGCTTCTTCTTTTTCTTTTCTTTTTAAATAATGCTGACTTTCAATTCCCATGGTTGGTTTATTACAAACAAGTGTTAAAATAAAATAAAACGACAAGCAAATCCCATTTTTAACGGAACTAAATTCAAATAAACAAGTTTACAGTCTTTGGTTTTTGTATAAAACAATAAAGGAAAATTTGGCTCATTCGAAAAAAAGTGCTTTGCATAACTGTAAGATAGGTACAAGACTGTACCACAAAACAAGATTTCATGTCGGTGCATAAGATATGTATTTCAATCTCAGATATAATATATAAATATTTTAGTTCCCGTGTGTAGACACTTGAACACACAAACGTTTCAACTGTTTGAAAGCAACTCTACCTGTTTTTGTGTGTTTGTTTTTGTTTGAAATGAAACTACTGATGCACTGATTAAAATGTTGTTCGTCTGTAATTCTTGACGCCTTTCGTTTCTTCATGTTTTGCTCAATACTAGCCATGCAATTGATTACAACTATTTTTGCTGGCAGTTTCTTCAGCACGCAAGGACTCAGGCCTTTTGAAACTGACAAACTTGTTGATGAAATGCATGTGTCTGTGCCGAAACGTACAAGCTCGTCAGTTTCATTTCCGGCTGATGCAAGTATTTCATGCACAATTAAGAGTCAATCACATGCCCTTTTCTGAAGAAAAGAATCTGCTTGCAAAACGGACATCTACCGGCATAGTATGTACATAAGTTGCACTGGCTACTATTTTACCCGTTGATACTGACTCTTTACTCGTTCGCCAAGACTGAATGACGTTTAAATGATTTAAACTGTTCTCCGTTTGTGAAAATGAAGTTTCTGTATTTTCTGTATTTTAATTTAACAAACGGCGGGGCTTGAAATCCACGTAGAAGTAACATCTAGAAGAGTGTGAATTGTCGGTTCGTCAGAACCATGATATTGACGAATCTGCAAACAGAAAGAAAAATAGTTTGAAGTTAAAAATAATAACAGTGTTGTAAGTTTTGTTTGTGAAGCAACGATAAGTTCTCTCTCTCTCTCTCTCTCTCTCTCTCTCTCTCTCTCTCTCTCTCTCTCTCTCTCTCTCTCTCTCTCTCTCTCTCTCTCTCTCTCTCTCTCTCTCTCACACACACACACACACACACGCACGCACGCACGTACATCACACGCACGCGCGCGCGCGCGCACACGTAGACAGACAGACGCATAAAGAGGCTAGCGCTGTTTAACCACCGATGTGTTCCCCGTCAGTACAATTGATAAGCAGTTTAAGCATAGTAAACTATCATATAAAGTCGTAGAGTAAACAAAAGCGGAATTGTACGTGCTGTTTCCAGGATCTAAAAGGAGAGTGTTGGTGCCATGGATTTATTTGCACTGATAGAGAAGGCCTCCCCGCACATGTTTTTTTTAGTCCAAGTGAATCGTGTAATTTTCCAAAAAAACAACAGTTATCATAAGGCAGTTACAGGCACATATGTATTGTGTACTAGATGAATACCCGCTTCGCCGGGTACGGCTGCGCCGGGAAGAAGTCGAGCCGGCGCACCGCACGGAGGAAGGGAGACAAACGCGGCTGAAAACACTGGAGAAGATAAGGAAGAGTTACTGGGAATGGATCCAGAGAAAAACCAAAATCGGTTCAGCGCTGCGTGCTGAGAGCACGTGTTGAAATATCTCATCGATGAGGTTGTGTCCGGGGTGTAGCTGAATACGGTCTCCAAATTTGAAAAGATCCACCGAGAACTTTGGCTTGGCATCGCGGACACACACACACACACACACACACACACACACAGACAGACACAAGTCGTATATATAGATACACAAAACACAGGAGTGAGAAGTATAATAGGCTATAAGCTTGGACGTGATTTATTTAATTAAAGTGACTGTCTGCGATTGAATCGTCTGCTACACGTTACAGTTTCAGGCATGGTGAATCTGCACCAAGTTTCTGGTACCTGCTGGTACGGCGTGATGTCATAAAAAAATTTCCATTTCACACGGCATAAATAAATCCCTGCGCCTTGAATATGTGCGCGATATAAATTGCATAAAATAAAAATAAAAATAAAAAATAAATCCCTGCGCGATATAAGCCTCATATTGATTGATTGATTGACACGTCTTTGCTACACGTTGTGGGAACTAGACCTCTGCAATCGCTTATAGTTCCTTCGTTTGTTGACCGATTCACCTAAAATTTAGCATACGGCTAGCCATGGCCAATCGGTGCACAAACGCCCGAGCTATTAGACAGATTTAGATGTTGAACTTTTCAGCACGTGTACGGGAACGTGTACGGGTAACGTCATCAAATCTAGTTTTTACGTCACGCGTTTGCCAAGATCTACACGTCTTGGTGGAAGCAAAACAACGTATGATTTGAAACAATGGAGAAAAAAAAGTGAGTTGCGGGTGACGTAATATTTACATGTACGCGTACAGGTCTTTCAGTGCTACACGTTCGCTCATCTAGAGCACTGTAATTATGAAAACTGACCTGGTCATCTCGCTGTTGATTTGCGGTCTTCTGGGCACGTGCGTCCAAGGCCTCTTGGTGTGGATGGGGTTGTCTTTATTCCACCAGCCGGGCTCGGCCGCCGTGGTGGGAGGATAGTAGTACAGTGATTGGGGGTCTGAAAAAGTTGATGGTGAATTCATGTTTTAGCACAAGTCAAATAGTTTTTCATCATCACGTGGAAATACGTGTGTTGACTTCCAGATATATGTAAAAACAAAAAGAAAACAGAAGGAAAAAGACAATTAAAACAAGAAAAGCAAATGCTATATACGACTCCCCTTCGTCCCATTACATCAATCAATATCAATCAATTTGAGGCTTATATCGCGCGTATTCCGTGGGTACAGTTCTAAGCGCAGGGATTTATTTTTATTTTTTATTTGTATTTTTAATGCAATTTATATCGCGCACATATTCAAGGCGCAGGGATTTATTTATAGTAGAAGCCCAACCCCTCCTCCCCCCAATAGAAGACTCCATCCCTTTTATAAGACCCCCCCCCCCCCCCCATTCCATCCCAATTGAAAACTCTTTTGAACACTTGTACTATGTGTTTATCAAGTGTGCCTCTTTTGTTAGTAGAACTATATATTTAGGCTTACTATTTCACAAAGTGTTCAAAACGTGTTACAGAAATGTGTTCAAAAGTGAAACACTTCTGTTTAGAGTGTATGAATAAGAACAAGAGGGGCTAACACGGCAACACGGCAATTCTATAGTTACCTTAGGAATGGGGGAAGGGGGGGGGGGGGGGGGGGGAGAAAGTGGACACGGATGTGTCGCCTGTTCACTTTCAATCAGTGAAGATGATCATATTTGTCTTTCTCATAACTAGTTCCGTTGTGTTACAGACAAAATATAATAAGTCACCGATACCTGTAGCCTATAGCTTGCCATCGCGCACATTAATTGTATCCATAGCATTCACTGACCCGCAAAGTGCGTCTTATATTGATTTCCTGCAACTGTACACATCTTGGTGTTACGAGCCGTGTCACGTCACGGTTGCTTGCCTACCGTCGGCTTACCCCGGGGTCTTATTTTTTTAATTTAAAAAAAAAAAAAATATTTTTATTTTTTAAAATTTTTTAATTTTTCTTTTTTTAAAAATTTTTTTTTTTAAATTTTTTAAATTTTTTTTTATACAAAGCCGGGTTTTCCCGTGTAACATGCCCCTAATGGCTTTGCCGTGAGGGCGTAAAACTTACATTTTCTCTTTCTCCCCCCGGGGTCTTGAATGCCAATAGACCCAAGCTTGGGAATACAGTTGCCTCCAGGCATAATACGTGGCGCTAAAATAGATTGTATTAGTTTTGCCGGTACCTGTAACTGTAAGCTTGGTATACAGCAAGTTTTCTTGCTTCGTAAAAGCCAACCTCCCCTCCTTCCTGGGTATTTGCGGGTCTCCCCCCTCTCTCTCTCTCTCTCTCTCTCTCTCTCTCTCTCTCTCTCTTTCTCTCTCTGTCTCTTTCTCTCTCTCTCGGAGACTCCCCCCCCCCTCTCTCTCTCTTTCCCTCTCTCTCTTGTCTCTCTCTCTCTCTCTCTCTCTCTCTCTCTCTCTCTCTCTCTCTCTCTCTATCTCGCTTTGTGTGTGTACGTGTGTGTGTGTGCATGTGTGTGTGTGTGTGTGTGTGTGTGTGTGTGTGTGTGTATGTGCATCTGTGCGTGAGTATGTATGGGTTCCTCAATCTGTGTATGTGTGTGTGCATGGGTTCATATATATATATATATGTGTGTGTGTGTGTGTGTGTGTTAGTGTGTGTGTGATCGCGTGCGAGCGTGCGTGTGTGTGTGTGTGAGCGCGTGCGTGCGTGTCAGTGCGTGTGTGTGTGTAGTGTGTGTGTGTGTGTGTGTGTACGGTGGTGTGTCACATGATGAAACTTACGGCCAGCCGTGGCTTTTAATATTGGCGCACGAATGAAACTAATAATGTTCTCCATGTCTTTAGAGCACAAACTATGCGGGAGAGAGATTAAAGCGACAAAGTTGACAGTGTTCAATAAATTCATAATCATAACTCCTTTTCAGCCGCCTGCACGAACAGGCACCCGATATTAAGAAACGGAAAAAAGAAAAGAATATTGGTCTTTTAAACACGGCTATGTATCTTCTATGCCTGTGTAACACGAGAAAATTACTCCCACGAGATTTTTACTCCGGAGTAAACATTTCGTACGAAAACGTTACTCCCTTTACGAAAAAAAGCACTCCCCCATTACACGAGAAAATTACTCCCCAAGACAGGTGAGTTCCGAGTAAACATTTCGTACAAAAATGTTACTCCCCTGACGAATAAATAACGAATAAATTACTTCACCCCATCACAAGCAATTTAACTTCCGATGCCAGGTGTACGAAATGTTTACTCCCTTGTCCCCTGTTAGTCTTGGTGGTGGAAGGGGTGGAAGGAGGGTAGCGCGACATTCGTGTGCGCGAGATCACTTATTGGCATTATTCCTTCGCCCGCATCCCATTTTTGGGGAGTAAAAATTTCGTGGAGGGAGTCATTTTTCGTGTCTTGGGGAGTTCTTTTCTCGTACGAAAAGTGTACTCGGAGTAAGAATTTCGTACGAAATATTTACTCCGGAGTAAATTTTTCGTGGAGTAAAAATTTCGTGCTACACCGGGCACATGAGTCGAATCACACACTAGAGAGAGAGAGAGAGAGAGAGAGAGAGAGAGAGAGAGAGAGAGAGAGAGAGAGAGAGAGAGAGAGAGAGAGAGAGAGAGAGAGAGAGAGAGAGAGGGAGAGAGAGAGAGAGAGAGAGAGAGAGAGAGAGAGAGAGAGAGAGAGAGAGAGAGAGAGAGAGAGAGAGAGAGAGAGAGAGAGAGAGACAGAGAGAGAGAGAGAGAGAGAGAGAGAGAGAGAGAGAGAGAGAGAGAGAGAGAGAGAGAGAGAGAGAGAGAGAGAGAGAGATTTTCTACAAAGTTCAGTATCTGCAGCTGGCAATATAATCTTTACGGACAACTCGTTTTTGGCGCTTTTTGAACCGATTTGGAAATTGATGTTTCCCAAAGAACAGTCTCTCTCTCTCTCTTTCTCTCTCTCTCTCTCTCTCACACACACACACACACATCCACTGTGTCACCCACACCCACACATCCACTGTGACACACACACACTGTCACACACACACATACACCGTAACACACACACACACTCACACACATACACTGTGACACACACAAACACAGACACACACACTCACACACATAGTTTTCACGATCATTTATGTCGGGTGCCTGCTGAGTGCACAAAGGCGATAACGAAAGGGCGACACTTTTTACTCAAGACCCATTAACTCTGTCTGACACTGCCCACCCTGGGTTATTATTGAATGATTGCATGTCCCTGGCTGGCTACTTGCTTCAAGTGCATTCAGTCGTCTCCTAAGAAGTACCACGTGCAAGGGAAGAAGCAATGAAAAGTGTCGCAACCGTAGTAGTTTTTTTCCCCTCCATTGCTGACAGTTCATTCTCTCATTATGAAAAATGTAAAGGCAAACAGTTCAAGTCACATATCTGAACACAAAAGCTACCCGTTTTTACATTTAGTCAAGTTTTGACTAAATGTATTAACGTAGAGGGGGGAATCGAGACGAGGGTCGTGGTGTATGTGCGTGTGTGTGTGTGTGTGTCTCTGTGTGTGTGTGTGTAGAGCGATTCAGACTAAACTACTGGACCGATCTTTATGAAATTTGACATGAGAGTTCCTGGGTATGAAATCCCTTAGACGTGTTTTTTTTTTTTTTTTGGATAAATGTCTTTTATGACGTCATATCCGGCTTTTTGTGAAAGTTGAGGCGGCCGACTGTCACGCTCTCATTTTTCAACCAAATTGGTTGAAATTTTGGTCAAGTAATCTTCGACAAAGCCCGGACTTCGGTATTGCATTTCAGCTTGGTGGCTTAAAAATTAATTAATGACTTTGGTCATTAAAAATCTGAAAATTGTAAAAAAAATAAAAATTTATAAAACGATCCAAATTTACGTTCATCTTATTCTCCATCATTTTCTGATTCCAAAAACATATAAATATGTTATATTTGGATTAAAAACAAGCTCTGAAAATTAAATATATATGACTAAGTGCCAAAAGGTGCTCACAGAACAGAAGACGGTTTTGTTTTACAATAAAAATGTTTCTAAAAATGTGTGTCTGCTGAAAATTGGTGTGTTTGTGGATGAATGTGCAGAAATATAGTGGACATAATTTCGTGTGTCTGACTTGAACGGTTTTGAAGTTATCTTTGTTTAAAGTCAAAAATAACGCCAAAACCGGCCATCTGAAAACGGACATCGTGATACCTCGTGTTTTGAATATGCCACAGAAAAATAACAAGAAGCACAAATGAATTGCATTTAGTTTGATTGAATGCCTGAAACATCGCTTTACAGACGAGACCAAACGTCAAATCTAAATCTCGAGAGAATTTTTTTTTTTCGATAACCGAATTTTAAGGTGTCGCACGCAAGATGTGTCGTCATCACGGCATACATTTTTCAATCGCAGATATTTACTAAATTTCTTTTTCAAAAACTCTGGAATTGATGTCGACACGTCAAGCGATAACGGTGTATCAAACTGCTGTCTTTCAAGTAATCCAGCAAAGACTGCAGAACTTTTGAACAGCATTTTTGAAAACGATTTGAAAATGTCGTCATATCTTGCGTGCGACAAAATGTTCGGTAATTAACGGTTATTTTCTTTTAAAAACAAAATTTACATGTACAAAGATCTACTTCATCTACGGAACCACGTGACACATTCTGTGTTCAAAATTTGTGAAGAAATCACGAACCACGAATGCGCTATCAAGTGTTGAAATTATGTCGTCAACATCTTTTCAGATCTTGCGTGCGACACCATCTTGCGTTCAACATAAAATGTCACTACCTTATCGAGTTTAATGGGTAAAACTAACTATTTGTTGTCTTAGTTTAATCTTCTTAATTAAAAGCGTAATAAAACCGAACTTCCAAGATGAATTTTAATTGAGATTAGCGAAAGAGCGGGCACGCAAGTCGACCTTAAAGTAAAAGAATGATAACACGAGCGTTTGTCGTGTTGTCTTGCGTGCAACACATTGTCCAAAAAGGAAAATGTATATTTTTCTCAGACGTTTTTTAAGTTGAAACCTTGAAACTTCACACACATTTGGGGTTTAATCGCCCCCATGCATGATAAAAGTCTTGTTGACCCTTGTCAGATTTCAAGGTCACGGCCGGGTCACATGTGGTTCAGAAAACGGATGAAACATATTTTTTCAGAGATTTTTGAAGCTAGAACCTTCAAACTTCAAACAACGCTTTTGCTTAATGATTGTTCAACATGGAGAATTCAAGGTTGATCCTTGAGAAATGTGAAGGTCATAGCAGGGTCTCGTGTGGGTAAAAAAAACAAGTCGCGTAAGGCGAAAATACAATATTTAGTCAAGTAGCTGTCGAACTCACAGAATGAAACTGAACGCAATGCCATTTTTCAGCAAGACCGTATACTCGTAGCATCGTCAGCTAGTCCACCGCTCATGGCAAAGGCAGTGAAATTGACAAGAAGAGCGGGGTAGTAGTTGCGCTAAGAAGGATAGCACGCTTTTCTGTACCTCTCTTTGTTTTAACTTTCTGAGCGTGTTTTTAATCCAAACATATCATATCTATATGTTTTTGGAATCAGGAACCGACAAGGAATAAGATGAAAGTGTTTTTAAATTGATTTGGACAATTTAATTTTGATAATAATTTTTATATATTTAATTTTCAGAGCTTGTTTTTAATCCGAATATAAAATATTTATATGTTTTTGGAATCAGCAAATGATGGAGAATAAGATAAACGTAAATTTGGATCGTTTTATAAAAAATGTTTTTTTTTTTACAATTTTCCGATTTTTAATGACCAAAGTCATTAATTAATTTTTAAGCCACCAAGCTGAAATGCAATACCGAAGTCCGGGCTTCGTCGAAGATTACTTGACCAAAATTTGAACCAATTTGGTTGAAAAATGAGGGCGTGACAGTGCCGCCTCAACTTTCACGAAAAGCCGGATATGACGTCATCAAAGACATTTATCAAAAAAATGAAAAAAACGTTCGGGGATTTCATACCCAGGAACTCTCACGTCAAATTTCATAAAGATCGGTCCAGTAGTTTAGTCTGAATCGCTCTACACACACACACACACACACGCACATACACCACGACCCTCGTTTCGATTCCCCCTCGATGTTAAAATATTTAGTCAAAACTTGACTAAATATAAAAACCATAACCTTTTTCTCAGAGTTTTTCAAAGCAAGAACCTTGAAAGTTCAAATTTTTGGGCTTAATAGCCTCCATACACGGTTAAAGTCTTGTTGACCTTTGTCGAATCTCAAGGTCACATATGGGCAAATCAAAAACACGAAAATGCATCATTATCTCAGTTGTTTTTAAAGGGAGAGCCTTCAAACATCACACAACTCTCAATGATTCTCCAAGTTAAGGTAGATCCTTGTCACATGTCAAGGTCACGGAAAGGTCTCGTACGGGTAAAACAAACAAAACAAACAGATAATATTCATTTTTTCAGCTTTGTTGTTAGCTAGAATAGAGGCACATGCCACCATTCCATTCAACATGACTCATAGAAATGTATGATGTATGACGTAATTGCATTGCCTCTGTAGTTATTCCAGCCTTTGAAGAAATGGCGTTTTTCCTTGCTTGGACACATTTTTTAGAAAATATCCTTAAAGGATCTTTAACCTTACTGTGACCTTGGAATTTGATGAGGTTTAATTTAACTTGCGTAGTGTGCCAAGTTTCAAGGCCCTAGCTTCAAAAACATATGAGAAAACCTCATTGAAAAATGTATATGTTTGACCTCAACGCGACCCTGCTGTGACCTTGACTTTTTCAACCAGACTTTAATCGTGTGTGAACATTATACACTAGAACTGTGTGTATTTTCAAAGCTCGTGCTATAAACGCGCTGAATAAATTGAAAATATTCCACATTTGGACCAGATGTGACCCCGCTGTGACCTTGAACTTTGACAAAGATTAACCAGCAGGTCACTTTTAATGAGGTTTTATAAAAATGCTGAAAGTATGTGAAGTATGTAAAGTCTAACTGATCTAGTATTAAAACATGTAAGACGTGACAACGACAATTTTCCAGTTTGCAAAGAAAATTTAACCTCGCTGTGACCTTGAAATTCAATGTTGTTTAATGTGATGTGCACCATACCTGGAGGTCATTATACTTTGGTTGTGTGCCAAGTTTCAAAGCCCTAGCTTTAAAAACGTGCGAGATAACCTTAATGCTATGACTCAGTGCCGTTTTGAATGATATAACGAAAAAAATTATCGTTATTTGTAAAATCATTTGGGTAAATTTATCTTTTCTTTTCGTAATTGGGTTCCAGCATCTGTATCAGTCGTGTTTGTCAACTTTTATTTTTTAGCCCCTTTGTCCGCTTTTCGTGCGCACCTTCTGGCACTTAGTCATATATATATAAATTATTATCAAAATTAAATTGTCAAAATCAATTTAAAAACACTTTCATCTTATTCCTTGTCGGTTCCTGATTCCAAAAACATATAGATATGATATGTTTGGATTAAAAACACGCTCAGAAAGTTAAAACAAAGAGAGGTACAGAAAAGCGTGCTATCCTTCTTAGCGCAACTACTACCCCGCTCTTCTTGTCAATTTCACTGCCTTTGCCATGAGCGGTGGACTGACGATGCTACGAGTATACGGTCTTGCTGAAAAATGGCATTGCGTTCAGTTTCATTCTGTGAGTTCGACAGCTACTTGACTAAATGTTGTATTTTCGCCTTACGCGACTTGTTTTTTCTCTCCCCAGAGTACCATAGTCATGACCAACAATATCCAATAAATTCACCCGATTTAGATTGAAAGAGGTACTAAAGTACAAAGAGGAATATGTCTTAGTGTAGTAGGGTAAAGCCAGCTAGCTCAAGGGAAACCCTCCCTTGCCTCTTTTGAGCATGAGTCATGAGAATGTCTTTAATTGTGAAAGAAACTTATGAGAAAGGATAGGAGAGGGCTGAGTATGTCAGGCCATTTCAAGAAAACTATTCCTTTCTTATCAAAAGTCTTAGGTCCACAATTGGTGTTAAAAAGTGATCAAGTTTTCTTGACTTTCAAAACGCAAATTCAGTGTCATGAATGAAACAACACTGCTAACCAACCAACTCACCGCTAAAAGATGATGTTCAGAGAATATGACATTTATCAACAGTTCTCTTGTACTCACAACCAACCAGGAAAAATAGGCTTTCTACTAGTCGTACGCTTAGGATAAATGTGAGTACACGTACATCTGACAACAAGCAGAGAAAATGTGAGAACACAGAACCAGACATACAGACAGACGCACACACGCACAGGCGCTTGCACGCATGCACACACACACACACACACATAAAGAATAACAACTCGTCACAAACCCAAGCCAAACAAAGCCATGTTTCCTTCCTATTTAAGATTGTTTGCCCTTCTGGTTCTCCCATGAACCAAGTTTATGATCAGCTTGTCACCAATTCACTATTGGTAAAATCCACCTGTGGCAAAAGTGTTTTGACCGTTCACGACTATTTGCCTACCAACTATAGGCTGTTTGCTTTTCTTACCTGCCTTTCAGCAATGTACAAACAAGGCCTATAGAACTTGGGATCACAATGGTGAATTACAATCTTACGCTGCCTATTCCATACTTCACTGAACTTGAAAGGAAAAAGAAAGAGAGTAAAACGACATAGGAGAGGAGAAAGGAGGGGACATAAATGGCGGTGAAGAGAGAGACTATGTGTGTGTGTGTGTGTGTGTGTGTGTGTGTTTGTTTGTTTGTTTGTTTGTTTGTTTGTGTGTGTGTGTTTGTTTGTATGTATGTATGTGTGTGCATGTGTGCTGTGTGTGTATGTGAGTGTTAATGTGTGTGTGTGTGCTGCATATTTATGAGTGTGTATGTGTGTGTGTATGTGAATGTGTATGTGTGTATAAGTATGCGTGCGTGTGTGTTTGTGTGTTTGTTTGTGTGTGTGTGACAGAGAGAGTGACAAAGAGAGAGAGAGAGAGAGAGAGAGAGAGAGAGAGAGAGAGAGAGAGAGAGAGTTCTTTGGCTCTTTTTTAAATTTTTTTTATCTGAAAACACAGAATCAAAAAAACAAGGAAGGTAGGTTGTTGGAACGTTTGTTATTGACAAAACAATACATTCACAGATATTTCGACCCAACGGTCTTTTAAGTGAACAGACAAACAAATATTCACACAAAACTTATCTTGATAGTTCTATCAGTTTACGTCCACTCGTCAGGAAGCTGAGTGAATGAATGTGTGTTCATTCATTTGAACAATTTGAATGAATTTGGTTCATTCGCTTGGCTTCCTGACGAGTGGATGTAAACTGATAGAACTATCAAGATAAGTTTTGTGTGAATATTTGTTTGTCTGTTCACTTAAAAGACCGTTGGGTCGAAATATCTGTGAATGTATTGTTTTGTCAATAACAAACGTTCCAACAACCTACCTTTCTTGTTTTTTTATTCTGAATTTTGAAACGTTGGCAGTCTCTTTGTTTTTGGATTTATTTTATCTGAAAACACAGTTTATCTGCTGTTGCCAATCACAGATATACAGTTTCTTCATCATAACTGTCATAATAATGAATCCAAAAACAAGAAAGGTAGGTTGTTGGAACGTTTGTTATTGACAAAACAATACATTCACAGATATAATAATAATAATAATATAATAATAATAATGTCATAATAATGATCATGCAACACAACATAACAACCAACAACAATCTCACCTGTTGGTCGTCGACAATGTTTCGTTCTCAGTGTTGTGAGCTCTCCGAACGATCCTTCATGGCCGGGACCGTAGCGGGCCGTTGAGTTCTCTGGTTTGATAGATCGGGGTGGAGGGGTCTTCCCTGTCAGAGGGGGAAGAGCCAAGTATCCTAGCTGTCGTGAACCTCTCACGGGATCCTCTTTGGCAAGCACAGAATGTTCTCTGATGTAGTTCTGGAACCCGAGCTGCGTGACTCCAAAGAAAGCCATTCCTGCGATTAAAACTAAAAGCCGCAAACGGCAAAGTCTCTGTCTACAGAATGAGAATGATCGACTGATTGTTTGATTCAGGCTTTGCCCACACTTATAAACACAGTCGCAGTAGTCTTCGGCGAGTCCCTCTGGACTTATCTCTGTCTCATTCCACCCTTCCAGCGCGTAACCGAAAGTGGAAAGGATTACGCACCAAACTTGAACACACACGAGCCTTCCACGGACAGACTTTGTTGCTATGCAGCAGCCTGAAAGTTGTTTACACTGAAATCTCGCCTAGGGCGAGAGTCTCGTCATACGCGAGGTTTGGCCGCCATAGTGTGGAACATTCTGAAACGCGTGATTGAAATCGTGTATAATCTACCTTTTTGTATAGTCATCTGAAGTTCTATAAGCTGCCATCATGAATGCTCCTATGGGGCAGATCGCTTTTGATGAATATGGCCGTCCGTTCATCATCCTGAGGGACCAGGACAGGAAATCCCGTCTCACCGGCCTTGATGCCCACAAAGTTAGTCTGCTACAAAATAATATTGCTGTTTGGTTGAATCAAAATGTCGTTTTATGTGTGATAATTAATTTTCTTGTACTACAGAGAGTATATATGAAACCAAAGGGTCATATTTCACGCCTGTAGGTGTTCGTCTTTCTGATATTTGATGACTTCTGATCATTAGAACTTTGCAGAACTTTGTCACTTGTGCCAGTAGTGGTCATGGAACGTGCTGGAACTTCTGACTCTGAGACTAGTTCATGCATGTCCACAATTCCTTGATGAAAATAAGCAATTTGGTCAACATGTTAGACATTCTGTCTTTCCTAAGCAGAATAAGATTGAGATAAAGAAATAGAATAGAAAAAACCCACTGCAAGTGTCACAACTCAGTCATATATCTATTCTATTCCCGTCTCTGTGAGTGTGATACTGATAGTGAATGCGAGTTACTCTTGTCTCTGTGTCAGTTGCAACTTGCACTGTAAATCAGTTACACATGTATACAGACAAAATGCTAGATCCATTGGCACTATGTGTAATACCCATGCCTTTCACGTTTTTAGCTTCATTAACTCCTCAGTTGAGGGGATCTTTGGTTTAAACTTTTTTGTTTTGTTTTAATTGAGCTTGAAATTGAATGTATTTTAGATCTAAACTGAGAGAATTACTATTACTAGCCTATAACTGTAAGAGATGATGTCACAATAGACTCTATCAGTATCCTAATCTAAGCTCTCTCAATCTCCAAAGCATAGCAAAGCAATCGGAATGGCTTTCTCGTGAGAGCTGCGAAGGCCGAAGATCATAGTTCTCTTGACTTTAGGAAGCATTACAAACACTTTCAAAGCATAACAATTAACATTAATAAAGATTGAAAGAGCATGTCTCGTGGGTATTTCATGAGAGCTGCTCAGATGCCGAAAAGGTCTTGAATTAATGTCAACATGTGTTATCTTCTTTCAGTATGTGGCGTTAACTTTCAGTTCCATGGGCCTTTAACTGGAGTATGCCAGTGTTCTTAATCTTAAACACCCAGTGTGCTATGTCATAAAAAACTAAACATTCTTTCAAAACCATTTCAGTCGCATATCCTGGCAGCCAAGTCTGTGGCCAACATCCTGAAGACGTCGCTAGGCCCCAAAGGCCTTGACAAGATGATGGTGAGCCCGGACGGTGACATCACAGTCACAAACGACGGTGCCACCATCCTTGACTTGATGGACGTGGATCACCAGATCGCCAAGCTCATGGTGCAGCTGTCCAAATCACAAGATGATGAGATCGGTGACGGAACCACTGGAGTCGTGGGTGAGTTTGGTTGTCGGTGATGTTGGCTGATTTCCTCTATAAAAGGTCCCCAGCCCTGGAGCCCAATGCATGGCCCCTACATAGGAGCCTAATTTGATGACGTCACGGCAATAAAGTCGGTGGACTCCATAAAGTCTCTTATTTCTAATTCATAGACCGCGCATAGAGCCTTATATCGGCCATAAAGTTATAGCAGGCCCCTCCTTCCAATAAGAGTTATGGAACCCGCTATGGGAGCGTTTAAAATGGCGGCTGCTTTCATACCGAAATTTGAGAAGCAACCGGATCTTTCTTGACCGCCTACATCCACTGAATCGTTACGACGACGTGGAACTGTGCAGAAAATTCTGCTTTCGTCGGCAGGACATTCTTGCGATCACGGATGAACTGAAAGAGCAACTGCCAAGATTTAAGTGTTTTTGTTTTGTCACTGTGTCCAACTGTAGCGAAATGACTTATGTTTTCATCATCTCTGAACCAGATTTGGTGTAGGTTTAAGTTTAACTTCAAGCACTCTTGTGTACTGCTGGCCCTATTCCATGGGTCATTCCAGAGAAGGGCTGAATGCTACATTAACTGAATACAGGAGGACATGGTGTTTGTGGTCATTCCATATGCCTGCACTTCCTGTTTTCTACACTCCCAATTGTTTCTTTCACATTGCTTTTCACTGACATACAGTGACAATTGATGTTTTAAGTTATCATGAGAGAAACAAAATAAAGAGATCATGGCACGTTCCTCATCAGAATCAGTGCGAATGTCATGTACATAAAGCGTTGTAGGGTAAACAGGTTATGTTCCATCTGTCACAGTGTCAGTTGTAGATCTGTGTCTTGGTAGCATTACTCCCCCTCGTTTTGGACGATAGTTTGCTGAAATAATGTTACTGAATAGACCTGTGGATTATTTCTTCATTTCTGTTGCTCATATCTTTCATGTCCAGTCGAAGTGGACTGGTTTCAGTTTGGGTTGCTTTCGTACTTGTGTTTTTAACTGGTCTGAAATGAATGAATTGGCGATACTTTTGGGGCGCATCACCCCTGGTTTAAGTTTAAGAGCGTTACCTTATTTTTGAACATCTTATTTCCAGTGTTGGCTGGTGCCCTGCTGGAGCAATCGGAGAAATTGCTGGATCGTGGTATTCACCCCATTCGTATCGCCGATGGTTACGAGATGGCGGCCAAGATCGCTGTTGCGACCCTGGACAAAATCAGCGACACGTTTGATGTGGATCTAAAGAAACCTGAGCCTCTCATCAAGCTGGCTATGACCACGCTGGGATCCAAGATGTGAGTGTGTTTGGCATTACAGTGGAACCTCCCGTTTAAGACCTCCAAAAATCTGAAAAAAATCTGGTCTTAAAAAGGAGTGGTCTTAACAATGGGGATAGATTTACAGAGGTTATGAACAGAAAGTCTGAGAAAACAAGGTCTTAAAATGGAGGAATTCTTATATTGTGGTGTCTTAAAATGGAGGAATTCTTAAATTGTGGTGTCTTAAAAAGGGGATTCCACTGTACTGCACGTGCACTACAGCTGAATTTGTTGACTATTTTAAACAGTTGATACTTCAGCTTCCTTGTGTATACACAGGCATCTAAATGCACGCACACACTCATTAAGAAAGGAGTGGGGGTTCCATGGAGAACCTACAAAAAATATAGATCTGCTTTATTCTGGAGTGTAACCCTTTGAACTGTTCCTGACTGTGCTAAATCTACTATAGATTCCAGACCCTGGGGAATATAGAGAGCCAGAAAAAAATTACCACCACCCTAATTTTTGGTAAGGCCAAAAAAAAAAATTGTCTGTTTAGGGTAACATGACCAAAAAAAGTAGGGTCGGTAGGTAGGTAGGTTGGTTTTTTTTTTTTTTTTTTTTTTTTTGTGTGTGTGTGTGTGTGTGTAAATGAAACGCCAAATGTCTCTTTTTAGCATTTTTACCTCTTTTTTTTCTTTTTTTTTTTTGAAATCAAAAAAAAGTTTTTGGGTCGGCGCCAAATCGATAGGGTCGGTCGGGTTACCCTAAACAGACAATTTTTTTTTTGTGGCCTAATAATGGAAGTAAAGATAGTTTTGTCAATCCATGCGATAGAAAAATGTTTTCATGCCAGTTATTGTTTGGGACTGCAAGAAGCGTTTGGTAAACTTCCATGACTACATTTCATTTCTTGGCACCAGATGATCTGGATGATATACGCTTTCAGTGGTCAACGCTGGCTTTTGTCGTGACATGATGATGATCTGGATGATATACGCTTGCAGTGGTCAACGCTGGCTTTTGTCGTGACATGATGATGATCTGGATGATATACGCTTTCAGTGGTCAACGGTGGCTTTTGTCGTGACATGATGATGATCTGGATGATATACGCTTGCAGTAGTCAACGGTGGCTTTTGTCGTGACATGATGATGATCTGGATGATATACGCTTGCAGTAGTCAACGCTGGCTTTTGTCGTGACATGATGATGATCTGGATGATATACGCTTGCAGTGGTCAACGCAGGCTTTTGTCGTGACATGATGATGATCTGGATGATATACGCTTGCAGTAGTCAACGGTGGCTTTTGTCGTGACATGATGATGATCTGGATGATATACGCTTGCAGTAGTCAACGCTGGCTTTTGTCGTGACATGATGATGATCTGGATGATATACGCTTGCAGTAGTCAACGCTGGCTTTTGTCGTGACATGATGATGATCTGGATGATATACGCTTTCAGTGGTCAACGCTGGCTTTTGTCGTGACATGATGATGATCTGGATGATATACGCTTGCAGTAGTCAGCGGTGGCTTTTGTCGTGACATGATGATGATCTGGATGATATACGCTTGCAGTAGTCAGCGGTGGCTTTTGTCGTGACATGATGATGATCTGGATGATATACGCTTGCAGTAGTCAGCGGTGGCTTTTGTCGTGACATGATGATGATCTGGATGATATACGCTTGCAGTAGTCAACGCTGGCTTTTGTCGTGACATGATGATGATCTGGATGATATACGCTTGCAGTAGTCAGCGGTGGCTTTTGTCGTGACATGATGATGATCTGGATGATATACGCTTGCAGTAGTCAACGCTGGCTTTTGTCGTGACATGATGATGATCTGGATGATATACGCTTGCAGTAGTCAACGATGGCTTTTGTCGTGACATGATGATTATCTAGATGTTCACTGTGCGTTTTTGCCTTGCAGTGTGAACCGCTGCCACCGTCAGATGGCCGAGATCGCAGTCAACGCCATCATGTCTGTGGCCGACTTGAAGCGGAAAGACGTGGACTTTGAACTGATCAAGGTTCAGGGCAAGGTCGGGGGGAAGCTGGAGGATACCATGTTGGTCAAGGGCGTCATTGTGGACAAGGACATGAGTCACCCACAGATGCCCAAGGTGAGTAAAGAGTGGAATTTGTTTGTGGTGAGCATTGCCTATCGGCTGTACAAAGCTGCACTGGCTTCCTCTAGAGCAAAAAGCTGGCATTTTTAACCATGTAAAAAGAAATTAATACTATCTATAAAAAATCTAAAAATCTAAAAATCTGGATTTTGAAAAGTTTCAGGATAGTTGTACATTGGTTCGACATTTGTGCTGTGAAACGTCTGTTTGCCATGTGGCAACTCGGATTGACACAACTGTATTTTGATTGCACATACTATATCATACCTTACAACTGCCTAGCCCTATGTGGTAGGTCTGGTTGCACCTTTTTCTGTAAAAGAACAAATGATATTGTCTAAATAGATTCCTGTAAATAAACTTTTTCTTGATGCAAAAAAATAAGCTGCTCATGTGTTGTGGTGATGGAGAAGACATTAGTTACTGCTTTGACATACAATGCTAAGATAGGCCAATTGGTACTATAACTAAGGACGGAAGAAAAAAAACACCACGTACACAAAAATGCTAAACGTCCATTTCTAAATTTTGCATGTTTACCTTTGCAGTGGGTGATTAGTGTGATTGGTATAACCATAACAGGTGGTGAAAGACGCTAAGATGGCCATCCTCACCTGTCCCTTTGAGCCACCCAAACCCAAGACCAAGCACAAGCTGGACATCACCTCTGTGGAGGACTACAAGAAACTGCGCGAATACGAACTCAAAACCTTTGAGAACATGGTGCAGAGTGTAAGTACAATGACTTTTTGCTTGGTGTTAGTGTATGTATTATGTGTGTGTATGACTTTTTGCTTGGTGTTAGTGTATGTATTATGTGTGTGTATGACTTTTTGCTTGGTGTTAGTGTATGTATTATGTGTGTGTATGACTTTTTGCTTGGTGTTAGTGTATGTATTATGAGACTGTGCCAAAAGGTCAGGTGTCATGTCTACTGTCCCGAATGACACACGATTGCTGACATTTCACCATTGCCAACAGAATAAACAAATAAGAAATAGGTAGAAAATGAATGTGAAAACTGACTTTAATTGTTGATCAGTATTTTCTATACCACTAACAAATAATCTACTTGCACATAGCTGTTTGGCAAATGTATGTTGCATGGGACACACTGACATGAAAGTGGAAGATGTTTTTCCCTCTAGAGAAACTACATATCAAGTTACACTTTTTGTGCTCTTCCATTCCAGTTGGCAATCAATTGTTAACGCATGTTATTAGAAAAAACGAAAACAGATTAGATAGAATGAAAAATGTACTGGTGATGTCATTTGGGACATACTGACATGAAAACGTCACCTTTTGGCACAGTCTCTTATGTATGTGTATGCATGCACACATGCGTTGCAAAGGGTGTGAATGGTCATGCTGTGGTTGTGACTTCAGCCTGAAAATGACAAGCGCATGTGGAATTTCTGCCCACTAGCTGGTAGTGCGCGTGGATCAGACAACATGCTATATAAACTGTTTCAGTCCAGAGTTTACCCTCTGTCGCCCACCTTTTGTGGGACGGCATGAAACGTGCTGGGACAGACTCCCTTCCTGCACCTGTGTGTGCACACCTTATTTTGCTGTCACAAAGTTTCAGCCCTTTTCTTGTTAGACAGCCCATATGACATACGGCAAGCACAATTTTTGACTCACCTGAGTAATGGGTGAGTCTTGGTATTCATCCGTGTCCGTCCGTGTGAACGGATCTGTCCGGTCGTGGACAAAAAACTTAAACGTTGAGGTTATCACAGCAGGGTCATGTTCGTTTCATATAAACTTTGTTGTTGAGGTTATCTCGGATGTTTTTGAAGCTAGAGCTTTGAAACTTTGCACACGTCTCCTGACTTTAGATCCATGTTTGTTTGAAGTCTTGCTAGTGGGGGGAAAGTGTCCATATTAATGCTTCGTAGTCAGATTATGATTGCCCAGTTTCGCTTGTGGACCAAAGTAATCTGTCTTTCTGAATTAATGGAGCCCCAGAACTTTGTCTGGAAGCTCCAAGTCTTTGAAAGATACAAGAGATTAGACTTAGAGTTAGAGACACAGTTTGTCTCACCATCTAGGATCTGGGCAGGCTTTTTTTTTTTTCAAGATAGCTGAGAAAGTTCAATGTTTCTTCGAAGTGCAGAGACGTCAAACTCAATGGTAATTGCGGCACTGTTGTATCTTTGTTATCCAAGTATGCCAGGACTTGCTCTGAAAATTGACTTTAGTAAGTAACTCCTCTGGGGAGTTGTCAACAGTCTCGGTCCCAAGACACGGCACGTTGACAGCGGTCATATTGATCTTTCATGCTTATGTTTCTTAATCTGCTCATGATGCATGAGTATGCACACCTGCCTATGTGTTTACAAATTACATGCCTCTGCAATTATTTGTGTTTTTAAAAAATGTGTTTGCAACTTTATCTAGAAAGTCTTCACTGCATGTGGAATTTCGGCCCACTAGCTGATAGTGCGCGTGGATCAGACAACATGCTATATAAACTGTTTCAGTCCAGAGTTTACCCTCTGTCGCTCACCTTTTGTGGGACGGCATGAAACGTGCTGGGACAGACTCTCTTCTTGCACCTGTGTCTCTTTCACCCTATCATTTTGTGTGTACGCTGATAATGTGTGTATGCACAAGGATATCTAAAGGGTCACCAGCATGCAAGACCCTCTATTCCTCCTCTTAACTTTATTCTGTTGGAAAGTTGCGGCCCTTTCTGTGTTGTATAGCAAGCGGAAATTGTTTTTGATAAAGTTGAGGTGTTTCTGTTATTGGAATCGCAAGTTGTTGGTTTCAGCTGTAACTGTAAGGGCAGCCATGTTGTGTGATATCATAGCATATTAGGACTCCCTCTAAATATAGACACAGGGAACCCTTCCGGGGAGTTATCACCATTCCATTACATCACGGCTTGACATGAGTCATATTGCCTTTTTATGTCAAATTATTAAAAAAAAAATCTGCTTATTCAAGTAATAGTGAATGTGTATGCACACGTGCATATTCCTTCAAATACCTCTGCAGGTAATTTTGCGTGTAAAATGATGTTGGTATGTTTGTAACTTTATCTAGAAAGTCTTCACTGCATGTGGAATTTCTGCCCACTAGCTGTTAGTGCGCGTGGATCAGACAACATGCTATATAAACTGTTTCAGTCCAGAGTTTACCCTCTGTCGCCCACCTTTTGTGGAACGGCATGAAACGTGCTGGGACAGACTCCCTTCTTGCATCTGTGTCTCTTTCACCCTATCATTTTGTGTGTACGCCCGTGTCACTGATAATGTATGTATGCACAAGCATATCTAAAGAGACGCCAGCATGCAAGACCCTCTATTCCTACTCTTGACTCGTTCTGTCGGAAAGTTGCGGCCCTTTCTGTGTTGTAGAGCAAGCGGAAATTGTTTTCAAGACAGTTGAGGTATTTCAGTTATGGGAATCCCAAGTTGTTGGTTTCAGCTGTAAAGGCAGCCATGTTGTGTGATATCACAGCATATTAGGACTGCCTCTAAATATAGACACAGGGAACCCTTCTGGGGAGTTGCCTCAATCCCAAAACACCACAGGTTTACAGCAGTCAAATTGCCCTTTCATGCTCAAGTTTTTAAAAAATCTACTTCAAGTAATTGTGCATGTTTATGCACATATGCCTATTCATTCACATTTCTCTGCAGGTAGATTTGCGTGTAAAGTAATGGTGATATGTTTGTAACTTTATCTAGAAAGTCTTCACTGCATGTGGAATTTCTGCCCACTAGCTGGTAGTGCGCGTGGATCAGACAACATGCTATATAAACTGTTTCAGTCCAGAGTTTGCCCTCTGTCGCCCACCTTTTGTGGAATGGCATGAAACGTGCTGGGACAGGTTCCCTTCTTGCAACTGTGTCAGTGTGTGTGTATAGCCCCGTCACTCCACTCACAATGTGTGTAGGCAATAGCATATAAAGAGACACCAGTTTGCAAGAAACCTCTGTTCGTCCTGATGACGCATGGTGTCGGAAAGTTATAGCCCTTTGTGTGTTGTACAGACCATATGAGGCAGAGCAAGCCTAAATTGTTTTGCAGAAAGTTGCGAGACTTGTGTATCTGTGAAGGAAATCCTGAATCATTGTATTGCATAGCTGCATAAAAACTCTGGTTCCCGCTGTAAACACGCTCATGTTGTGTGATATCATAGAATACTAGGACTCCCTCTAAAAATACACACGGGAAACCTTTCTGGGGAGTTGTCAATCCCAAGACATCAACGGTTGACAAGTCATATTCAATCAATCAATCAATATGAGGCTTATATCGTGCGTCTTCCGTGGGTACAGTTCTGAGCGCAGGGATTTTTTTATGCAATTTATATCGCGCACATATTCAAGGCGCAGGGATTTATTTATGCCGTGTGCGATGGAATTTTTTTTACACAATACATCACGCATTCACATCGGCCAGCAGATCGCAGCCATTTCGGCGCATATCCTACATTTCACGGCCTATTATTCCAGGTCACACGGGTATTTTGGTGGACATTTTTATTTATGCCTATACAATTTTGCCAGGAAAGACCCTTTTGTCAATCGTGGGATCTTTAACGTGCACACCCCAATGTAGTGTACACGAAGGGACCTCGGTTTTTCGTCTCATCCGAAAGACTAGCACTTGAACCCACCACCTAGGTTAGGAAAGGGGGGAGAAAATTGCTAACGCCCTGACCCAGGGTCGAACTCGCAACCTCTCGCTTCCGAGCGCAAGTGCGTTACCACTCGGCCACCCAGTCCCCTTTCATGCTGATGTTTTTTAATCTGCTTAAAGGCATACTAACGCACTCCCGTGTTTACAAAGTGTAGTTTGCCCACAATCGATGTCAAACGCACCATAAGACCATATAATGACGATACGTCACCATGCGCGGACCATAATACATGCATTACAGCTTGTTCTAGCCTCTGAAAAAGTGAGGATGTCAACAAAGCCGCGGTGTTCTCTCCCTTTCATCAACGTTACATGTGTTGCCAAATCTATAAATAGGATGATCCAGATCAAAATGAAAATTCAAATATCTCAACATTTAAGGGGTCCTAGACCACAATATTTTGCAGGGAACTTAATTTAGTCTGTCTCCAGCTGTTGGTAAAGCAATTAGCGTGTATAGTCATCGAGTACATATGGCTTTAAGTTATTGTGAATGCACACATGCCTGGATTCATTCACATGCCTCTGGAGGTAGTTTTGCGACTGTAAAATGATATTGATATGTTTGTAACTTTATCTAGACAGTCCTGACTGCATGTGGAATTTCTGCCCACTAGCTGGTAGTGCGCGTGGATCAGACAACATGCTATATAAACTGTTTCAGTCCAGAGTTTACCCTCTGTCACCCACCTTATGTGGGATGGCATGAAACATGCTGGGACAGGTTCTAGTTTATAGCTTGGTTTTATAATACTGTCAGATATCGGGCACTCTACCTTTTGGGTGTGTTTTCTGTTTGTGCATAAGTTGAACAAATGTGCAAAATGCAAACTAAAGTTTACAGCTAAGAAATCATGATCACACGACCTGCTAGAAGTTTGACAAATTGTGATGCATGTCGAACTTCCACGCTGATCTTTCTGACTGTGTGGTTAAAGTACATGCTAGAGTAACTTCACTCTCAACCTCTGTCAGCTGTTGTTGGTATGGCTGTCACCCTGAACAGAGTGATACAACACTTCCCTGTGATCTGTGTCTGATTTGAAGGGTATCACAAACTTGCAAGTCTTATCAGTTAAGAAATTGCTTCTTCAGTTCAAACTTATATCTTGAAATATTGGAAAAATAGTGCAGATTTTATCATAAGCTTGGTGAAACGTGTTTTGAATAGGTAAATCTGAGGAATTCCTGATCCCACAAACTGTATGGCAAAAAATCATCTTGATGCATGTCGAACTTCCACGCTGATCTTTTTGACTGTGTGGTTAAAGTACATGCTAGAGTAACTTCACTCTCAACCTCTGTCAGCTGTTGGTATGGCTGTCACCCTGAACAGAGTGATACAGTAAACACTTTCCTGTGAGTGAGCTTCTGTTATTCTTCCTGCGTTCCTTGGGGGCTTGTGAAAGTTATAGTTCTGCGTTTACACATGGTCTGTTGCACTGATTGCGTTTACACATGGTCTGTTGCACTGATTGCGTTTACAAAAAATGGTTTTACATTATTGAGTCACTTGAGAAAAAGTGACTATGTAATCGGTCAGTGTTAGTCTGTCCGGCCGGCCGGCCGGCCGGCCGGCCGGCCGTAGACACCACCTTAACGTTGGACTTTTCTCGGAAACTATCAAAGCGATCGGGCTCATATTTTGTTTAGTCGTGACCTCCAATGACCTCTACACTTTAACGATGGTTTCGTTGACCTTTGACCTTTTTCAAGGTCACAGGTCAGCGTCAAAGGAAAAATTAGACATTTTATATCTTTGACAAAGTTCATCGGATGTGATTGAAACTTTGTAGGATTATTCTTTACATCAAAGTATTTACATCTGTAGCCTTTTACGAACGTTATCAGAAAAACAAGGGAGATAACTAGCCTTTTCTGTTCGGCAACACACAACTTAACGTTGGGCTTTTCTCGGAAACTATAAAAGTGACCGGGCTCAAATTTTATGTGAACGTGACTCATTGTGTTGTGAATAGCAATTTCTTCCTGTCCATCTGATGCCTCATATAATATTCAGAACTGCGAAAGTGACTCGATCGAGCGTTTGCTCTTCTTGTTTTCGATGTATTCTTCTTGCCTTTCAGTTCTGTGTTCAGCCGAATGACAGTCAATTTCATGCGCAGGATGATATAAATCTGGCTTGCTTTCTATCCACTTGTAAGATTTAACAAGGATGGTTAGGTAGTGAAGGAATTCTGGATGCTAAATTCTTAGTTACTTTATGTTTACATTTTCTTAACGCTCTTTTGTTGGCCGCTGTCTTTTCCTACCCCCCGCGGGTTAGGGGGAAGAATTTACCCGATGCTCCCCAGCATGTCGTAAGAGGCGACTAACGGATTCTGTTTCTCCTTTTACCCTTGTTAAGTGTTTTTTGTATAGAATTTAGTCAATTTTTGTAAAGATTTTAGTCAAGCAGTATGTAAGAAATGTTAAGTCCTTTGTACTGGAAACTTGCATTCTCCCAGTAAGGTAATATATTGTACTATGTTGCAAGCCCCTGGAGCAAATTTTTGATTAGTGCTTTTGTGAACAAGAAACAATTGACAAGTGGCTCTATCCCATCTCCCCCTTTCCCCGTCGCGATATAACCTTCGTGGTTGAAAACGACGTTAAACACCAAATAAAGAAAGAAAGCTGTCTTTTCCTGATTGTTTCTATTTAACGGTTGTTTGATAAGCGTTTCTTAGGTCAACATTGGGTGTGAAGATACTGTTGGTTTAATATCATATGTCTGCTTGTTGTTTACAGGTGAAAGACAAGGGAGCTAACCTGGTGATCTGTCAGTGGGGATTTGATGACGAAGCCAACCACTTGTTGCTGCAGAAAGAGCTGCCTGCTGTCAGATGGGTTGGAGGCCCTGAAATCGAGGTCAGTCGAAAGTTGTTTTTTTTGCCTTGTGCTTCTTTCTTCAGGTATTTATTCATTTTAACCTTCGTGGTTGAAAACGACGTTAAACATCAAATAAAGTAAAGAAATTTATTAATTTATTTATAATATTTTTGTTTATTCACCTTTTTTGATTTTTGCATGAGGCCCCTTCACATTCCACAGAAGTGATGCAGAAGACTTTTTGGGGGATTTCTTCTTCTTCTTCTTCAGCGTTCCAGAATTGTCTGGTTACGTGTGAGCTCGTTTGCCTATTTGGGTTCCCCACACTATACTCTGAGAGCATAGTCAGCTTCACTCCGTTTTCGTTGAGTAGGCATGCTGGGTATTTTCGTGTTTCCATAACCCACCGAACTCTGACATGGACTACAGGATCTTTTCCGTGCGCATTTGGTCTTGTGCTTGCGTGTACACACGAAGGGGGTTAAGTCACTAGCAGGTCTGCACATAAGTTGACCTGGGAGATCAGAAAAATCTCCACTCTTAGCCCACCAGGCGGCAGCGACCGGGATTCGGACTCCCGACCTCCCGATTAGGAGGCCGACGTCTTACCACCACGCCACTGCGCCCGTCTTGGGGGATTTAAGGGCAGACCGGGTAGGCAAAATGAGTTATTTTTGGTCTCATACACCTTTTTTGGGTTGTTGCATTTTTCACACCTTTGAACATCCTGGAATGCATTCAATAATCTGCTTTTGTCATTTTAGACATGTATTCATGTAAATAAAACCATTTTCAAACCGATGTTTTGTTGTTTTTGTCTGTTTTATCAAAAAAATCGAAAAAATGGTCTACTTTGGATACTCCGTGCTGGTAAATGTGCGCACATGACATGACCCTTCGCTGTTCAAACTGTGTGGAAATTTCCGTTCTTCAAGATGACGTCATCACCGTTGGGGAATTTCCGTTGACATAGGCACAAAGAGAGAGAATCCGTTCCAACCGAAACCCCGGAATTAATATATGCAAATATATGTAGGTCAAAGGCATTTGGCGCAAGCGCAGTAGACAACTTATCAGTCCCCCGGTGTCAACAAATCCATGACTTTTTCACCGATTCAGCAGCATTTTTCAAAGTTTTGAGCTGCGGAGAACAACCCTAACATTGGAAATGTTCGGCATACTGGCAAGAAATATCAGAGAAAGATGAACCAGCAGCAGCGAACAGTAGAAGGAAGTAACAACACTCCGAAATGAACCAACATGATCGAATTGAAGCAGACGACATTCTAAGATTCTTGACTCGACGAGGTGGGTTTTGCTTCTTTCTCTTTTCGATCTTGTTTGTTTGACAACGTGATTTATTGCACATTGTTATGTTGTTGTTGTTGTAAGAATGTGTTAGGGTTTGCAGGTAAATGATAAACAGTTTGTGTCTGAAGTATTTTGCGGGTTTCTTGATCCAATTTACTGACCATGCCGCCGCGCCGCACCCCCCCCCCCCCCCCCCCCTCGATCATCTCTGTGATATCGTCTTCACAACCCTTATTTTATTGTTCTTCGCTGGTCAGTCCTTGAGAGCTTACTATGGTGTAACATGTCATCATTATTCTTTGTCTGGGGTCAAACTGAGAAGCAGCATCTGAGCGATGTACGACTGACACAGTTTCTGTTTCTGGTCATTGACCGTAGGAAAATAAGTACCCTACTAGAGAGCGTTCTCTAATTCTAAAGGATTGGTTTACACCAGCATGGCTGACCAACCTATCATTGACAGCAATATTGTTGTCAAATCTTTTCCATTAACTAAGGAATAAAAAAATAGATCCAATTTACTTCACCAAAGAAAAAAAAAGAGTTAAACTAAAGGACTGGGGATGCAACTCATCATCATGAATCAAAAGCATAAAGATCACCTGCAAACAGTGCTAGGTTTAGGAAATCTGAAAATGTATACACACACACAGAACACACACACACACACACAAAACAGACAACAGACAAGAAACAAGCAAATACATAGCAAGTGTGATGAAATAAATTAATTTTAAAAGAAAAATATGAAAAGAAAGAAAGAAAGAAAGAAAATAATTCAGCTAGTTTCAGTATTAGTTCCTGTGTGTATGTGATTGTGTGGTTACTCAAATCCCATAGTAAACTTGACATGTACATTTTGTGATAGGGGCCGGTATGTATATATGGGATAACCTTCTGTGAGGTTTAGTGTGTGACAGGGTGAGAATGCTTTGATTTCTTTTGCTTTTTTGTGGCTGCTTTTATTTTCAATCATTTATCATTATATATATTAAAACATACACTTTTTTGTCATTAAGTTGTGTGTGTTTGGGTATTAATAAGTAGTGCAAATCCACATGTAATGAGTATGAGTCACTGTTAAATTAATGAATGTCTTTTGTGTGTGTGTGTGTGTTCGTCAACCGACATATGTGGGTACGAGCCGCTGAGGTGGTTGTAAGAAAACCCGCCTGGTTCAGTGGTTGGGGGCTGATTGGGATTTCTGATTTACCGGCCTAGCCAAAAAGTTGAGGTACACCCCATGTAACATGGTCATTTGCAAAATAAAGTACAAGCACTTGTTGACGTTTATATTGAGTCTTAAAATTTGCAGCTTATTACAAACAAAAACCATGGACAGTTGTATCAAATATTAAATCAGTGTTTGTGTATTTATTAGGTTGGAGCAAGGGGAGAGCCAGTCCTCCTGTGGTGGCAGCGAGGAGAAAGATTGACCTGATGGAAAAGTTTGCTAAACCGGAACTACCCTCTTCCACAGCAGAAACATCAGCTTTGCCATCTTCTGACCAACCATAAGAAGATACAGATACTTTGCCATCTTCTGACCCATCACAAGCAGATATGGATACTGGTACTGTGCAACGTCACTCCGCTGACATGTGTTGGGCTTTTGTCAACATTGATCAGCTCAATCTATTGCTGAAAGGTCTATATCCTGTACTGAATGCTTGTCTGATAGCAGTCTGATTATGAAAGAAGGTGATGCATCACCCCAAGGATTTGCACAGGCCCTGCATCTGGAGTGCATATGAGTGTCCATTCAAGTCTGCAGTTGTTTACTCTTCTCCCGGTGTTTGCAACGCTTCGGGTGGTAAAGTTGCATTTAAAATAATCCGCGTATGACCATGTTGGTACATGGAAAGGGACATTCAGCTTTACAGAAATTTGCTGCAGTGTTAGGATTGAGCACAGAAATACTGTAATTAAAATGTTGCAACTTTTGAATGGCTTGATAGCTTTGTTCCATTTGTGTATATATAATTATGTAATGTTGTTGATGATTTTGTGAAGCATCATTTCTATGCAATGGAATAAGAAATCAGTGCATCCGTTGGGTTTTTATGAGTCTGACAGTTTGGTTCTGATCAATATTTTCATATCAGCACAAACACAGATAATTGACTTTTTTAATGTTTTCATATGATTTTTTTTTAAATAAAAAAAATCTGATAATTTGATTATCAAATCATTTCCCCTTCATAGTTAAAGTGTTATTCTGGTTAAAAAAACCACCCCATTAATTCAAGCTCTACTGTGGTACTAGTTTACCGGGGTACTAGTGAGACTCTTTTACATGCTGTTTTCTCTACATGTAATTTGAGACAAAATGTGGTAATTAAAATGTTGTAACTTTTGAATGGCTAAATGGATTTGTTCCAATTTTGTATATGTTGTTTATGATTTGTGAAGCACCATTTCTGTGCATGGAATAAGAATACAGTGGATTCCTTGTGTTTTTATGAGTCCGACAGTTTCGTTTTGATTCATATCTGCACTAACATAGATGAGACTGTGCCAAAAGGTGACGTTTTCATGTCAGTATGTCCCAAATGACATCACCAGTACATTTTTCATTCTATCTAATCTGTTTTCGTTCTATTTTTTCTAATAACATGCGTTAACAATTGATTGCCAACTGGAATGGAAGAGCACAAAAAGTGTAACTTGATATGTAGTTTCTCTAGAGGGAAAAACATCTTCCACTTTCATGTCAGTGTGTCCCATGCAACATACATTTGCCAAACAGCTATGTGCAAGTAGATTATTTGTTAGTGGTATAGAAAATACTGATCAACAATTAAAGTCAGTTTTCACATTCATTTTCTACCTATTTCTTATTTGTTTATTCTGTTGGCAATGGTGAAATGTCAGCAATCGTGTGTCATTCGGGACAGTAGACATGACACCTGACCTTTTGGCACAGTCTCAGATGAGTTTTCAAATGATTTTTTTTAAAAAGTCTGGATAGTTTGATCGTCAAATCATTTCCCCATCATAGTAAAGTGGTTATTCTTATAAAAACATATCAATTCAGGCTGCACTGTGCTACTAGTTTGAGGTACTGGTTGGAATCTTTCAAATGCTGTTTTCTCTGAATGTAATTTTCAGACAAACATCTGTAATTAAAATGTTGCAACTTTTGAATGGCTTGATGGATTTGTTTCATTTTTGTTTATGTTGTTTATGATTTGTAAAGCGTCAGTTTTGTGTATGGAATAAGAGTTAAGTGCATTGGTTGGGTTTTTATGAGTCTGACAGTTTGGTTCTGATTCATGTTTTCATATCGGTACAAACAAAGATGGCTGTTTTCATATGATGTATATAAAAAAAATCCTGATAATTTGATTGTCAAATCCTTTTCCCTACATAGTAAAGTGGTCATTCTGATAAAAACATATGAATTCAGGGTGCACTGTGCTACTGGTTTTTTTATGTACTGGTTCAAATCTTTAAAATGCTGTTTTCTCTGAATGTAATTTTCAGACAAAACGCTACAATTAAAATGTTGCAACTTTTGAAAGGCTTGATGGATTTGTTCAGTTTTTGTATATGTTGTTTATGAGTTGTACAGCATCAGTTCTGTGTCCCGCAGTGGGGCACTGCGGTTATGAAATTAAAGGCCCCTCCTGTTTTTGGAACCGCAGGAGCTTTCTAGTTTGCTGTTAGGTAGATTTTTGGTTCCTCTTTCCTGTCATGCTCTCTTTTTCTTCATGAATTCTTTTCTTTTTTCTGCCTTCTTGCTCATTCACCTGTATTTTTTCCAAAAATCTCTTCTCTTGCCGCTTGTCTCGCGATTCATGTATAGTTTAATCTGTTAGTGTTCTGATGTAAGTCCAGCAGTAGATAGGTTAAGCCTATTTTAACATACTGGAAACTGGTAATCTTCCAGTAGGTATTAATTTAGTTTTACTAAAGCCTGCTGGGACACAAGTAATGGGTTAGTGCATTTGTAAACAGGAATCGCTTGACAAGTGGCCCCCTTCATCCCCCCCTTCCTCGTCCTGATATGGCTCTGCGTAGTCGGCTGGACGTTAAGCAACAAATAAACAAAAAAAATCAGTTCTGTGTATGGAATAAGAGTTCAGTGCATTGGTTGGGTTTTTATGAGTCTGACAGTTAGGATTTCATGTATTTTTCTTATCAGAACTGAACCGGTAACTGAAAATGCTAAATTAAAATAATATATTGCTTAGAAATGCTTTTCGATACACAGAATTATTAAACACACACATATTGCTGCAAAGAAGAAAAATTGGATCAAAACATGCACTGGTTCACAAACTGCAACATTTTAAAAAAAGCACATTTTATAACGTTTTTCTCACATTTTGGTGAATAAAACCCCCCAAAATTGCTTTGCACTCAAAATTTAAAATGGTTTCCCTTAATTAGGTTATTCTGCTTGCAAAAATCAAACAAGCAGCAAGCTGTTTCCAAAATAAAATAAAAAAGTGCTTGCCTACCCTGTCCCCCCTTAAAACAAGTGGAACTGTTTAAAAGAAATATTTATCTGAAGAATAAAGTAGGGATATTAAACTAACTCACTGTTTGATTTAAGTCATCCTGTTTTAAGTCATCCTGACGTGTTTTACACATGTCCATGATTATTTCAATTAGTGTGACAATCAGGCCTTGCCCTGTACCCCTAGACAAACCAAGCCTATGCTCAACTTTTCAACCACTTCCATTTCAATAATTTTACTTACTGAGTGTCTTTTTGTTCTTGCAGCTGATCGCCATCGCTACAGGTGGCCGCATCGTCCCTCGCTTTGAGGAGCTGACCACAGAGAAGCTCGGCAAGGCTGGTATCGTTCGGGAGCTGACCTTTGGAACCACCAAGGAACGCATGTTGGTGATCGAAGAATGCAAGAACACACGTGCTGTCACCCTTTTGATCAGGGGAGGCAACAAGATGGTATGTCTTGGCTGGGGTTAAACATTTTTGTCATCATTTTCACGAGTTTTCATTCACAAACACCTGGGAAATAAATCTCATGTTCCCCATGCAATAAATTGAGGTGGTGAATGGGTTTGAGCTTTCAGGTGAAACGTGGATTGTCAAAGTAAAAGCCAATCAGGCTGATTGTTTGATGTGTGGAACCATCGCGGCTTTGGATTTGTGTTTCCGAGGACAACGATTGTAAGCATTCACTCTCAAAGACCCAATCAATGTTGATAATTACCGCGGCGACTCATTGTCAATTTGCAACTTATCTCTGTTATCGCAAAATCAACAACGAAAAGTCATAAACACTTAAAAAGAAAAGAAATATGCTCAACACTTACTGAACTCACAGGTATGATCGCAGCTCTGTACATTTTCAGACTGGAAGTAAAGCGTTAACAAGCTACGTTTGACGTCACATACAAGTTTGACGTGTTATCTCGTGCTACTGTGACGATGCTTTGTGGCCCGGAGTTGGATTCTAAAAATTCGTCTCCCTGTGGGTTATTGTGCATTTTGTTGCACAACCAAAATGATGACAAAAACGATGTTTGGTGGCTTGTTGTCAGACCAGCATTTTGTTGTTGGTCCTCGGGAAGCATATCGCCTTTTGTCTCATATTTATCAACCGCGGCCTTCGGCCTTGGTTGATCAAGATGAAACAAAAGATGATATGGTCCCCTTGGACCAACAAAAAAGCTGGTCTGTCAACAAGCCACCAAACATCTTATAATGTTGAACTTGATTGTAGTTCTTTCACGTATTGTTAGCTGTTACTTTTTTTTTTATATATACAGGTTATCTTTCGCGTTTAGTTTTCTGTCGAGAATTTTGTTGTTGACATAGATTAATGAAAATGATAGCAGAAGCTGGGCAGAATATTTCTTCATTTATTTCACCGTGAACGTGCATATCAACCAGAAAAAAAGCAGTTTTCACAAGAATTTTTGTTGTAGTTTTATTAGTGGGCTGTTATTGTTTTGTTTTGTTCTTTATCCTTAGTTTGTTATATTTAAAAACTGTCTGCATGTGGAATTTCTGCCCACTAGCTGGTAGTGCGCGTGGATCAGACAACATGCTATATAAACTATTTTAGTCCTTTTGTGGGACGGCATGAAACGTGCTGGGACAGACTCCCTTGTTGCACCTGTGTGTACACACCTAGTTTTGCTGTGTCAGTGTGTGTGTACACACCTTGTTTTGCTGTGTCAGTGTGTGTGTACACACCTTGCTTTGCTGTGTCAGTGTGTGTGTATACACCTTGCTTTGCTGTGTCAGTGTGTGTGTATACACCTTGCTTTGCTGTGTCAGTGTGTGTGTATACACCTAGTTTTGCTGTGTCAGTGTGTGTGTATACACCTTGCTTTGCTGTGTCAGTGTGTGTGTATACACCTTGCTTTGCTGTGTCAGTGTGTGTGTATACACCTTGCTTTGCTGTGTCAGTGTGTGTGTATACACCTTGCTTTGCTGTGTCAGTGTGTGTGTATACACCTAGTTTTGCTGTGTCAGTGTGTGTGTATACACCTTGCTTTGCTGTGTCAGTGTGTGTGTATACACCTTGCTTTGCTGTGTCAGTGTGTGTGTATACACCTTGCTTTGCTGTGTCAGTGTGTGTGTATACACCTTGCTTTGCTGTGTCAGTGTGTGTGTATACACCTAGTTTTGCTGTGTCAGTGTGTGTGTATACACCTTGCTTTGCTGTGTCAGTGTGTGTGTATACACCTTGCTTTGCTGTGTCAGTGTGTGTGTATACACCTAGTTTTGCTGTGTCAGTGTGTGTGTATACACCTTGCTTTGCTGTGTCAGTGTGTGTGTATACACCTTGCTTTGCTGTGTCAGTGTGTGTGTATACACCTTGCTTTGCTGTGTCAGTGTGTGTGTATACACCTTGCTTTGCTGTGTCAGTGTGTGTGTATACACCTTGCTTTGCTGTGTCAGTGTGTGTGTATACACCTTGCTTTGCTGTGTCAGTGTGTGTGTATACACCTTGCTTTGCTGTGTCAGTGTGTGTGTATACACCTTGCTTTGCTGTGTCAGTGTGTGTGTATACACCTTGCTTTGCTGTGTCAGTGTGTGTGTATACACCTTGCTTTGCTGTGTCAGTGTGTGTGTATACACCTTGCTTTGCTGTGTCAGTGTGTGTGTATACACCTTGTTTTGCTGTGTCAGTGTGTGTGTACACACCTTGCTTTGCTGTGTCAGTGTGTGTGTATACACCTTGCTTTGCTGTGTCAGTGTGTGTGTATACACCTTGCTTTGCTGTGTCAGTGTGTGTGTATACACCTTGCTTTGCTGTGTCAGTGTGTGTGTATACACCTAGTTTTGCTGTGTCAGTGTGTGTGTATACACCTTGCTTTGCTGTGTCAGTGTGTGTGTATACACCTTGCTTTGCTGTGTCAGTGTGTGTGTATACACCTTGCTTTGCTGTGTCAGTGTGTGTGTATACACCTAGTTTTGCTGTGTCAGTGTGTGTGTACACACCTTGTTTTGCTGTGTCAGTGTGTGTGTACACACCTAGTTTTGCTGTGTCAGTGTGTGTGTATACACCTTGCTTTGCTGTGTCAGTGTGTGTGTATACACCTTGCTTTGCTGTGTCAGTGTGTGTGTATACACCTAGTTTTGCTGTGTCAGTGTGTGTGTATACACCTTGCTTTGCTGTGTCAGTGTGTGTGTATACACCTTGCTTTGCTGTGTCAGTGTGTGTATACACCTTGCTTTGCTGTGTCAGTGTGTGTGTATACACCTTGCTTTGCTGTGTCAGTGTGTGTGTATACACCTTGCTTTGCTGTGTCAGTGTGTGTGTATACACCTCTGTTACTTGAGTCACTGTTTGTATAAGCAATACAAGCGAGTAAGCAAAATTTGAAAAATGTATGTACTTATGAAGTACGGTTTAAACAATTTGAGATTCTTAATCTCGGGGTATCAAAAGCTTTGAAGTTTGTGCAGTATATAGGAATCAAGATTCTTTTTGTAGTATCCCAGTCATGCTATAATGTTGTCTTTTGCTTTCAGATTGTTGAGGAAGCCAAGCGTAGCCTTCACGACGCTCTGTGCGTGATCCGTAACCTGGTGCGTGATGGGCGTGTGGTGTATGGCGGGGGAGCCCCAGAGATTGCTGCCTCCCTGGCTGTGGCCGAGGCTGCTGATAAGGTGAGAGATGAAAGACTAAAGTGTGCGCTGACAAGCAGAATTTCTGTGTGCACGGACTGTGAAACTTTGCTAGAAAACCTACCCCCTCGCGTGGAAAGTTCTTTTACTTGGGGCCCTTGTGTCCCTAGTTTCATCGGTGTCTGCTTTGAAGGCTATCTCACAGTTCCAAGTGTATCAGTTAAGAAATTGCTACTTTACTTCAAACTTTGATCTTGCCAGATTGGAAAAATAGTGCAGATATTATCATAAGGTTGGTGAAAAGTGTTTTGAATAGGTAAATCTGAGGAATTCCTGATCCCACAAACTGTATGGCACAAATTTATTTTGATGCATGTCGAACTTCCACGCTTATCTTTCTGACTGTGTGGTTAAAGTACATGCTAAAGTGACTTCACTCTCAACCTCTGTCAGCTGTTGTTGTTAGTATGGCTGTCACCCTGAACAGAGTGATACAACACTTTATATGAATTGTTTGAACCTCCAAAACTGTGGTTCAGAATTAGTCCTTTATGACAAGGCAGTTAAAATTCCAGCAGTTTGGTGACTAGTCTTGAAGGTAATAAAGTGCCTGAATCAAAGAAGAGAAGAGTTTTGGCCCAGAAAAAATTGTCAACAGGGGTTTCATAGCCTGCTCATAATTCACACATGCCCATGTGCTCCTTTTGGTCTTGTGCAAAAACGTATCATTTGTTTGGAGAAACTCATTTCTAGACTCTTCTGCAAATTTACACCTCATGTGAGTTGTGTTCTGTCTCCCAGACCTGTTTACCAGTACGATTTGGGCGTATTTTGTACGCCAAATTATTATCGGTACGCAAATACGCGACACACGCACAAAATACCCATAAGAAAGAGTCTAGAATATGTTTTCCGGTGTTGGTGTGCTTATTACGGAATGGTACAACTGATACCGGTTTTGGTCGAAGGGAGATAACCATGACAGCGAGTCTTCAGCTGTGGAAACCTTGTTCAGTTGTTGGCACGTGCGATCGTCTGGACAATCGTGGCAAAATGAAGCGTTAAAAATGTGTCAGTTTTGGATGACTGTACCAAGTCTAAACAGCAGAAGCAGCAGATTTTCTTGGAGAAATATAAGAAAGAGCCAGGAATTGTGGAGTCTACTATGGGAAAAAGTCATGCACACTGCAAGTATTGTAAATCAGATTTCTCCGTTGCCCATGCTGGGAAATATGACATCGAACAACACTGCATTTCCAAAACTCACCTGGACAAGGTTGCTGCAAAGAAATCCGCTGAAAGCTGCCAAGGAATTATGAAGTTCATTCCCGCAAAGCAAATCCTGCCAGAAGAAAAGGCTGTAGTCCGTGCTGAAGCAATGTTTTCTGAGATGATTGTAAAAATGAACTTGCCACTGTCAGTCAACCTCAGATGTTATTTCATGAACTTCATCTTTTCATTATCAATCTGTTTGGAAGACACTGGTTATAATGCTATAAACTGACAGGTAAATAAAATTGTTTTATCCCTGTTGTATTGGAAGGAGTTAAATTCTGAAGGTGTTCACAAGACATGCTATTCTTACACAAGCACGTTTGCACCCACACGTACATTTTCCCTAGCCCATATGGCTTTGCTTGCAAAGTACACCAACTTTTTGAAAAATACACTCAACTTTTTGGGAAAGTACTCTTGCCTCGGGTTTAGGGTAAACAGGTCTGGTCTTCAGATCTCCATACTGGAACAGTATAACTTTAGATTTTGTTTTTTTAATGTATTCGGAAAAATTCTTTTCAAGACTCTTCTGCAAGTTTACTCTTCATGTGAACTGTGTTGTTTCTTCAGATCGCCACACTGGAACAGTATGCTGTACGTGCGTTCTCTGAAGCTCTGGAAGCGGTGCCCCTGGCCCTGGCTGAGAACAGCGGTCTGGCGCCCATCCAGACACTGGCCGAGGTCAAATCCAGACAGGTCAAGGAGAAGAACCCCCGTCTGGGCATTGACTGTCTCCTCAAGGGAACCAATGGTGAGTTGATGTCCACAGCTTTAGCTTTTGATTTTTGTGGTTTCAGAGCTGACTTTAGTAGCAACTGCTGGTGATCTTTGTTCGATTTTATTTTGTAATTCTTTGGGCTCATGTAGACAAGTGGATACTGTGGGGTCTTTGGTTTTCTGTTTTGAGAAGTCTGGTTTATACAGTGGAACCCCCATTAAATTATATATTCTTACCCCAATTCTCATCAATGCATTGACTTCAATCTCACATGCTAGATGTCGAAAAACTACTCAATTAAATTACATATTCTTCAGGGTTCGACACTAGCGGGGGCGGGGGGCGGAACGCCCCAGAGTTTTGTGTTCCGCCCCAAACATTGCCGAAGCTTGGGGCCCACTCCGCCCCAGGATAAATTCCAACAATGACAAACCGAAAATTCTAATGCCAGAGCCAATCACTAAAAATCGCCAGTCAAAGTCGTCACTGAAATTTGCGTTACGATCAATGCCGCAGTCAAGAAAAAAAAACATTGAAATCGTCGAAGGACAATGCCGCAAGGGAAATAACTCCCAGATTGCGCTCTTTAGCGTGAGAGATAAGTATCGCCTTCAAATGCCAAACGCAAAATGTGGCAACATATCCCTGGTGTAAAAAAAACATGGAAATGAAGATGAAGAACAGGGTGGAGAGAAACGAAACAAGTCGCGTAAGGCGAAAATACAACATTTAGTCAAGTAGCTGTCGAACTCACAGAATGAAACTGAACGCAATGCCATTTTTCAGCAAGACCGTATACTCGTAGCATCGTCAGTCCACCGCTCATGGCAAAGGCAGTGAAATTGACAAGAAGAGCGGGGTAGTAGTTGCGCTAAGAAGGATAGCACGCTTTTCTGTACCTCTCTTTGTTTTAACTTTCTGAGCGTGTTTTTAATCCAAACATATATCTATATGTTTTTGGAATCAGGAACCGACAAGGAATAAGATGAAAGTGTTTTTAAATTGATTTCGACAATTTAATTTTGATAATAATTTTTATATATTTAATTTTCAGAGCTTGTTTTTAATCCAAATATAACATATTTATATGTTTTTGGAATCAGAAAATGATGGAGAATAAGATGAACGTAAATGTGGATCGTTTTATAATTTTTTTTTTTTTTACAATTTTCAGATTTTTAATGACCAAAGTCATTAATTAATTTTTAAGCCACCAAGCTGAAATGCAATACCGAAGTCCGGGCTTTGTCGAAGATTACTTGACCAAAATTTCAACCAATTTGGTTGAAAAATGAGGGCGTGACAGTGCCGCCTCAACTTTCACGAAAAGCCGGATATGACGTCATCAAAGACATTTATAAAAAAAATGAAAAAAAGGTTCGGGGATTTCATACCCAGGAACTCTCATGTCAAATTTCATAAAGATCGGTCCAGTAGTTTAGTCTGAATCGCTCTACACACACACACAGACAGACACACACACGCACATACACCACGACCCTCGTCTCGATTCCCCCCTCTACGTTAAAACATTTAGTCAAAACTTGACTGTAAAAAGGAGACCGATGCAGCCAAAAGCGCGAAGCGCTGTCGTAATTTCAATGTCACAAAATGGTTGAAAGAATGTGTACGATGAAGAAAAACAGACAATGCATTGCCGCACGTGAATACTGAGAGTGGGCCCCAGATTTTTGTTTTCCGCCCCAGCAATTTCCATCTCTGGGGCCAGTGTGGCCCCAGGCCAAATAAGTTAGTGTCGACCCCTGTTCTGACCCAACTCGCATAGATAGCAATAACTTCGTTTGGTTGCTAAGACATTGAAGCACTCTTACATGGTAACATGGGGAGATAACTCAATCAAAAACCACATGCCATATAAGGCATAGTCCGTGGTGGTTATCTCCCCTACCGGTGTACTGCGCATGCGCAGGATGTATACCGGTGACACTCATTCCTTTTCCTTCAACGCACGGCGCTGGACGTGTTTGAAGTGCTCTGGCTTTTCTTTAGCCATTGGTCTTTACTTGTGTGAAGACCATCGAATCTCAGTAACGTTGTTTCATCTTTCTTCCCTTCTTCATGAATTGGTGAGAGATTTTATTTTTCTTATTGAGAGAATTTTCTTAGGCTATTTGAGCGTTTTGCATCTTGTTGTTGTTGGTTCATTTTTGATTCAAAATGGCTGACAAGCAGAAAGATAAAGAGAAGGTTCGGAGTTCTGCCAAGCAGGTTAGCTCTCCAGGGTCTCACTCAGGCAAAGCGGGCAAAACTAAAGCTAAGGCGGCTACGGCCACAACTATTCGTAGTTCTCAGAAAAATTCTCTTAGTGAGAATTCGTCCATTGTTAGTGTTCTCAACCCGGAGACTCAAGAACCTTTTTTTCTACTGACAAATCATTTTCGGAGAAGGTTCAGGCTCCTCAAGCCGAGCAATCTTTGAGCAAAGCCGATTTACTGGCTATTTTGTCTTCTTTCAAGACAGAGGTTTATGACATGTTAGCAAACCAACAGTGGTGTTGGAATCGTCGTCAGGAACTCCTTTCGACAAATTTTTGTCTGATTCTCAGACAACAGCACCTCCTGAGTAGTTTTTTGACATCTAGCATGTGAGATTGAAGTCAATGCATTTATGAGAATTGGGTAAGTATATTAATCAAATGAAAATTTACTATTGAAATTTTCCATTTATGACCTCCACAAATCTGAGAAAATCAGGTCTTAAAAAGGGGCTAAATTTGCACAGGTTATGAACTGGAAATGTGAACAGTCATGGTCTTAAAAGGGTGCTAAATTTGCACAGGTTATGAACTGGAAATGTGAACAATCACAGTCTTAAAAAGGGGCTAAATTTGCACAGGTTATGAACAGGAAATGTGAACAATCACGGTCTTAAAAAGGGCTAAATTTGCAGAGGTTATGAAGAGGAAATGTGAACAATCACGGTCTTAAAAAGGGCTAAATTTGCAGAGGTTATGAAGAGGAAATGTGAACAGTCACGGTCTTAAAAAGGTGCTAAATTTGCACAGGTTATGAACTGGAAATGTGAACAATCACAGTCTTAAAAAGGGGCTAAATTTGCACAGGTTATGAACAGAAAATGTGAACAATCACGGTCTTAAAAAGGGCTAAATTTGCACAGGTTATGAAGAGGAAATGTGAACAATCACGGTCTTAAAAAGGGGGAAGTCTTAACTTCAATTGGGGGGTCTTAAAAAGGGGGAAGTCTTAACTTCAATTGGGGGGTCTTAAAAAGGGGGAAGTCTTAACTTCAATTGGGGGGTCTTAAAAATGGTTGGGGTTCCACTGTACTGTGACATGTATTGTAGTTACAGTTGCTGAGTTTGTGTTACGGCTGGTGTGAAAGTGGTCGTGAGTAAGGCACTGCTCACTGCTGTCTGTTAGAAACCAGACTGTTAGGCTTCATCAAGTAATGTAGAAGGAAACTAGTGTCTTACTTTTCAGTTACAGGGGTTGTTTCGTGACTTTGTGTAAGGGGAGGGTGTCGGTAGTTCTATGAATATGATGGACATTCACATGTACCCAAATGATAAAATAACACCCTGGTCAGATTAGTTCCTTTGCACTGAAATGAATAGTGAATTGATGTTTATGTTGAAATGCCTGTTAAAGTAAGACACCATCTTCATCACCACAAATTGACACATGATCGGTCTGTGTTTCAGACATGAAGGAGCAGAACGTGATAGAGACACTGATGGCCAAGAAGCAGCAGATTCTTCTTGCAACACAATTGGTGCGCATGATCCTCAAAATTGACGACATACGTGCCCCCATGGATATGTAGATGGATTATTGCTTCGCTTCTGAATGCGTGTGGCTGTGATGAGTGTATGATGTATGGTTGAATTGTGCACGCATTTTTCAGGGGAGAGAGAGGCTGTGTGATCGATCAATTTATTATTATCAGGACTGTGTGTGTTTGCATGTCCATTTTTTGCTGTGTGTGATTTCATTTTCGGCTGCGTTTTTTTGTACTTTTTCAATTTTATTTTTATATGTTCAAAAGTTTGCTCTTGCAACCATGTGAGAAAGTCAATGATTTCTTAAAAATAAAACATTCAGTTACTGCTTTTCATATCGTTGGGGGGGGGGGGGGGGGGGGGATAAGGAAACCTTTTACAGGAAAATTCTGTAACTGCTTGTTGAAGCAGAGTATGCTTGCTTTTCAAATACTGTAATTTGTGTAATACAGTTATGGTACAGATAAGCTTTAGAAGTAGAAAGCACTTTTGCAATATTCAAAAGTAAAGAGAGTTCGTTGAAACGTATAACTATTTACTATTCATAATTCAACCATTATGCGATACTGCACTACTATTATACTTTATTTTGAATTGGTGTAAGTTTTCGAGACCTGAAAGAGAGAGTTATGAATTGTTCTGGTAGACTGTGGCCTAGTTTGTGATTTCACAAATCTGTCAAGAAACATGCAACATTGCTGTTCTTTTTGTGATAACGTAATTTGAGGTATGGAATGTGCAGGAACAAAGGAGTTTATACGTTCTTCAGACACAGAATTAAGTCACTATTTGTATTCATGGATGTCAGTGGATTGTTTGAATTGAGATGTTAAATTGAGAAGGCTGTTACACTTTTTTGGCATTCACATGCATTTATAGTAAAATCCAATCCAATTCAATTCCCTTCATGTGTGCTTGTTTGTGTCTGGATGCTTGTGAATTTGTCAAATTCCACAGAGGACACATACGATTTAACCATGCATTCATCACCTGCACGAAGACCATGCATTCATCACCTGCACAAAGACAATGCATTCATCACCTGCACAAAGACCATGCATTCATCACCTGCACAAAGACCATGCATTCATCACCTGCACTAAGGCACTGAACAGCAACACTCTAATCTGATCGATACATTTTATTTCTCAAAATGAATGCATCCTGCAACAAACAGATCCAACACCATTAAATTACATGAAACTGGGAGAAGGGGAGGGGAGTATAAGTTATGAGAATAAACTAATGTCCGATGTTAAAATGCTGATTGCAGGTATTGCACTGTTGAATTTGTCCTTGGTGAGGAAGAAAATAAAGAGTAACGGAATGACCTACAATACCTTGAAGAATAAATCTCTGGAGTTCTTTATTCCCCATAGAACTCGTGAGCTGCAGGAAAAATAAAAAATCTAGAGTAAACAAAAAATGTAACATTATCCACTGGCTACTTGATAATGCTTTAGTTTTGTATTGCACTTAACACAAGAAAACAAAAAACTGGTTCAACATCCAAGATGTCAATGAACTAGAATTTGGTGGGTATTTTAATTTCACAATAGACATTGCATCATAGAGCATGACTTGGATCTAGATGCAAGTTGAGTACAACACTGGACAGCTGACAAAAGTATACCTTTGCGATTGGACGTTTCTTGTGTGCCCCTCAATATGACATGTCTCTTTGCATTATTGCTGTGTAATTTTCTGGACAATGGCATGAATAAGTCGACTGCAGATTATTATAATACCCATGGCCTTTAAAATTATGGACTGCACAGACTCAATTGTGCATTTATTATGCCCTTGGTTTGAAAAGAACTTCCATTAATTACAGCGTCAGTCTAAAACGTATCAGTTTAATGTAATAGTTACAATATGCACAGCATATGTTGTGATGAAAAGGTAATTTATGATTCATTCATACCAGTTTTTGCTCCTGCATTTGTGCAGTTGTACTGTACACTGCATATGGAATAACACATTTTTTATTCATTTGAATTAAGTCAACAGTTTTCTACTTCTTTTAACACAAAGTGTTACTAAGGCACTTTACAGGTATATGGAAATGTGTTGAACATAAAATACTGTAGGTAAAATGAGGTATATTATAAATAATGGATTATTAAATGTTGGGGTAATAATAACTGAAATTGACTTTAATCTTTTGTAAGAATACAAAGATAATCATATACAAAAATATGCATCGATGTTACAGATTAACAAACATTTCGTTGTAAGAAGGGGAAAGTGCAAAATATTACCAAATTTGGAAGCTAGATGATTGATTATGCATGTTCTTTGCATATTCAAAACGATTAGCAGCAAGTGGTGTTAAACACCTATTTCTCTATTTCAAACCTGTTCTGCAATCCAAATCTACAAGATATCCTTTGTTATGCAAATTAAAAAAAATTTCTTATTCGCACACTCCTTTTAGTAGTAATCTCCCCCACATAGTCAAAAGAAAAACGTACTACTGTATTTATAATTTGATCATGTGCTATTTATAACTTCACTTTAGTCTTCTCCAACAAAATCACAGTTTCCTGGTGAAAATATCTAGTCTACAACGTAGGTGTTCTCGATGAAAATGGGTGTGTCAAAAATTATGCACACAGAGGTTGGGCAGAAAATATGCATATTATTATCACATGCTAACAAAACAAAGAACATTTAAGTTACTCCTCTCCAACAAAACACTGGCCATCATTACTTTATGATGTACATTTGTAAAACACAGAATGATGAGTACATGTATTCACTCAATGTAAAGAAGTCGCATGAACTTAAGACTGATGTTTAACACCATACATAGATCTCTTTTCCTGCTGAAATGCAGATTAAAACGTATACACAAAACACAGTTCTCCACTAGATGTCTACCCATAAGCCCCAACACGCACATATCCCCCTGAAAGCAAAACCTTTTTTTTTTAATCTCTGGTGAAAGATCTCTAGCAGAAGTTCTGAAATGTACAGCATAAGTAACAGAAAAGGAATGTTGAGTTAAGCACATTCCCAAGGACCAACATTATTCAAAATAACCTTAAATCCTCAATAAACTCACCTTTTCCTTCTCACAAATACTATGTACAATTCTTGGAGGAACTGGAGTAAACTTGAAACGTTTCATTTTTAACCGTTACCATTAAATTGCCGCCTTCAATAAAGTCCCCTTTTCTACATAAACATGAGGTTACGGCATTCTTGAAAATATGTACAATTCTTGGGGGATCTGAAGTACACTCGAAACATTTTTTCAGCAACAATTACCATACATCTACAAAGAAAAACATTCGGTTATGTCCAATGTTCAGAAGCACCCAGTATTGAACATTTCCATGGATTACTGGATGTTCCGGTATGGCTGGCTAGGCTCACAATGAATTCTTTTGCACCGATAATTCAAAGGTTTTCTAAAACGACAAGTTGATTTCATGGTTATGACAAAACTTACAAACTAAATCTTTGTCAAATGTTCAAGACTACAACCCCACCCCTAGCCCCCAACTATACCACATCTTTTCTATTTGCGAAGTATTGCCAACGTAGCAGGAACAGATCTTTCGCATCTACCATTAACACTACACAGAAAGAAACACAAAAGGAATGATTCAGAAACAAGCTATGGTTTGAGCGCAACAGAAACATAACACTGCAGTAGAAAACAAAGGAATGGACAAAAATGTGGTGAAGAATGGAAAGCTTCATAAATCACATCCTCAAATATTTAAAATAATGATATACTCGAACAAAAATATATATCCAACATATTCTCCTCGTTGTGTGGATGGAGAAAATAATAACCTCACAATAACCCTTTAACCCGTTGCCATGCTGTTACATTTTCAGAAAAGTACAAACCTTTCTAAGAACCCCCAACCTTTTCTCTCTGACTGACAAGTTATAACAAAACTACAGCACAGAAAAAGTCGTAGTTTTTGTGTGTGTTAAAGTGGTTTCTACGGGGCGGGGACATAGCTCAGTTGGTAGCGCGCTGGATTTGTATTCAGTTGGCCGCTGTCAGCGTGAGTTCAAACCCACGTTCGGCGGAAATTTATTTCTCAGGGTCAACTTTGTGTGCAGACTCTCTTCGGTGTCCGAACACCCCCCGTGTACACTACATTGGGGTGTGCACGTTAAAGATCCCACGATTGACAAAAGGGTCTTTCCTGGCAAAATTGCTTAGGCACAGTTAATAATTGTCTACCTATACCCGTGTGACTTGGAATAATAGGCCGTGAAAGATAAATATGCGCCGAAATGGCTGCAATCTACTGGCCGTATAAAAATTTCATCTCACACGGCATCATTGCAGAGCGCCTAGAACTGTACCCACGGAATATGCGCGATATAAGCGTCCTATTGATTGATTGATTCTACATGTGTTGGGCAAAATTGCTGTTCAAATCATAGCCCAAGAAACAACACCTAATGGGGAAAAACTAAGTGCTCAAAGCCACTCATTTGGTGCCCAGGGCTGATATGCGCACAAGCAAGTTACAAACCTGGTGGGAGCCAGCTGCGGGATCGGATTGGTTGAAATTAAGTTTGTTGAGTGATTTCAACTAATCCGACCTCGCAGCTGGCTGCCACCCGGTTGTCAACTTTCTCGTGCGCACATCAGCCCAGAACACCAGGGTTTGCATCAATGTAAGACCGCAGAGGTGGACTGAGCAAAGTCAGTGACACTGAAAATAGTGCAGTGACACAACACAACAGCTATACATCGGACAAAGCACCGCTGGCCATCAAGACTTTGAAGTCAGGTTGTATACCAGTACAACAGCAGTTTCAGTCTGCCGTTTGGCTGATAACAGAATTGATTGTCATGACATTTTATGCCCACAGAGAAAAAATTATCCACACACACCCCGGGACAGAACCTTGAAGCCTTATGCCCACTCACCCACTGCAGATCCAAGAAAATGTATAACAAATAAAACAGCTGGGAAAAAAAAGAACAACAAAAAAGTGATCTGATTTTTTGTAATTCACAACAATTATGATGTGGTTTACTGTCCATTTATCAACCCTACACTTAAAAATATTTCTTTTCCAAAATCAAAACATTGACAGAAATGTTAGGTATAATGTTAAATTCACACAATGAAAGAGAGAGAAAAAAGCCAACATATACAAATACTGTCAGATTATTTATAAAACCTTTTCCTACTTGTATAACTCAAGGGAACTTTTAGTTTTAAACTCAGCATATTCAAACATAAGCATCAAACAAACTAAGCTGGTGGCCGGGGATTATGACAATCAAAAACAAAAGTCAATTATAAAGCACTCTCAAAGTTATCAGCTTTGTAATGCCTTAAAGAAAAAGTCTTGGAAACATGAAAATAATATACCATGGAATGATGTGAACTTGAAATTGGGAGGATAATTAAGGCACTTTCAATTGTGAATGTTGGGTCTACAGACAATTCACTATGCTTAATCACCTCACAGAATAGAGGCACTTAGGGCACAAAGAAGACACTCTGCATTGCAAATGAGTGAAAACACACATCCAAGAAGTTGTACAGGGTACAAAATATTTTCTTCAGGACAGTTTAAACAAACTCTTTGTAGATCAACAGCAGCATCGATTAAAACACTAAGGGCTGCATTTATCCCCCTACAAAGTAACAACGAATACATTCTTCACAACAGAACATTGGACAGTAACTTTTGCGAAAACAAAAACCCTTCATATTTTTAATAAAGGAACATTTAATGTGAAAAGATCGTTTTGATTACAACTGTTCTTTACTCATTTAACATTTTTGTTGTTGAAGGAACAAAGTAAAAACAAAGAGAGAAAAAAACAAGTCGCGTAAGGCGAAAATACAACATTTAGTCAAGCTCAGTCGAACTCACAGAATGAAACTGAACGCATTGCATTTTTTCCGCAAGACCGTACACTCGTAGCATCGTCTGTCCACCGCTCGTGGCAAAGGCAGTGAAATTAACAATCCAGAAAAGCGCGGTAGCGGTTGCGCTGAGGAGGATAGCACGCTTTTCTATATCTCTATTCTTTTTAACTTTCTGAACGTGTTTTTAATCCAAACATATCATATCTATATGTTTTTGGAATCAGGAACGGACAAGGAATAAGATGAAATTGCTTTTAAATTGATTTCGGAAATTTAATTTTAATCTTAATTTTTGTATTTTTCATTGTCAGAGCTTGTTTTTAATCCGAATATAACATATTTATATGTTTTTGGAATCAGAAAATGATGAAGAATACGATAAACGTAATTTTGGATCGTTTTATTAAAAATATAATTTCAATTACAATTTTCAGATTTTTAATGACCAAAGTCATTAATTAATTTTTAAGCCTCCAAGCTGAAATGCAATACCAAAGTCCGGCCTTCGTCGAAGATTGCTTGGCCAAAATTTCAATCAATTTGATTGAAAAATGAGGGTGTGACAGTGCCGCCTCAACTTTTACAAAATGCCGGATATGACGTCATCAAAGACATTTATCAAAAAACTGAAAAAAACATCTGGGGATATCATACCCAGGAACTCTCATGAAAAATTTCATAAAGATCGGTCCAGTAGTTTGACGTCATCAAAGACATTTATCAAAAAAATGAAAAAAACGTCTGAGGATATCATACCCAGGAACTCTCATGTCAAATTTCATAAAGACCGGTCCAGTAGTTTCGTCTGAATCGCTCTACACACACAGACAGACAGACAGACAGACAGACAGACAGACAGACAGACAGACAGACACACATACACCACGACCCTCGTCTCGATTCCCCCCTCTATGTTAAAACATTTAGTCAAAACTTGACTAAATGTAAAAAGACGAAAAAGAAAAAGACAAACATGACTGATCATGCTTTGTCATAAAGAACAGACAAAATAATGAGCAACATATTTAAAGGGCTGTACACAGGTTTATTTCAAAATGACCTCAGGGTCAAATTTGTAGAAAATATTGTAACAGTCTAACACTCTTGTTTTTGAAGATAACAACATAGAACTTAGTGTGCATTGAAAGAAAATCAGAAAACAAGATACAATGATAGATCCAGAGTTTTACTCATCTCATATAGAAGTCGCACTGAATATATTTTTCAATAGTAGAAACCAGATACAGTATAAGGAATGCTTTCAAAATAATTTAAGGAAAGAAGAATCTGTTGTTTTTCTCCCATGAGTAAACATAAAATGCATGCAAAGGGCAACATAAGTAACATTATCCGTTCATGTATAAGTATGCTCAAAATATACAAGTAACAGACAGTATACGTTCATGTATAAGTATCTGCTCAAAATTCAGTTATCTCGCACGAGTCATCTTCCCTTGAAAAAAATTCTATGTACAAGGACTCTGTCCACTCAAACGTAGGCTAGACTTAACACCACAATCTGACCCGCCAATATCATACTTACTCTGTACCCCATTACCCACAGTTTCTTTCTCCACAAACTTGTTGCGACGTGTTTGTCAGAAGCACCAAGTTGTCTGTAACAAAGTTTTCCCCCGGCCTGTTCATGCTGAAGTTAGATTCACTTGATGAAGTTCTACCGCCTGTTGTTGCTGAAGTTAGATTCACTTGATGAAGTTCTATTACCGTCTGTTGATACAGAAGTTAGATTCGCTTGGTGAAGTTTTCAGGGAACACTCCCTTCATTCCGTCTTTCTCTTTAATACCCAACTGCCATCCGTCATCCTGCAACCGAATATGATTTTGTTGTTGTGGTTGCTGTTCATGTTACTTTTTATCATGTCTGCTATCATTATTGTATTATTATCTGGATCAATCAACACTGATCTTCACATTAATAGGGAAAATGTCATCATATTTCACACTGTTTGAGTACTAGTTCACACAGATTAACATTATTTTCTTACTTTTTGATACAATATAATACACACCAAAGTGTTCAAAATTGATTCACAAAAACATAATCATACACAGAGCAAGAGAGAGACAGCATAGCAAGAGAGCACTGAGTGTGTGTGTGTGTGTGTGTGTGTAGTGGTATGTGTGTGTGTGTGTGTGTGTGTGTATATGTGTGTGTGTGTATGTGTGTGTGTGTGTGTGTGTGTGTGTGTGTGTGTGTGTGAGAGAGAGAAAGAGAGAGAGAGAGAGAGAGAGAGAGAGAGAGAGAGAGAGAGAGAGAGAGAGCAAGCACAGAAAAGAAAAGGAAAAAAATACTGTGTATGTAATGGCTACAATTCGTTCTCACACTCACCTGTTCTTCTTCGTTGTCAAAGGGTACTACGTAGATAATGTCACCCGGCTCAAAAGTCAGCTCATCAATATCTTCTCCGTTGTACGTGTGAGTAGCCTCAACCTGAACATAGTTATCACAGTCGTTCAGTTTTCAATTATCCTAGTCTTCTGTCAATCATTTACTGATTTAGTCTTATTAAAAGTTCTTGAAAAAATGTAACAGTCAAATTTCATATCGGTTCTGAGCATAATAAAATTATCTCAATCAGCTTTATATTTCGAATCGCAGTCAGCAAATGCATTATTGTTCTTCAAAAGAAAACTTATAAAAGTCTTGAATTTATTTTCTGTTTGAGAAAAAAAGAATACTTGCAGAGTTTTGTGTGTGGTCCACACACACACACACACACACAATCTCCCATCCTTTCTCTTATCTTTGCACTCAATTTTCTTCTCACCCGGAAAAGTGTATTGGGCGGAGCTTCATATGCAGGTTTGTTGGAGGGCGGGGATTGGTACATGTCGTCTTCATCATCGCTATCCTCCTCGCCGTTGCCTTGCGGTTGTTCGTACACATTGTTGGTCACTGGCGCAGCGTCCGTACTTTCCTTGCGTGAGTCCGACGACAAAGCGTTCATCTAAAATAGGGTTAAGAGAATGTCATTATTTGGTTTGTTGGAGGATATCTGATAATGAGGATGATCATGTACAGGGATGTCACGTACGTGTGTGTGTGTGTGTGTGTGTGTGTGTGTGTGTGTGTGTGTGTGTGTGTGTGTGTGTGTACCATTATGAGTCTGCTTAGGTCATCCCTTTTAGTGTAATTATTCCTTCTGCTTTTTGTTGAGACAGTTTTCTAGTCTTACACAAATTTACAAAGCGGACACAATTTAGATTTGTTCATGATTCAAAAGTCTGATGACATTTATTGTGTTTTGTATCAAATAGAAAACAATTCATTGCAAGCAAGTAACAGGCTAAGTAGTCACACACTGAAATTGCACTATTTTGTTTTAGTTTTTGATTGAAACAAAATCTCGCACATGTTTTAAAATTTAACTCTAAACCGAACAGACCCAAATATCATCCACTAGAAAACTTGACTTTGCTTAAAAATTGTTAAGCTACACAAAAACAACATTACAAACAACTAGTCACACAATAATAAAAACAGATTCAAATTATTAAATTCAGGATTCACTTTCAACTTTACAAGAGAAATGGAAAAGAATAACCACTGGAATTCAATTACACTAGTACATTGTACCACAAAAAAAGCAAACCTCAATTCAAGGTACATGTAATTAATATGTTGTAACTAAAAAAAAGAGGGAAAAGTAAAATCAAAAGGGAAAAAGGGATACCACACAAAAACAACAACAAATCAAATAGCTGAACATCAAACCACATCTCACATTAACACCAAATAGCACTTACCATACCTGAACATTCAACAAAACATCAGATTTCAACTTCAAACAGCACCAATGCTAAACACCAAACAACAACATCAACCTTCAACATCAACAACATGTTTTACAAGTAACTCTTTCTTTTCAAGAACTCACAGAAGGCAAAACTGTTCAAACTTGAACAAGCCAAAACAGTAACACAGACATTAAGTCACCTCTGCGTCATTCCGAAAGTAATCCATAGCATTCTGTCTAGGCGCGCTGGCTCCACAGAAAAGACCTGCTTCATGCAAAACCTCCAGCGATCCCGTTGACACATCTTTTGTCATTTCTTCCGCATCACTCGTCACCTCAAATCCCTCAGATCCTTCATGGTCAGATGCGTCGCGTTCCCACGTCGTAGCTTCCCTTGTCGTTCCCCACACTTTCTCCTTCGTGTCCACCGTAGCCGAGGCATTGGTGTTCCCCTCTGTTGCATTTTTGAAGAAATTTCCATATTCTTCTTGAACATCTTCAGGGATGGCTTCTGCTTCTGGGGCTGTAGCATCTGGACGTTGATGTTGGCTGTCCGTGATTTCATTCTTCTCTTCAGTTTTGTCTTTTTCATCACACAAAAGTATACCTGAGGCATTGGTGTCCCCCTTTGACGTTGCGTCCAAAGTATCTCCATCTCCTTCCTGTTCTCCATCATCATCTTTTCTACAACCTTCACCCGATTCACCTACACTGCTGTCTCCAAACTGCCCGGAAGAGGAGGTGTAGAAATTCTTGAAAGCTGCATCAATGGTATGCTCCGCATACTCCATCACCGATGAGAATACATGGCTGCCTTCTCTGACGGAAGTTTCAAGGGAGATTTCTTGCTTTGTATCATCAAGGGGTATAACATTTTTGACTGAGTGCCCAACGGGACTGGAGGTATTCTGGGCTGTTGGGCATACAGTCTTTGTTATGCAGTCCATAACAACAAAGAGACCCTGGCTACCTTCTGTTTCTGAACTCTCTGGGGATTTATTGCTCGCCATATGATGATCTTTCTTCATGGTTTCCTCTGATATTTCTTTGCCCTCCTTCTTGGAGTCTCCCACAGACACTCCACAGAAGTCCTGTGTAGTTGTGGACACGGCAAGTTCGACATTATCTTTCACAGAGGGGAACAGCTCGCCAGCATCAGTGACAAAATTGTCCAGGCTGACTTGCGGGTGTAAGGGACTTGTGTCAGGGTCCATGATAGATGAATCTTCATGATGGTCCATGACTGAGGGTACTTGTGACTGAACAACTTCACTACTGTCAGCATATGTTGCAGCATCATCCTGACAGTCGATAACCTCGTGCTCCCTCTTAGTCTTCTCTAGCTCCCTTTGCTCCAAAAACATTTCCTCCATGTTCTTCTGCTTCACAACATTCTTCTCAGCATCTCCCTGTTCTCCACTTGTTTTCCCTTCATCCCTTTCTTCTCCGAATGTCTTGAAGTTCTCTTGTTCTTGGACGTCTTCCTGTTTTTCAGTTGTGCTCCCTAAATCATCCCTGGCCTTGGTTTCTTCATCCAAGCTTTGTTCTCCAATGATCCATTTCTCCGTAACATTCACCTCCTCGCCAGATTTTCCTTCTTGCCCTGTTACCATCTTCTCTGAGTCCTCTTGCGCAACGAAAATGTCTGCCTCGGCCTCCTGCTCAGCAACTGCCTTGTTCATAACTTCTTGTTCTTCAGCGGTCTTCTTTGATTCCCCTGGTTCCTGAACTGCTTTGTCGACATCTCCCCCCTCCAAAACCAACATGCCCACATCCTTTTCTTCATCGTCTGCGTTCTCTGCAATCTTGTCGTCTTCCCCAATGCTCTTCTCAGCCTCCAGCTCCACAGTAATGTTCTTCACACTCTTCTGCTTGCTGGCTGTCTCGTCCGCCTTCTCCAGGTCTGTTTTACTCGCATCATGTTCGTCCACATCAGTGTTCTCTCTTCCCTTCTTGACGTCAAGCTTATCATCAATGTTTTCAAATATGTCCTGCTGCTCAGTGGTTTCCTTTGGAGTTCCATGCTCCACAACACTCAATACCTCATCCTTGTTCTCCTTATCTGTCTTTTCTGTACCCTCCTCCGAAGCAACTCTTGTGTCCGTTTCTTCATGTTCTGAAGTTGTTGCGGTAACATCTTTTTCTTCTGAATCTATGTCCTCTGCAATTCCATGCTCTTTATCTTTCTTCTCCTTGACTATTTCGTCCCCCTGCTCTCCAGCAGTTTCCTTCATGATCCTCTGCTCTTCGGCTCTCTTTTCCCGTACCTCTTGTCCCACAACAGTCTTCTCCAAACTGCTCTGCTCCTGAACTGACTTGTCTATATCTCTCCGCTCTTCCGTCTTACTCCTCACATCCTTTTCCTCCGTGTTTTTCACCTTCAAGCTCATTTGCTTCTCAGCTGTTCTACTTTGAAGCTCTTGGTCTGCTTCTGTACTCTCAACAACCCCTAGCTCTACACCTTTTTTCTCTTCAATGTCTACCGGTGCTACCATTTCTCCTTCTCTGGTCTCCTGCTTCTCAGATATTTCCTCCATACCAGTGTGCTCCGTAACTGTCTTCTCCTCATCTTTCAGTGCTGTGACGGTCACTTCTTCTGACTCCCTCTGACTTGAAAGAAGTGCTTCTGCATCCTCATCTTTCAGTGCTGTGACGGTCACTTCTTCTGACTCCCTCTGACTTGAAAGAAGTGCTTCTGCATCCTCTCCTTGTGTCTTCTCTTGGCTTTGATTGTTCAAGCTGTTGCTGAACTGCAAAAGCATTTCGGGCGAATGACAAGCAATAAAAGATTGACTTGCAGTGACATCATGGTCAAGCTCTGGTGTGTCTACCACTGCCGGACTTGGCTCAGCAACATGTGGACTGAAGGAGGCCTCTGTCAGACTGTGGACATCCTCCACCAACTGGTTCACGAGGCTGGAGACACTCTGGTTAAGTTCTACGTTGTGATTCACGTCGGTGGTGCTGTGGGAGATCTCGCTGGTGCTAATGCCACTGTCACAGGCAGTGATGATGACCTCGGTGGAGCCAGAAAGCTCTTCATGGATGTGAGAAGTGTTGTCGGAGTGAGCGCTGATGGCGCTGTCACAGGCGAAGGGATCTGTAGAGTAGGAGTCAACTGTCTGGCTTGTTGTGTTGGTCTCTCCTGCTGTCAACACTTGTTGGAAAACCTGGCTTACGGACGTAGAGGTAATGACTGTGTTGCTGCTTTGGCTCACTTGAGTCTCAGTCACTGACAGAGTACAGGTGATGGTTGCAGACTCCACAGAATTCTCTTTTTCTTGAGAAAAAGTTGCGGCTTCTGGCTGATTGCTGCTCTGCTGGTCAATTTCTACAGAAACTGTAACTGTGTTTGAAGCAACACAGTAAGTATCACATTCCTCTTTCTGAATATCAGTGCTGGATCCTTCCATCAGGGTTTTAGATTCATCTGAGACTTGACAGCTATCAGGAACAACATTTGTAGGAACCTCAAATTCATCAGACACCTCTGCATTTGGGGGAACGTCATCTCTTACTGTCTCAAATCCATCAGATATTTGGTAGCTCTTCAGAGTATCATCTCTCACGGTCTCAAGTTCTTCTGCAGCGGCAAAGTATGTTTTATCTGTGGCATCTTCCTCTTGTTGTGCCTCGCTTGATGCAGATAGATCTTCGACAGCTGAAGCCTGACAAGTCAGTGTTTTTTGGACTTCCTGCATGTCAACATAGCTGGCGTTCTTTCTCACCACATTATGGCCCTGCATGTTGATGTACACAGCTTCCTCCTCCTCACCCTCGGTGACTTTCTCTTCATCTTCCTTAGTTTTCTCTTCGGCTGAGAGTTTGCTATGGATGTCACCACACAGTCTAAGTGGGATGTTCTCATACACACAATCTGCTGCAGCAAGATCCTCAGCTGCTTGCACATTGTTCTGTGGTGTCTCCCCAGCCCCATTCAGTAGCACACCTGGCTCAAGACTGATTCCTGGTGAGTGAGATGTGGCTGCTGGCTGCCTGGCATTCTCAGCCAAAGTGCTCTCAGAGGATTTAGTCCCGGCAACATTGCTCCAAGCGCTCTTCCAGGCTTCCCTTGCCTTGGCCAGGTCAGTGGACGACACAGCTCTAGGCTTTGATGCAACCTTTGACGAGGCAGAAGTCTCGGAGGCATGTACAACTTGTGGCATACTGCACGTCTTCTGGTTTTCTATAACAGTTGGGTTTTCCACCAGTATCAGCTCCTTGGTCTCACCAGGGGGAGCCACCTGCGTGACAACATCCCCTGCTCCATTTCCTGATGCCTTGTCCCTCTCTCTGCAAACACCCATCATGGTCTTCTGGGCCAGGCCCTGGGATCCAATCCCTTCCTTCAGATTTCCCTGGACGGAACTCATCAGCATGGACTGTGTTCCCATGGTGACATCACCTCCATGCTGAGGTCCTGCGCCCTGGAAGTCCGCCTGGATATGCCTGTAAGGAGTTTGCAAGTAAACTGACTCTGGGAAAGAAGCACGGGCTGGATGCTGAGAAACTGGTTCTCTAAGAAAATTCCCTTGAGGGTTGGACTGCATGCTTGTAGTATGAGGGTGCCTTCCACTCAGAGAATTCCTGACGGCGGTAGTGACCATGGACATCCTGGTGATGGCAGAAGAACTACCAGCAGGCAATCCGGGGCCTTCTCCCTGGCTGGCCCTATCTTGACTGGAAGTCACCATGGTGTATGGCAAGGACAGGAAGTGTTGTTGCTGGTCTCCGCAAGCACTGCTCATCTCTGCAGATGCTTCTACCTGTGTGTAAGGCAGAGTCAGTCTCACCTGGCTGGGATCAGAAACACTGGCACTCAACTGTGGCAAATTCCCAATGGAAGCACATGGGTCTAGAGCTGGTCTGGCACTTGCAGGGGCAGAGGGCATAGTGAAGGGTGGGGCGAGAGGGTTTAGGCTTTTGCTGCTTGTTCTTGACTGTGATGGCTGGGCAGCATTTGGTTCTCTGATCATACTGGAGTCAGTTGATACTTTGGTTATAACAGAGTCAGCAGTTGTACTCACAGTATTAGGCTTATTTGGTGTTTGTGATATGTCAGAATCAATGGATGGACCTTGTAGACTGTTTTCAGCTGGTGGCGCAGGCATATCAGGACCAGAATCTACAGGTTTTGTCGCAAGAGGCTCCTTGGATGATTTACCCACGCTGGAAGCAGCAAGAGTTTTGGTGAAAGAGGGCTCTTGGGGCCATTTCATCACATCCTCCTGTGAAACATCTTTGAGCTCTTCTACTCTAAGGAAAGCCTGCAAAGCAGCTGGTGATTGCTGACCTCCTGCTTGGTCACCACCTGATCTTCTGTGGGTGCCTGTGGTATGATCACCCGCAGGCCTCTCTGAAGATCTCACGCCTTCTGATGTACCTCCTCCTTTCTGATTTATGCTGGGCACTGATGATCCTGTCTTGGTTGCTCCTTTGACATCCCCTGCTGCCTGTGAAGATACTCCTCCTCTGTTGTCTGATGAACTGAGTGTTTTCTGTGGTTCTTTCATACTTTTGGGTTCGTCTTCTTGTTTTGGTCCAGTCTTAGATTTCTTGTCTTTCGTCCTAGTTTCTTGGTCTTTTTTTTCTGTATCAGAGGGATCTTTGTTTTGTTCATCCTCTGTCACCGAAGGCCCGTCAGATTTCTTTTTCCTAAGACTGTCTCTAGTTTCAGGCTGGGTTTGTAGTTTCTCCTTCTTTGCGTTTGCTTGCGGCTTTGGCTCAGACTTTTCTTTCCCAGAGCTATCATAGGTTCTTGGCAAGGAATGGGATTTTGCTTTGTTCATACTGTCCGAAGCTGCAGGCAGAGTGCATGACCTTTTCTTGTGATCTCCTATCTCTGGTAGGTCTGCAGACTTCTTTTCCTTCTTCTTGTTAGCTGGGGTAGGCGAATGAGTATGAGAAGTGGGGGAAGATTTTCTCTTTGAACCTTTCGCACCATCTGCAGCGGAGGGCCCGTTTCGTGAAGCCGACCTCCTCCTCTTCTTTGGCTCTTCTGATGAACCTCTACTGTCCTGATGGGCCTCTTGAGGGCTTCCTAGGTCCACACTTCTCGCTGTTTTTGCCGTTGTGGTCTTCTCTCCAAACTCCTTCCCTCTGCTGCTGATGTGCAGCATGGACTTGAACATTTTGATTCCTCTGTGAGTGAGACTCCCCTTCTTGTTCTTTTCACTGCTGCCTTGGCTCTCCTGTGGGTTCTCTGCTGTAAGTTCTTTCTCCCCTGGTTGTAGCCAGTGGGGTGTGGCCAGATACGCAGGCAGATTTCTGAGAGAGTCCTTGGCAGGCGGTGGAAGAGGTGGCTTTTCCACTATTCTGGCACCACCTCTGTGTTTAGGTGGACGCCTTTCGGAATCTTTTGAAGCAGTAGAAGTGTTGGAAGATGTGGTGGGTGGATTCTGACAGTCTGGGCCCTCTGTGGTATTGTCTCCTTGTCGCTTTGAAGTGGTACTCTTCTCCCTCTTGTGCCCTTTTCTCTCAACGTTTTCTTCATTCCCTTTGGCCTCTGAAGGTTTATGTCCATCTGCCCTCTTTCCATGTGACTCTTCACCAGCCGTGACTTTGTAACTGTTATCATGCTGTTGAGCCTTCTGCTGTTCTGGAACTTGTGTCTGAGAACTCTTATCAGGACCAGCTTTGGGCACAAGATCTGTTGTGGGTTGCATGAGGTCTGAGCTTTGAGAGATGGATCGTTCCCCAAATGATATGTCAGGTTGATCTTCCTCACGAGACTGCTGCACTTCCAAAGAACTCCTGCTTTGATCTTTACTCTCAGTCACCTCATCAGTTTCCTCCAAAATGGCTTTCTCCAGAGCTGAAATGATGCTTTTCTCCTCCGCCGGGATGGACCCACAGCTTTCCAGACTGGTTCCCAAGCTTTGGCTCAAGCTGCTGGGTCTGAGAGAGTCCTGGCTCCTGTCCCTTTCAGCGAGGTCCTCTTGGCTGGAGAAGGTGATGTTCTCATACACTTCCCCAGTTGGGCTTGCATGGGTACGAGAGAAGTCAGAAAACCAGCCTGTGACATGGGTGCCACTGCCAGCCACTTCAGTGTTTCCTTCAACAATCTGACTACTTTCAACTATCAACTCTCTGTCTTGGGCTTCTTCCTCAGTACTCTTCACTGGGCAGTCACCTTGGGGATGCAAAGAGGATGCGGTTGTAACAACCTGTGCTGTCTTTTTTACACGTTCTTCAATGCTGCCTTCTTTATTACTGTGTGCGCCTCTCAAGGTGTCCAAGTCAGACGTAGCGCAGGCATGTTTTCCATCTCCAACATTTTCATCTGGCCTTTCCTTATCAGTCTGTGTCCTGCCTGAAGCGTCTATGAAAGAATCCAAGTCTGACATATCTGATGAAGGAACTGGCTCACCAAATGATTTGTTGCCATGTTGTGTCACATCAGATGTAGAAAGCGTTTCAAACTCTGAAATGTTGGAAGTTGGTCTAGTTTCAGAGCTAGCTGCCCCGCAGATGGCAGGATCTACTACAGAGCATAGTGATTCAGCAGGGTCTGTCTCAAAACCAGATTGACTGGCTTCTGGTGCTGGGGGCTTTTCATCCACAAACAACAAAGCTTCTTCAAAGTCCTCTTCATCATCAGACTCAGACGTCTGTGGAGAGCAGGGGAGTGCTCTCTGTCTGTTTTCAAGTAGACAATCTTCAGAAGCGGCAGTCCCTTCTCTCAAAGCTGCATCAATTTCTTGCTGGTAGGAGCTGTCAAGGAACAGTCCACTGTTGACAGAGGATGCGCTCAGATGTGCGCTAGGATCCTTGTCTTGCGAAGCCTTTGTGTTGAGCTTCTCATTGATAAATTTCTCATTCTGTTCTTCAGTTATTTCCAAGCAACTATCTATACTCTTTTCCATGATCTTTAGTCCATCCTCTTCCTGACCACTTTCATCTATATTTCCAGTGGAACTTTGAAGGGCGTTTCCAGACAAACTCTCAACCTCTTTCTTTTGATATTTAGGTGCAATGCCTGGGTAATTTTTGAAAGAAGTGCTATCTTCATCTGTGTTTCGGGACAGTGGCTCATGGGCAAGAGTGCTAGGGCAAGGTTTTGACAGAGATTGTGCAACAGCTGTGGCAGGGACAGGAGTACAATATTCTGGCAGTGTGTGGGAATCTGGGGTGATAGGTGCAGTGTGGGAACTGTCGGAAACCAGATGGGAGTTTTTATCAAGGCTTACTGTAGCGTAATCATCCAGCGGTGCGGAATTATCTCGCAAGGTGACACTGGCAAAGGTGGCAGCAGCTATCTCAGCAGAGGCGTACAGTTCTTCTTCTTCTTCTAAAATCTGGGTAGAGGAAAATTGCACAGTTTTTCTTTCAGTTACTTCAAGATCCCCCACCCCCTCCATTATACCCTTACCCCCGAACTTCAACAATGCTTTTTCTTTTTGCATCATGCAAGAATAAGGCCAAAAGTGATGAGTACAAAATGCAGATAAGAGCCACACTCTGCGACATAAGATGAAATCACAGTAGCAGCCATTTATCTCACATGCTTCTAAGAATGCAAGGGTCACCACACTTAAAAAAAACTTACCTCTTTAGGTTTGTCTGTGTCTCCGTTGACCTTGGCAGCTGCCATGATAGAGTCCTGGTTTCCGTACAGGTGATCCGCACCTGCAAAGAACAGAAAACAATGTCCAATGTTGTTGAGCGCTACCTATTCAAGTCAAAAGAATCAAAGACTTCATTTTTTCGACTCAGTGAAATAGTGTGACAATGTCCTGATATTCTTGGCTTTTGTAGGTAGAGGTTAATCTTAAACTGAAAAAAAACCACTTTTAGAAACAATCACACAAATAAAACAACACCCAGACCATCACTATCATCTTAAGGCCTAGAGATTAATCTTCAACAAAAAACAATCTAACACTTTTAAAAAAAACAATCACACAGATAAAACAACACCCATACCATCACTATCATCTTCAGCGTCTGCAGCAGCAGCAGAGGCAGACACAGATGCAGCAGTTGCAGCAGTTTCTGCGGCAGCACTGTCGGTGGGCCTGGCCACAGAAGATGGGGTGGTGGGGGTGGCAGCAGGGCTAGCACTGGACGCTGGAGAGTCTGTCCCCCCTCGTGGGCTGGACTCTCCGTTCACGTGCTGTTCTTCGCTGCTGTAGAAAAGACAGAGGGTGTGAGGTAAGTGATTATATAATGATGATAATGATGATGATGATGAGGCAAGCAAGCATAAAGCTAAACAGAGAGAGATAGAGAGAGAGAGGGAGAGAGAGACTATTGCTGTTGGCTCAGAGTTAAGGCTTTTGTCATTTGCATAGTTTTTTTAAGAAAACAAAATGTAAAAGATGAGAAATTACATTTATTAGTCATTTGATCTGTAATATACAATACATACTGTCAATCTCACTCACAGTGCATAATTACTGCTTTTCAGACAATATTCTTCTCATAATGGCCTGTCATGTTCTTCTGTATCTTTCAAGGTAGAGCCCTAGATTGCAATGTGTGTTTCACTTATTGATTAAGCTGCAAATGTCATTCTTCCTTGTTCTGATCATTCGTTACAGTCACCTGCATAATTCTTTACATTTAACACTTACACACTCTAAAAATCTGCAAGCACACAGGCATGCACTCACACACACATTCGTTACAAAACCATGTTTAAGAATCCCTCTGAACCACACATTGAGGAGACAATATCTTTTATTTTTACCTGGCACTCAAGCATTTTCTCCCAAAGCTTCAACTAAACAATTCAACCCAAGAACTAGTCGCTTTATACCAACACTGAATAGGAAGAAAATCAAGCCTGATAAATTCAAAAAAAATTATTTTGTTTGTTTGTTTTCTTTGTCTGTTATTTAGTACACAGGTCACTTCTAGCCACCAAAGGAACAAGCATACAAGTTAACATGACACACACACTGCCTCTCTCTCTCTCTTTCTCTCTCTCCAATTCTTCATTTTCTTACACCCTCATCACACCTCATGGACCAAAAGCATTTTCACAACAAATAAAGCAAAACAAACCTACACGAAAAGCTAATATGTGACCCTCCACCACGAAATGAGTCGCATGTCACCTCGCGCGGTTCTGCGCTAGGCTTGATATAAGTCCGGGGAGTGTCTGGTAACAGTGTGAGGGTCACCTTAGTCACAGGCTTATAACTCAAACAAAGTTTTCAATCTTTTCTAAAAACGGTTTTCACCACTGGATAGAGCATAAAAAACTCTTTAGGAAAATGTAAAAATATGAAAATCATGCAAAAGTGACATGCGACTCATTCCGTGGTGGAGGGTCACATATGTCTAAGGAAGAAAAAAAGAATAGCAAATCCAGTTGGATTGATTTCCCACAAACTTACCTGGAAGATGAATCCTCCACAAATTTGTAACTTTGTAAAGCGTGATGAAAGAATCTAAATCTTTTGAATTAAACAGCTGAGTTTTGGATTGTACAGGGTGTCCCAGAATACTTGCAACCCATGTTAGTGCTAATAACTCTTATTTATTTATTTACGAGGATTTATATCGCGCACGTATCTCACCACACAAGGCGACTCAAGGCGCATGTTACCTATTAATGCCGTGTGAGATGGAATCTTTTACACAATATATCACGCATTCACATCGGCCAGTAGATCGACTGCCTTTAGGCGCTGCATCCACCTTTCACGGCCTATTATTCCAGGTCACACTCTGCCAATATTTAATGTTATTTTTCTTATTTTTCAGATTTGCAAAGAGGAGACCATAACAACGAATAATTAGCAATCAGACAAATTTAAAATGCCTTGGACAAAAGAGCAAAAAGTATTTTGCGTCACTACTTATTTGGAGACGAAATCATTCAAAACGGTGCAAGCCAAATATCGCAGGAAGTTCCACTTCAACAATCATCCCCAGATAAGCCAAATTTATTGTTAATTGTTGGGTTCACAAATTTAAAGCCACAGGATCAGTCAACAACATCAACAAGAAGGCAGAAACACCCAACTCTGGCAGGAAGCTGACTGTAAGATCTCCTGACAGTGCGAATGCGGTGAGAGATTCTTAGGGTTCGGCTTCAAGTGTGTCTGCAGCGAAACGGCGGTCATTTGCAACATGTGCTCTGAACAATGTATCCTGCAAGTAAGAGACCTCATGCTCAAATCTTCAGTTTTCTAATTGTTATCATCTCACCTTCCAGGAAATTTAATATTTTTTGGAGTTGCTGGCCTGTGTAATAAACTATTTGTATGTATTTGGGTTGCAAGTATTCAGGGACACCCTGTACATATAATGTAAGGGTTATAGAATCTGGATAGGCTTTTGTTATTTTTTTATAAATTCAAGCATGAAAGCCTTTTTACTACAAGGTAATAAAAAAAATTGTTCATTCCTACTACAGAAAAACGAAACAAGCTTTTTCTAAAGATTTCTTCAACAAACTCATTTGCTGTACATGTACCTACTTAAATCCTTCTATTTTCATATAAGCAAAAAGAAATCAACATCTTCATCTATGTCTTTATTTTTAAGGCACAACTGTGCATACACGGACGTAGAGGTTACATGCCGAGTCTCAGTGATTATCAAAAATAATGGTCGAAGTTAGCGGATCATGAAAAATGCGAGCTTCAGCGAGCTTTTTCATGACCGCGAACTGAGACCATTATTTTTGATAATCACTGAGACGAGGTATGTAACCTCTTTATCCCTCCTTTCTTCAGTTATTCAAAGAAAAGAGGAGTTTTTGTGCGAAAGTTTGATCGAATCATATTCACCCAACCAGTCTACCTGCGCAGGCGATCGATTAATGCGCGGTTGTATAGTTCCGTGCAAATTATTCAATTTTGTTAACACTTCTTGTAAGTTTCCATGTTTTGAACAAAAATCAAGTACACAGTTATGTTGTCATTCTGCTGTGGCGGTAAAGGCAGATTGTGTGTGTTCTGTTCATGTTTTGGTATCGCTCAGGAAATGTTCTTTCCTCGAATGTGACTAGCAGACGAAGTTTTACACCCGTGTTCCAACGTTAAAAACTGTATGAAGTTCAGTTTTCTGGGGCAAAATAGTGTATGAAACCGCTGCATGTTCTTTAAGTTGATTAAATGTTTGCAATTGATTGCGTGTAATCTGTTTATAAAATGAAATATTGTTGAAAACTGACCGTCGGATTGCAAGTCTTCTCGATGCAGCCGAAATCTGGAAGGGGAACTACTCGTGTCGCTAGACAAAGTATGAGAGTTACTTTTCCTTGGAATCTTGCTAGCGATAAACGATTGTGCACGGCAGATCTGAATTCAGAAAACAACCAAACTCATGGATTTTATATTGAGATTCATGTGTTCAAGCCTGTAGTTGCTGGTTTAAATGCGGTATGGTTGTATTGTTTGCTCCAGAAATGTATATTTTGTACATTAGAGTGTTCTGAACTTTTGAGTCGCAAAAAGTAGATCCACAATGCGTACAGTCTCTACCCATGAGCTATCGAGGATTCAGGCCCGTTGTTGGGTAAGTGATTTTGGTTGTTGGGTAAGTTACCGAAAAATAACTAGCCCTACAAGTTTACAGAGAGAAAGAAGCAGAGGGGGGGATAAGTAGAGGTTACATGCCGAGTCTCAGTGATTATCAAAAATAATGGTCGAAGTTAGCGGATCATGAAAAATGCGAGCTTCAGCGAGCTTTTTCATGACCGCGAACTGAGACCATTATTTTTGATAATCACTGAGACGAGGTATGTAACCTCTTTATCCCTCCTTTCTTCAGTTATTCAAAGAAAAGAGGAGTTTTTGTGCGAAAGTTTGATCGAATCATATTCACCCAACCAGTCTACCTGCGCAGGCTATCGATTAATGCGCGGTTGTATAGTTCCGTGCAAATCATTCAATTTTGTTAACACTTCTTGTCAGTTTCCATGTTTTGAACTAAAATCAAGTACACAGTTATGTTGTCATTCTGCTGTGGCGGTAAAGGCAGATAGTGTGTGTTCTGTTCATGTTTTGGTATCGCTCAGAAAATGTTCTTTCCTCGAATGTGACTAGCAGACGAAGTTTTACACCCGTGTTCCAACGTTAAAAACTGTATGAAGTTAAGTTTTCTGGGGCAAAATAGTGTATGAAACCGCTGCATGTTCTTTAAGTTGATTAAATGTTTGCAATTGATTGCGTATGATCTGTTTATAAAATGAAATATTGTTGAAAACTGACCGTCGGATTGCAGTCTTGTCGATGAAGCCGAAATCTGGAAGGGGAACTACTCGTGTCGCTAGACAAAGTATGAGAGTTACTTTTCCTTGGAATCTTGCTAGCGATAAACGATTGTGCACGGCAGATCTGAATTCAGAAAACAACCAAACTCATGGATTTTATATTGAGATTCATGTGTTCAAGCCTGTAGTTGCTGGTTTAAATGCAGTATGGTTGTATTGTTTGCTCCAGAAATGTATATTTTGTACTTTAGAGTGTTCTGAACTTTTGAGTCGCAAAAAGTAGATCCACAATGTGTACAGTCTCTACTCATGAGCTATCGAGGATTCAGGCCCGTTGTTGGGTAAGTGATTTTGGTTGTTGGGTAAGTTACCGAAAAATAACTAGCCCTACAAGTTTACAGAGAGAAAGAAGCAGAGGGGGGGATAACTCTCTCTCTCTCTTTCTCTTTCTCTCATCATCATCCCCCCTCCCCCCTAAAAAAACAAACATATTTCAGGTTCTAGAACTGTACGAACAATGAAGAGAACTCACATCAGACTAGAATCTGAACTAAGAGGAACACGTGGGTATGCTCTGATTATACAAATCAAGAGTGAAAGTAGCACAGAAGAAAATAAACTGTTTAGAAATGTAATGTGATTTATGCAGTTCTTAGATAAGAACTATATTCCGCTCAGGCGAGCTTAAATTTTGTTTTAACTACTAAAAAAACAGCACATGAAGTCTTACTTTCCAAATGTAAATTTGATTGTGTAGCATTGTATTCAAACTCATAGTAGCAGTGTATTTTTTGGAGTTGCCCAATATTCTGCAATTTTGTTATTTTGGATGGGAGGGGGGGGGGGGGGGGGAGGGGAAGTGGAGATTTAGCTGGCTGAGTTAGAGCCATTGCTTTACAGATATGAATTATTTAATGCTATTCATTTTTAAATTTTGACATGTTGAACTTTAACTTTATTCATCTATTCTTTTTTTTGTTGTATTTATAGATTAACGTATGCCCAGTACTCTAATCTTTACATCCTCAGTCTTGTTAATGCGACCCAAAAAAGAAAAAAAATTGGGACAGATTCAAACATGATACATTCTACATCAAAATAATTTGCACTCTCAGATATAAACCTGCCATCTTTGACACAGAAGTGACACACACAGAAAGGTACAAAGAATGAAGTACAGTAATAAAACTCCACTGAATCCCACAAAATGACAGATAAAGAATTTCCAGAAAAGAGAACAGGTACCACATGATGAAGATTGGCTACATTTTTTCTGCATACTTAATTGCAATCGTAAGAGGTCCATGGCAATGCACATAAATATTTTCATTCTAGAAGCTGTAAATTAGTCTCTGACAAAGTTCAAGATTTCTGTAACAGGTTCTTATACGACATGTTTCCTACAAAAAGGTTTGCGGATACTGTGCAGCCACGTAACACATGCATAGGTATGTAAGCACACACACACACACACAGAGACACACACACACACACAAACAGTGACACCCTTTTCTCCTCTCTCTCTCTCTCTTTCTCTTCTCTCCGTTCCCTCACTGACTTGCTCAATTGTTCAGATCATGAAAGTATCAAACACAGTATCTGGATATTTACTTGTGCTTATTACAAAAGCAAAGCAGGGGCTGTAAAAAATACTGAAGCTTTCATATCATACCCTGCAAATTGCAGTCACTCAGCCAAAATTGAAATCATTCACGACTTACTCTGCATTTCCAAATAAATGTTTTGCTTAAAGTGTTAATATAGTCTACTATGTAAGTGGTTTTTAAGCAACACTGACACACAAATTCCACACAGCATAGCTTGAAACTTAAAGATTGAACATCAAAAGGCAAGACTGTTACAAACAAGAGTGAAAAAAGAATTTGAGCATTCTGCAAACTTCTTTCTCACCCTGGCAAATAAAAAGTGGAGTTTTCAGTTCTTAAAACACTGAAAATTGACAAATCAATCCAAAATGCAAGAATAAGTTTTCAACTTCAAAGGAACAAATTAATTTTAGAATATTGCAACATATATATCTACAACTGTTTTGTTTTGTTCTGAGTGTACGAATTGTTTGTAGTAGGTCAGTCTTGACAAAAGCACTAAATCTTCATCCTGACATCAACAGCTATTTGTAGAAATCATAATGAAGTGCTGATCTTACAATTTTTAATCTATCTAGTTCTCAAGAAGTATTTGGAGGGAATTGTGTGTTTGCTTGTTTAGTATTGCAGTTAGCACGTATAACAAAAAAACAACACAAACAATCACAGCATTTTGGAGAAGTAAACTGTTGCCCCCTCCTTTTCTTTAATACACTAATTTGTTAGCTGCACAGGTCTGCAAGGTTTTTTTTTACACTTAACTTGCATATGCTGAAAACTTGAAGGGTTAAAATCAAAACACACCCAGTCACGCCCCTGTCCAAGTCATCATACCCAAAATAAAAGCTGGTCTTTGGCCTGTTAAAGGAAGGCAGCAACAAATGTCATGCCACCAAGAAAAAAGTGTGCTACCTTCGTCACGATGCTCTACCCGTGCATTCAAACACAGGAACTCATGCATGTACATATACACAGACACACAGATAGACATTCTCTCTCTCTCTCTCTCTCGCATTCCCTTCCTCCTCCTCTCCTTCTCTCAAAAACAAGGAAACAGAGGGCTCACATCTATGCTCAAAGTAGAAAACAGTACCCCATTAAACCTAATCACTTTATTGTCTTTCTCAAATAGTCAACAGGGATGATCAAACAAAAAGCCCAGTATCTAACAACAACAACAAGAAGGGCAAAGCCCATACGACTCACATGCTTGACCTTGACCTTTACATGACCTTGACCTTCAGGGTCAAGGTCAAATAACTAAACCTAGCAATGACATCATACACTAAGAACTGCTTTACACATTTTTCCTACCAAAATACATGTGACCCAAGGTCAAGGTCATCCAAGGTCATGCAACACAAAGCTGTTAATTCAAGACATAGGAAGTACAATGGTGCTTATTGGCTCTTTCTACCATGAGATATGCAGGGTTCCTGCAGGGCAGAGCTGATACAATTCAAAGAGTTTTCAAGGACATTTCCAGGACCAAAAAATGCTTTTCAAGGACATGATTTTTCCCAAATTAATGCAAAGCACCAAGCTTACCTTCAGTTTTTGAAGTCTGCAAACTATAAGTCATTCCGTAGTTGTTTCCCTTGCCAACTTCCGGGAAGGGAAGCAACTACGGGTGACTGGTAATAGTTAGTTCGTCTGCTTTCGTTTTCACTCGATCTTTTATTCTCCCAAAATGTGTGTTCTGTATTTGACGAAAAAAAAGGGGGTTGCATTTTTTTTTTAAATAAGACAAGCTGCTGACGAAATGTATAGGCAACAATTTGGAAAAATCAAGTACTTTTCAATGACTATTTAACAAAACTCTATTTTCAAGCACTTTTCAAGGCCTGGAAAAGGTTTTCCAATTTTCAAGGAGTTTTCCAGGGTTCAAGGACTCTGTACGAACCCTGGATATGGTCACTTTTAGTGGTTCACTACCTTATTTTGGTCACATTTCATAAGGGTCAAAGTGACCTTGACCTTGATCATATGTGACCAAATGTGTCTCATGATGAAAGCATAACATGTGCCCCACATAATTTTTAAGTTTGAAACAGTTAACTTCCATAGTTCAGGGTCAAGGTCACTTCAAAATATGTATACAATCCAACTTTGAAGAGCTCCTGTGACCTTGACCTTGAAGCAAGGTAAACCAAACTGGTATCAAAAGATGGGGCTTACTTTGCCCTATATATCATATATAGGTGAGGTATTCAATCTCAAAAACTTCAGAGAAAATGGGAAAAATGTGAAAAATAGCTGTTTTTTAGACAACATTTATGGCCCCTGCGACCTTGACCTTGAAGCAAGGTCAAGATGCTATGTATGTTTTTTGGGGCCTTGTCATCATACACCATCTTGCCAAATTTGGTACTGATAGACTGAATAGTGTCCAAGAAATATCCAACGTTAAAGTTTTCCGGACGGACGGACGGACGACTCGGGTGAGTACATAGACTCACTTTTGCTTCGCATGTGAGTCAAAAATGCTCCTGTGTGTTGGCATTCAGGGCTGATAAAGTTACCAATCAGATGGGAGCCAGCCGTGGAGTCGAATTGGTCAAAGTTAGGTTTGTTTGTGGCCTCAACCAGCCCGACTTTCCGGCTAGCTCCCACCCAGTCGGTAAGTTTCTTTTGGACATCAGCTGAGGTCTCACAGTGTCCTTTACCAACCTGGTCACTGTCACTTTCCTCTTTAGTTAGTCTAGGTATTCTGAATATTATCATTCTTATTGGCATTGAACGTACATGACCACAACCCTCCTTTTTTAAGTTATTTGTGGATGTGGACTTGATGGAATACATTTTGTCAAAATTATTATCCCTTCGAGTTGCTTTGCCTAACTTACAATTGTCTGCATTCCTTTGTTTGAATTAGTCACATGCCAGTGTTTTCATACAGTCAGTTTAGAATTTCAATGCCCGAACTCTGAATCATCACGAAAACTTGCTCTGCGAAGGAAGGTGCCATTAACCAAATAAATAATGTTCCTCTTTCTTACAGCTTTTCAGGACTTCATAACAATCCATACGGTGTTGGCCTTGGCCATTATGTCCTTTCAAAATCGTCATAGGTGTGAGCCCCCAGAACACAACAAACAGATTTCCAGGGGAAGAGAAACAAAACTGGCAGCATGGCAAGTCACTTACTGAGGCTTATAGAAAGGAGAGAGATATTTTCTGGAAAACAAATTTGACACAAGTGAAACAAAGGGGCAAGTGTTTCACATTAAGAGGGAATGAGGATCGAGGCATTCAAAAAGACAAATTGTTTGGAAATAACTCTGTCGAGCTTTCTTTTAGCTTTGGGAGAGTTGCATCCCTTCAAAACAGTGAGGCAAATACAAAGGGCTGCTGACAAGTGAAGGAAAGCTAATTTGTGTGACAGTGAATAATTAGTTCTGATGAGCATGTAATGAAGTGTCCACTCAATCTGATGCCCTTTCCCTTTGAAAATAAATATGCTCAACGTGGCCTATCATTCACTGTTGCCATATTGATCTCACTGATCGGTGGCCAAATGTGTTTGTCTCACTGTTTCAAAGGGCTATAGCTTTTCAACCGCCATAAACACCCAGATCACAGAGCTTTTCCCCCAATTCATTTACCATAGGAAAGGGTGTGTCTGTATGTGTTTGCTTTAGGTGATAACACTAGTGTTGGATGGAGGGTGTGTTGGATGGAGGGTGTGTTGGATGGAGGGTGTGTTGGATGGAGGGTGTGTTGGATGGAGGGTGTGTTGGATGGAGGGTGTGTTGGATGGAGGGTGTGTTGGATGGAGGGTGTGTGGGGGAGGGGTGTGGGGAGAATATGGTGTGTGCTGCTGGTGGGGGAAAGAGATCTGCAAGGCTGTAGAAAAGGTTCTCAAAGAAAGTGACAGAGGAGGTTTGTTTGTTTGTTTGCTTAACACCCAGCCGACCACGAAGGGCCATATCAGGGCGGTGCTGCTTTGACATATAACGTGTGCCACACACAAGACAGAAGTCGCAGCACAGGCTTCATGTCTCACCCAGTCACATTATTCTGACACCGGACCAACCAGTCCTAGCACTAACCCCATAATGCCAGACGCCAGGCGGAGCAGCCACTAGATTGCCAATTTTAAAGTCTTAGGTATGACCCGGCCGGGGTTCGAACCCACGACCTCCCGCTCACGGGGCGGACGCCTTACCACTAGGCCAACCGTGCCGGTGACAGAGGAGGTAGCCATCTCAAAAGCACAAAGCTAGAGGACAGACAGACAGAAAGAGAGAGAGAGAGAGAGAGAGAGAGAGAGAGAGAGAGAGAGAGAGAGAGAGAGAGAGAGAACCATTACACAATTCGTTAACGCAACACACACCCACACAATCTGACATATATACTATTTCTCTCTCTTTCTCTCTACCCCTCTTTTAAATTTGTTTTATTTCACTCCTTTTCCTGAACCCCCCCCCATTTTCTTTCGTTCCCTCCCCTTTACTCCATCTCAAAGCTAAACATCTATACTTACTTGTCTGAGGGTGATTTAGAAAGGGGTCTCTTTGGTGTGTAGACAAACTGAACATATTCTTTGGACAGCTGATCGGCGGTATCTGTCAGAGACTGGGATATCTGTCATGATGGAAAACATTTTTGTAAGGTTCTGTTAGCTGCAACAGGAGAATGGTATGAACCACATGGATGACGATAGCGATGGTGGTGGTGAAATCATCAAAAAAAGAGAAGAAGCAGAAAGAGAAGAACAAGACACAGAAGAAAGAAAGAGAGAAGAAGAAATGTCACTATAGGTATACTGTCACCTTTGTCACACTAACAATCAACAAAAATTGAGAAATCTGATGTCTGTAGAAAACCACAATCACACCAACAAAGGAAAAAGTGCTATAAGCTCTGCCATGTAAATCTGCTGTGCCTTTCTTATAATGTTATACGCTGACAAATTCAAAACACACTGACAAGTGATCACACAAGTGATCGCAGAGAACACGTGTCTTCCCAACTCGGTGTTGAACGTCATGGCCAATTGACACTCGCATCATCATGAATCGTTAACGTCTTGCACCCTTTACGCCACAACCTCAAAGAGAACTAATTTCAAGTTAAGATTAAGAGTACACATACTAACAAGACAAGAAAAGCAGATAGAATGTGGGAAAACATGGCCATGCACACCTACCCTTGCAATCTCTGTGTGCAGTGTGTTTTCACAGCCGAAGTGCTTTTGGAATAGGTCTGCGTAAAATGTTACTCGGCTGAAATACAAATGAATAAGTCATTATGGCATCTCTGCCTACAAATCTTACACAACTTATGCTACTTGTCAATAGTTTAATTCTAATATTTTGTGTGTGTGTGTGTGTGTGTGTGTGTGTGTGTGTGTGTGTGTGTGTGTGTGTGTGTGTGTGTGTGTATGCGTACATGTGTGTGTGTGTGTGTGTGTGTGTGCATGCATACATGAGTGAGTGAATGTGTGTGTGTGTGTGTGTGTGTGTGTGTGTGTGTGTGTGTGTGTGTGTGTGTGTGTGTGTGTGTGTGTGTGTGTGTGTGTGTGTGCGCGTGTGTGCGTGCGTGCTCGCGCGTGTTTGTGTGGTCATTTAATTTTCACATTGATACCTGTTGTAGAAGCCTGGCAACTCGGAGCACAGCTCATTGTGTAGTTCTTCAAAGATTCGCTTTGACTCGTTCAGGTCTTCTTGTGCCTGCAATACAAAGTATTAATCAGATCTCAAGTTGTTTTCAATTGTTGTTGCAGATGTGGAAGATAACTCTTCACACAGACATGCCAATTCACACACACTTGATTACCCAATAACTTGAACATAAAATGAGGGCTTGGGTGTGGGGGGTCTGGTCGGGGAGGGGGTATTGGAGGGGGAAATACATTGACATAAATACAGACACAACAGTTTGTATGTCTCAGCAAAGGAGACCTTTGAACAGTTCTGTGTAATCTGCCTTCCAGACAAACACAAACGATCATCGTCTACACCACCACCACCCTCCTCCTCCTCGTTGTTATCATCGTTCTGTACTAATTACCTTGGCAATTTTGGCATCATCTTTCTTCTTGGCTGCCTGCAGAACCTCTAGGTTGTGTCTGGAGTTGTCATAGTCAACCATTTTCCTTCCCCGCTTTGCAATTTTGGCCTGCAAGAACACATCATTCATGTGAGATTGAGCTACTTTCATCAACCTGATGAAAAATACTTGGAATAATAAGCAAATCTACTTAACTTTTCATGTGATTCAAAGCTTTTCACGCATCTGTGAACCTTGCTGACTAGATGAGTGGATGACACAGCTGGATACCAGTACATGTAAGCTTCCTAATCCAAACACATTTTCAGCAACTGAACAACCCTCTCCTCAAATGATAAAACTGAGAAGAATCAGTCTCTGACTTTGAATGTCTGAAAGCTGAGGTGATGCCATAGTGCATAGCCTAGTGCGGTGATCCCACTGTTACTTGTTATGGAAATATGCTATTTCTCCTTTCTATTCCCTCCTCTCTGGTTCATCAGCCTTTCCCAACAGAACTTTCCCTTCTTGCTGATCACATAACCAAAAGTTGCAAGGTTGCAGCCCCTGGGAAAGACACAGACAGACAGACAGACAGACAGACAGACAGAATCTCTCTCTCTCTCAAACACACAAAGGCATCAAATGCAGACAGGCACACAGCAAGGTAAAAAGAAACACCAGTCAACCCAGACAAAATAGTCATAAAATCACTCCTTTTCCATACAGCACCACTACCTCTAACTGTCCCAGGCCTAAGGCAATGAGCGGCAGTAAAATTAAACTTGGAGAATACATGGAAAAACCTAGTTTTCTGGGTAGTTATTGAAGAGACTTATACAAATAAATGGAAAAAATTTAAATACTAATGGACACAGACTGCCGTTGCTATGGAAACAGCCGCCATATTGGATTTCTAGGAAACGGTTTTACAGCAACATCATACATCAGACATGCATAATATTTGGCACAAGGATACACATGACTTGTATCTGCAATCATATAGAATGATATTTTGACTAAAGACTACAGTAGAATTTAAATAATTTTTTGTTATGAGGATTAATGAATTTCTAACTGCATATTCATTAATCTTTATTTCAAAAATTAATTTAAATTCAACTGTAATTTTTTGTCAAAATATCGTTCTATATGATTGTAGATAAAAGTCTTGTGTATCTTTGTGCCAAATATTAAGCATTTCTGATGTATGATGTTGCTGTAAAACCGTTCCTAAAAATCCAATATGGCGCTGTGTATGCCAGTTTCCACAGCGACGGCAATCTATGTCCTTTAGTTTTCACAATTTTTTCATTTTTTTTATACAAGTCACTTCAATAACTACCCAGAAAACTAAGTTACTCCATGTATTTTCCATGTTTCATTTTGGTCATTCTAGTGCCGCTCATTGCCTTAACACTTTGAGTTTGTCTAGCTACCCCTGTAGTGTAAATTATTTACCTTTAGCGCAGGGAAAGAAGCAATGTAGGTGTTTAATGCCTCCATCACAGATGTCTGTACAGTTTCGAGGTAGTCGCTCCATAGCAAGTCCTGGGTCTGAAAAAAACCATTGAATACGTGAATGTCCTTTCAGAATGGAGACGGTGTAACCTGAATTTACTTAAAGTATAATCAAACCTCCACTGGCAACTGCCTCTTGATAACAACCCCCTACCCATTACAACCACCCCAACGAAAACCTGACAAGGTTCTTTCCTATATTATATTATACACCTTTCCATAAAGACAACCTGTCTATGAAGACCACTTTTGATTGGTCAATAATGGGTGGTTGTTATAAACAGGTTCGACTCAACTACTAAGTGTGCACTACTGCAGCAGCCCCCCCCCCCCCCCCCCCCCAATTTTAGAACAGACTGTTCAAGGTATGTGCGCGCGCACACACACACTTTTACTGGGGAGGGGGGGAAGCTGGAGGAGTGATAGAGACACAATATTAACAGCCTCACACCAGGTTTAACCTGCACAGAGAGAATACTATTTGGTATGCAGGCTGTTGTCAGGTGGATTGATACCAAGCATTAAAGAGAGTAGCAGCTAAAGAAAAACACAAACACATGTACCTTGCACACACACACACAGGAGGGGGGGGGGGGGTAGAGAATGGTCTAGAAGAAAAGATAAAAATAGATTTCCCTTTAACAATGGGGCCTGAGGTCACTAATACTTGTACTTTAGGACCAGGCAGAAAGGAGTCGAAGGGGGATTTGAACCCTAATCCCACTTAATGACTAGTTAGTATTGTACGTATAGTGCAAGTACACTCTAACTTCCGTTCAAACTCACAGCCTTCTGCTCATCGTAAAGGTCAATCAAGCAAGCATTTAACAAAGATTACTGGTGTTGTACATTTCACCAGAAGTCGCCAAGTATTGGAAGTGTGTTGTAAACTGAATTTGACCATCTTACTTCAAACAATTCAAAACAGTGTGCACCTGTATACATATATATATATAGTGCATATGTGTGTGTGTGTGTGTGTGTGTGTGTGTGTGTGTGTGTGTGTGTGTGTGTGTGTGTGTGTGTGTGTGTGTGTGTGTGTGTGTGTGTGTGTGTGTGTGTGTATTATTCTAATCCACCCATCTACATCCCACTTCAATGCACTGAAATATGACAAGCCCCTTTGTTATTAAGTTTGATACCTAATAGACCCAAACTAAATTGTTGGGGGTGTGTGTGTGACTACATGAAACTTAAATGTGACCAAGATTTCAGTTACAACCCAAACAAGGACAACAGAGAACTCATTATGATGATTTGTGCTGAATGATAAGTTTGCTTGTTGACTGGTTGTTTTTAAACCTTCTAGAGTATCATATGTATCTGGTTATTGTTTATAAAGTGTTAACTATTAACCCCTTCACTGCCACAGTATAACAGCATTTTGGTATTGCTGTGCGCCAGGGCAAATTTTGCTTTCTTCGGTAGGTTCACTAATCTGTTCACTGCTCAATCATTTATTGAGATATCTCTTAGATCTTTGGCATCTGGTTTGCTTACACCCTTGGCTATTATCTGATAACATGATCATTGGACTTTGTTTGTGATTGTTATAGTAAAAATCGATATGACCATTTTTGTCAAAAATTACAGTTTCCAAACTTTCACACACACACTGCAGCATGTAAAACCACAGAAAACACAGCTAAAACTGGTGTCAAACATCAGGTACTCACATTACAGCCCATAACAGTATTCTTCTGTGTGGTAATCCATAAATCACTTCTTGTAGAGCTTCCAGAACACTGTATCATTTGAAAACAGGTCTACGAGTTGATGTCCGACTTTCGGCCGCCATTTTGAATCTTATAGATTGGAAAAAACTTCAAAAAATGTTTTTACCACGTGGTACTAACTTATCTGAACGGTCAATGGGAAAGAACTGTGTAAATTAAACCCCTACAAGAAGTTGGACAGTGGTTACCTCCCATTTAGTTTTCACAAATGTCCTGAAAAGTGCTTATGTAAATGCCACGTACCTAGTACGTGTATGGGCGTATGACAAACCAAACATGACAACGTATGATCTAGTACGTGCTGGGCAGTGAAGAAGTTAATGCTTGTATTGTATGATGGATTGTGTTTGTAAAGCGCCATGAGACTGTTATCTGGCGGTAAACAGCGCTATAGAAGAATGTTTTATCATTTTTATTATTATTATTTGGCTGCAATCTTTATTTAAACCTTCTCAATACCGTTAACGATGCCCTGAATCCATAGCTGTCTGTCCATTCTTCTTCATAGTTCTGACCAAGGGTTATTGCCAAAGATTTGCTGGAGTGACTCAGCGCTGCAACAAAAAGAATGTAACACTTTCTTTTCACACCTCAAAAAACAAACAAACAAACAAAATCAGACAAGTGTTTGTGTTGGTGAAAGAATGTTGTGGGTCTTCAACATGAGCAATCACAGCACCAGTCGGATTCTCTCTCCCAGAGCAAGGGAAGATCAGTTTACAGAACAGGTGAAGAAAATCAGTTTGTGACCTGAGAGAGTGTGGAGGAGGTGGATTGGTCAGGGGCAGTGACCAGTCAAGCGAATCTGGTGGTCAGTGCATGGTCGGTGAAGACAGGTAATCCTCGACCCTGTCCCTCCCGTCTGTCTGTCCTGATAAACCCTCCATTACTTTTACCCCCTGCTCTGACACATGAGCAGTTAGCAGTCCCAAGTATTTGTCAGGTTTGGGGAGAAACGGTGTGTGGGTGAGTGCGGGTTAGAGGTGGGGGGGGTGTAGAAGGAGAGACAGGGAGTTTTTAAATGTGAGAGAGATAGAGTTAGGGCTGGACGAGAGAGAGAGAGAAAAGGGAGGAGAGAGAGAGAGAGAGAGAGAGAGAGAGAGAGAGAGAGAGAGAGAGAGAGAGAGAGAGAGAGAGAGAGAGAGAGAGAGAGAGAGAGAGAGAGAGAGAGAGAGAAAGAGAGAGAGAGAGAGCAGGCATGGGAATTGAAGATTGTAAAAAAGGCTGAACATGTATAACTGAAGACGCGAAGCGTCAAGTCGACGGCGCGAAGCGCCTAGCCTTACTAGGGGGGTCCGGGGGCATGCCCCCCCCCCCCCGGAAAAAAATTCTCCAAAGAACCCAGATGGTGCAATCTGGTGTCATCTGAGCTCCAAGTTTGCCATTAAATTCTTTTTTTAGAATCAGAGTTTTTAGTACCAATTTTTTTCTTTTTTGAAGAAAACAAAATATATACATGTATTATATGGTTTAAATTTGTTAAACAAATTGATCTGTTGAGACAAACAGGAAAATGTAACTTGTAACACAATCTGTGCAATCTGGTTTGCTTTCAAACATAAAAGTTCAAGTAACTGAGGCAGTGCGTGAACAAAGTACGGAAAGTTTTCGCGGACTTTTGCGCAAAGGCAAAAGTAACCGCTGCTTTTATTGTGTGCCTCCCCCCTTTATTTTTTTGGCGGACACTTTTGCTTTTTCGGCGGAACAAAAAGAAATGTCGGCGGAAATCCGCCGTTCGGCGGACAATTCCCATGCCTGAGAGAGAGAGAGAGAGAGAGAGAGAGAGAGAGACACACACACACACACACACATACATACACACACAGACTGAGAAAGGGGGAGGGGGCACCGCCCTTCTGATTTGTTTTACACAAACTAGCATTTGGAAGTGAAAGTCCAAAAGACAAGTGCACGGTGAGGACTAAAGATAACCCCCACCTCCTCGTCTTGCCACTATGACCCATCCTCCTGGCTCCAAAACACCCAAAACCCTTCACAACACCGGTCCCAAAATTCCTCACGAAACTCCAGAAGCTGCAAATCAGAGACTGAGAATCCACGACTCACAGCACATAGTCATAGATAAAAAATTAATGGGATAAGAGAGAGTCTGAAAGAGACCAGCTATACATACAGAAACCAAAGAGAAGTCACGGCCTCCAATAAAGATGGGTTGAAGGCAAAAGAAACACAGAACTGCATGTTGTATCATAACCTAGTAACCATAGTTGTCATTCGCATTGTTAGTGCTATCAGCCTCTGTCACAATAATACAACTCTTCATCCCTCTGGTCTTGTGATTAGTTGTACATCCCATTGTTCTCTTATCAGCTGTAAAGGCAATGCTGCTAACATCTTGGCCCGTGAACCTTCTGTTAATTTCGCTTTCCAAGAGATATGGTGCGGTTTGGCTTGATAAGGCCTAAAAAAAAAATAGGTGTGGTTACGGTAACCCGACCTACCCTATTTTGGGGGGCCGACCCTATAACTTTTTATTACATTTGTCAAAAAAATACCAAAACAAGAAGAGCAAACGCTCGATCGAGTCACTTTCGCAGTTCTGAATATTATATGAGGCATCAGATGGACAGGAAGAAATTGCTATTCACAACACAATGAGTCACGTTCACATAAAATTTGAGCCCGGTCACTTTTATAGTTTCCGAGAAAAGCCCAACGTTAAGTTGTGTGTTGCCGAACAGAAAAGGCTAGTTATCTCCCTTGTTTTTCTGATAACGTTCGTAAAAGGCTACAGATGTAAATACTTTGATGTAAAGAATAATCCTACAAAGTTTCAATCACATCCGATGAACTTTGTCAAAGATATAAAATGTCTAATTTTTCCTTTGACGCTGACCTGTGACCTTGAAAAAGGTCAAAGGTCAACGAAACCATCGTTAAAGTGTAGAGGTCATTGGAGGTCACGACTAAACAAAATATGAGCCCGATCGCTTTGATAGTTTCCGAGAAAAGTCCAACGTTAAGGTGGTGTCTACGGACGGCCGACCGGCCGGACAGACTAACACTGACCGATTACATAGAGTCACTTTTTCTCAAGTGACTCAAAAACCAAGTAAACGAGTGCAGAAAACGCAATGAAAGCGAAAGCGCCCGAGTCGCACACTTATTTCCCTGTCAAGTAGGTTTAATTTGTACACATTAGAAAAAAAAGTAAAAACAAAAAAAAAAGTGATTCCCTACCTTCCTACCCTATTTTTTGGGGCTATGTTACCGTAACCACACCTATTATTTTTTTGGGCCTAACTCTTAGGTGTGGGCAATCATTTCCTTTCATACGTCATGTTTGCCTTCGTGGGGTGTACTATGAGAAGAAAGGAGCTATGGGAGAATCCATGACGGCTTACTAGTGCCAAAACCTAGGGTTACCATTTTCACGTGAAAATTAGTAATTAACAGTGTTACAGTCGAACTCGCTTAAGACGAATCACTGGGGATCGGAAAAAAAGTTCGTCTTAACCAAAATTCGTATTAAGAAAATTGATTGATTTTTTTATTTTTTTATTTTTTTTTATTTTAAGTCTTGTACATTTTATGGTGTTTCAATTTGTTTCTTTCGCAACTTTCATGCTGCTTCACGTTTAGACAATAAAGTGACATATTCAGTTACATGTTCATGTGTGTCTCATGTTGAGTGATGATTGTTGAGTTTGAGTGAGAGTGAGCACACAGATGTTTCATCCAGTTGTTACGTTTTTGGTCACACACACGCACACACTGACACTGTCCACATTCGCGGTGTTCCTATCATTTGTCCGGAATCACTTACCTTGGCGACGGGTAGCAAACCTTGGCCAATTTAGTTTTTTTTGTTTTGTTGCAACATGATGTTCAAATCCAAATCGATAGCACTGACTGACTGATAAACTATCGCGAACCGGCGAACGCAAACGTTGAGAGTGTGTACCACTCTGGCATCTATATTTTTTGGCAATGGCGTCCGTTCAAAACATTGATGTTTCGTTTTTGGTATTCGCGAAGGAAATAAACGTCAGTCAGTCATTCATGTTCAGTGTCTGAGCTATCAATCACTTTGATTCTAAATTTGAAATTGTTTTGTGAGTACAGTGTAATCAGTTTAACTTTATTCAGTGATCGGTTGAGCAATGGTTCAAGCAGTCAACGCAAGGGAAGACTTTGACACATGTATTCAAACTTCTCAAATTCCCATGATATGTCGATCTCGGGACGAGTTTAAAGATTTCGTCATAAGCGTGAGTAAATTACAGACATTATGCATGCTTGGGAATCCAAAAAGTGCTCGTTATAAGCATAAATTCGTTACAAAGAATTCGTTTTAAGCATTTTTTTTAAGCATGAAGAAAGAGGTATTCAGTTGGGAACTTAAAACTAATACGTTATAAGTCAAAATTCGTAACTAGCGTGTTCGTTTTAAGTGGGTTCGACTGTAATTACTAATTTTCATTTTTGCCTCGTTTTCGGTCACAGTAGTCGGACTTTAAGAGTCCGCACTGAGAAGCTACAACGTCCGTCAAACATCACTCTCACACAATTTCTGAAATATCTTTTAATAGAAGGCCTTATCGAGCAAGTTATCCGACGTGAAGATGCATGTCACAGTTTTCTGCAATAGCGCTTTCCTTAAACGTTGTTTTGGGTATCTTAGAAAAGAATAATTGACCCCAAAAACTTTCGAATCGTAGCTGTTCGTAGCAGACGAACTTTTGATCGGCTGTGGTCTCACACTTTCACATATATCTTTCAATATAATTCCTTATTCGACAAGTTGTCAGACACACAGCTGTACCTCATATTTATTTCCACTACTACACTCATACATCTGCTTTGTAGTGTATTAGTGAAGGACAATCGATCCGAAAATGTTCGAATCGAGAGAGAAAAAATGGCGTCTGGCCGGCCATGTGCTGAATTCAGGTCCGACCACTAGCAGGTCTAGACTCACACACTTTCACAAATATCTTTCGATAGAATTCATTATTCAACAAGTTATCAGCCACGGTTATCTACACATGCGCTTTGCAGCTCTTATTGTTAAATTGCATCGGATTAAAGAACTATGGACCAGAAAAGTATTGAATCGAAGGATGTTTCGCTCTGGCCGGTGTAATAATCGCGCATGTGCATTGAACCTCCACAGTCACGAGGCACATGAAAATGAGTTATTAACGCGTGAAAATTACTAATTTTTAGTTTAGGCACTAGTAAGCCGTCAGGAGGTGAGCCAAAACTGAAAATTAGACATTAACACTTGAAAATTAATAATTAACACGTGAAAATGAGTAATTAACACGTGAAAATGAGTAATTTTCACGTCATAATTGTAATTTTCTCGTGAAAATTAGTAACTTTCACGTGTTAATGACTAATTTTTAGTTTTGGCGCTAGTAAGCCATCATAAGAATCCCTAGGATCATGACGATCTTGACTGACCTGGGATGAAGAGAACAGAAATGCTGCAGTACAAAGTGTTGTGGCTAACCACCCCTCCATTCCCCACCCCTCCCCGCAGAGGGTGGGCTGGGGACGGCGTGGCTGTAGTAAAATTCCTAGGATTAACACCAAGTCATAGTTCACTGTCTCGGCTAAAGCTCCTCCAATCCCACGTGGAGAGATACTACACGATGCTGGCTACTATTACGTCGTTGTGAGGGGACAATGACAACTGACACATACAAACACACACACACAGAAGTGGGAGAAGCCCTGGGAGGGGGAGGGGGAGAGGAGGGGTTAATTTGGGGGCTGCGGATGGAAGACACTCGGTGACTCCCGTGAATGAATTCTCAGGAGTAAGAAAAAGTCGTACGTTTGGCAAGTGAACTAAGCTCCACACATCGCGAACTTGAACTTAACTATTCTCCTATCCCTCATCGAAGATATTACGCTGTGGAACATCTTTGCCAGGATGTCGACTGACCTAGGACGAAGAAAAGAGCGATAAACACAATCATGCTGGCAGCCTTACTGTGTGTCAAAGATCGTCCATGCTACGCTGGGAGACCTTTGTTATGGGGACAAGGAGGCCCCCATTCTATACGGATAGTTTCGAGGTTGACCATGGGCAGCGCCATTTTGTTGTGAAATACGTCATCAGTTTGTGTACACAGGAAGTTGTGACATCCGTCACCCTATGGGAGGGGTGAAGGCAACATTGTTCATCAGTAGAAAGTTGTGAAATCCGTCACCCTATGGGAGGGGTGAAGGCAAAATTGGTCATCACTGAGTTTGTGTAACACAGGAAGTTGTGAAATACGTCACTCTATGGGAGGGGTGACGGCAAAATTGTTCAACAAAATCATCACTGGCCGAACTGTGCAGGGTTAACCGCAACAAACTCAAACCATTCATACTACTCTGCATTTGAGTGATTTATATACCAACATTTTTATGTCTTATTTTCAGCACAGGTGTGGGAAAAATCATGAACCAAAATGTTATTTAGTTTCTAATTTAACATTTGTTTTACAAATTTGACCATGGTCTTTCAAACATACAGTGACATTAAACATTGTTATGTTAAAAAAAAAAGAAGAAAAAGAAAAGCTTTTGTGCACAAATCAGAAAATACATTGTACATTTTACCTACAGGCCAAACAAGAGATCCAAGCAAGTTGCACTGATCTAAAAATATATTTTATTTTTAGATCAATGGCAAGTTGTCAATAAAAACAGGCGCTTGCATTTGGATGTGTCCAATGATAGTAGGTTTGGTTGTGATCAATCAGAATAATGTAGGAATAAAAATGTATGACAGTTTGGTATGATGACATGTAATTCACATATGCTGAAATATAAAATCATACATCATATAATATCAATATGGCTGTTGCCATGACCATGAACCCCAAGAAAGGTTTAATGTTATGTAAATCAAAATACCAAAATCAAGCACCTATTAATCTGGTCTACGGCGCGGGAAGATTGAGGCCTTCGTAAACGTTCACCAATAATGATTTTAACAATGTCGTGTCGTTTTGTATTATGTTGTATTTTGTTGATCAATTGATAAATATGTCTTCCCAACATATTACAAATCAAACAGAAATAAAGTCTTAGAGAACTACAATAATTATTGTTGCCGTCAAAACCTTGCAAGGCCTCAACCGTTCTCACGAGATCAGTTACATCTCTCTCTCTCTCTCTCTCTCTCTCTCTCTCTCTCTCTCTCTCTCTCTCTCTCTCTCTCTCTCTCTCTCTCTCTCTCTCTCTCTCTCTCTCTCTCTCTCTCTCTCTCTCTCTCTCTCTCTCTCTCTCTCTCTCTCTCTCTCTCTCTCTCTCTCTCTCTCTCTCTCTCTCTCTCTCTCTCTCTCTCTCTCTCTCTCTCTCTCTCTCTCTCTCTCTCTCTCTCTCTCTCTCTGTATGTATGTCTTTATCTGTGTCTCCCTCTGAGTCTCTCCGCTTCTGTCTTTCTATGTCTGTCTCTGTCTATGTGTGTGTGTGTGTGTCTCTCTCTCTCTCTCTCTCTCTTTCTCTCTCTTTCTCTCTCTTTCTCTCTCTCTCTCTCTCGCTCTCGCTTTCTCTCTCTCTCATCTGACTCTTGGCACACAGGTCAAAGCAGAGGTTAACTTGAGTGCACGTGTACCTAGGAGGGGGGTGATTTCTTGAATTAGCTGAGGGTAGAAGGAAATTGCTCACCTTCCACGTCCAAAACGTAGTGATATTGACACGCCAGATTAGTGCGGTAGCGTATTGTGCTAAGCAGGAAAGCGCGCTTTTCTGCCGGTATTCTTGTTAACTTCGCAATTTCCGGAAAACATCCACTTTCACTTTGAGACTGTTCTGTTTACATTCGACACTATCAAAACCACTTTGCAATACTGAAATAATTTTTTCTGTGTTCGAAAGCTACAGCCAATCGTTATTATGTCCCCTTAGGTACAGTTTTATAACATTATTGGCACATGTAAACAATAGGAATTAATTAATGAACGCTACGAAAAGGGCAGCCTTTAACCTCCCTGTTGTCACTCAGCATTTTTTTATTTTTTTATTCTCATCCACACTTTCAGCACTTCCCCCACCCGCCCTCCCTATCTCAGATGTAATTTGTAAATGACGTTTTTAGCCTTCAATCCACTATTTAACATAGTAAGTCAAGCTTTTCAAACCTTATTAATAATTGCTTTGATGTTTTGCTGATGTTCAGTTTATTATTTAATAAAGATCTCATGGTTCAAAATTTCATATTGTTTTTTTCAAAAACGTGCGTGTGTTCCATTTCAAACTAACCTCACTGATGTGAACTCCATTATTACTGTCACATCTGTTTTACAAATTACACCCATAATCCAAACCAACGCGCAAACACACACACACACCACAACTACACACATATGTACTCGTTACCATTAGCCAACGCTCGTCACAACACTGTCAGTCTCAAGTCTAAATAATAATAGTATAAATCATAACTAATTTTCTTCACATCATCATAGACATAATGTTGCTTCACATGTTCTTTGTACAATCGTTGGTTTTCACAATAAATATTGCATTACTGTAATTGTCTTCTTTTTCTTTAACAATATCTTTCCAAAAACAAAACTCAAAGACCACACAAGCTATTGCAATCTCTGGTCTCTCTTCCTGGGTACAATGGTACCTAAGACCATAGACCTATATAAATATAGGTCCCTGCTAAGACTTACATTCAATTGCTTACATTTCCATGCTACCCACATTGTCAAAATACCAATAATTATTCAAAACAAATG